>NC_142086.1:17567518-17888200 GCF_054644295.1 Miniopterus natalensis | reverse complement strand
TGAAAACTTAATTTGACAAGTCTTTAAAAATACATTATGAAGAAAGAGCTTTTGATTGGAGGTAAAAAGACAATACCTGTGAAAATATTTGCTCTGAAATAATTACAAAGTTCAATGTGAAAAGATTAACAATTTGAGAATAGCTTCTAGCAGAATGTGCACCAACCTTGAAGATATGTACATTAGTATATACAGAAAGAGTATTTCCTCAATTAAATACATTATAATTTAAAAAGAAGTTACTTGAAGATATGGCTACAGGGAATTTTAATTAAATAATTAATAATAAGACAATTAAAAATGTATTTTCAGACAAATGCCAATACCTCAAATTAGATGTAGAAATAAAGTATATGAGTATATACCAAGAATAACTATTCTGTTTATTTTATTTTTAATGTAAAAGTAATAAGATTTTAACTTGGCTTTAACATATTCATTACATGTGAATTTTATTTTTAGAAAGACTGTTATATGTGAATTTTTTGGAATAAAATTATTTGAAGAGTAAACCAATGTTATGAAGTCAATTGGTTAATGCACAAAAAAATATTTCAAAACACAAATTAATTTTAATTATTTTTTGTACTGGTTCTCACTCTCCAAATCATCTCAGTTTGGATGACCTAGCAGGGTTTTTGTTACTCTGGGACACGCTGATCTCTATTACCCTTCAGTTCAGGATAATCTCCCTTGACTACTTCACTAATCTCAAAAGCACTCCCCAATTTGCCAGACACTCACCTCCCCTCCTCACAGACCCTGACCCATCAACTACCACCCTTTCACATCCCCTAGCATCAGTTCTTCAGTGGGGTTTGAATTTAGAAAATGGTAGAAAGAATTGTTGACTTCAGGCAGCTTCTGTATTTTAGTCACCAGAGAGAACACATTGTGCATCAGGTTAAAAAAGGAAAAAGAAAATGTAGGTCAGTCATGGAAGTTAATACCTTATGTAAACTATTACTTATCTGTAGTCATAAAATAATCCCTGACTTTCCCTGTAGTCCTTCTGTTTCCATAGTTTACTTGTTTCCTTAATTTCTGCAACCTTTCCCCTCTGCCTCACTGAGCTGCTTAGGAGTGGCCCAGCCTGGACTCATAATTCTGGTCTAAAAAAATGCTGTTTTCAATTAGTGGTCTTTTCCCTTTTTTATTTAGAATCATTTGAGTGATATTTAAATTAAATAGATGTAAGATAAGATCTGCTGAAAAGAGAAGGGGCTTATGATGTTCCAGCAGAATGTAGAGCTGATATGAATAGTTACCACAATTGTTAGTTTCAAGGAGAAGCCTTGCTGACTTAAGATAGAATGATCAGGATTGCCTTTGTTATAATGCAGACATACTCAAACTGATTGACGTTCAATTTTTGTAGGAGAAATGTATCCTGTCCACATAAGATCATTACAAAATTCATCAGCAACATTCTGTTTATACTCTATTATAGCAGATCTTTTTCATTGTAATATTTGTGTATATGTCTGTCTCCCACTAGACTCTAAGCTCTTTGAGAATTGGGATCTTATCTTATTAATCTCAATATCCCCAGGGCCTAGTATAGTATGGGCACAAAATAGGCACTCAACAAGTAATTGCTGAATGAAGGAATCATGAACTCAATCATGTCTACAAATTCTCATATCACAAATACTGCAGATGCTTGAAGAATATAATGAATCATTTGCATCGCTGTTACATGGTTTATTGTAAGTCACTTGCTCTGGGGAAGCTTTTCTTTTGTCTCATTAGCATTACTGAACAATATCCATACAACTTGCACCAATCTTTGGAATGACCAAGACCCTACCCCATAAGATTTAAACATTTATTTAGTGTTTTTTCTTCACATCCAATAACTCTGTAACCCAAACTGCAATGTCATTTAAAGTATAAAAGCATTGCTCTGGCTGGGTGGTTCAGTTGGTTGGAGTATCATCCCATGCATGGAAGGGTCGAGGTTTTGATTCCCTGTAAGGGCACATACCCAGGTTGCTGGTTCAATCCCCCAGTCAGGGCAAGGTCAGGGCACATATGGGAGGCAAACGATGGATATTTATCTCTCTCCCCTTGCCTTCCTCTCTCTCTCTCAAATCAATTTTTAAAAAATAATGAAAAAAAATAGCCTTTCAAAGTTTCAAGATGCTTTAAAGATCAGTTGCCTAGTATAATCCCCTCAATTACTAAATGAATCAACTCTTACCTGGGGAAACTTAATTCATCTACGTTCACATAATTGTTAGTTTCCTCCAGCAGTGGGGTGTGTGTGTGTGTGTGTGTGTGTGTGCAAGCCTCCTAAACTGTATTTTTTCCATGATGCAAGTTATCTGAAGTTGGCAAAAGGAAAACAAGCAGAAACAAAAATAAGAAGTAATGGAGAAGAAATTAGAGTAAAATTACATAAGGAGAGAAATTTACTTTATGTAATAGATTTACTTTGCAACACTTATGCACGAAACTTCTTTTAAATTGATTTTATATGGAGTGAGCCTTGGCAATTTGAAGGAATCCTGCTTTAGGTCAGCTTCCCCAGAGAAGAGACTTTTGAGCTTATATGTAGGGAGTTTATTGAGGAGTCTCCAGGAGTAATACCTGTGAGTGTTTGTGGAGCATCGGTTGGGCAGAGGCAGAAGTTAAACTCTAGCGCAATTGCAACAAAGATTCAGCACTTCAATGGGGGGTTTGGAGCATGGGCTTCCCTTCAGAGTTGTTCTGAATTAAAGCAGCTGGGCTAGGCTTTGTACTCCCAAGTCAACCAATCAATGGGTTCAAGCTGAGGGCAGTTCTTGGGGAGGGAATCATCTGTGAGTCTTTAGAAGCTGGTCTGGCAGCTGGGGTAATACATATGTGGGTCCTGAAGAGGACTCTGAGAATGCACCATAGTATTTACTATTGCTATTCCTTGAGCCACTCTGATCCACTTACTTCAGATACTAAATACACCCCACCTGGGAGCAGTTACTCCAGGATTCACGTTTTTCTCTTCTTCCAGAAAAACTTATGATAAAAAGGTTAGTGGAAGGAACTACAGCTTCTGCTACAGCTGGTCAAGGGACCACAACAGACATTCATTATTTCCTTCCGCTACCATCATTGTAGATTCATTTCTGCTGAAAAGAGTAGCTTACTTGGTGACTCAGACCCTCATCCTTGATGAGAAAATGTCCCTAGTGCTAGACCTGCTCTCACTATTGCCCATTTATTCTGAAAATTGAGCAAAAGAGTGCCACAAAATGACCTATTATTTCACCTGAATGTGAAACATATCCTTCCCAATCGAACCCATGGTATATAGCACCAGCTCTATCTCTTCCAGGTGATGACAATTGATTTCACTGCCAGGATAGTGAATTTTTTCCATGCTTGCTTGTCTCTTGTAAAAGAAGCAAAAGACAATGAGCGAGCAGCAGTAACTTAAAGTATAATGAGATAGTTGCTGTGTTCCCTAGTAGAAGAACTTTCTTATGGGAATCAGGACCTCTACATCCATTGATCAAAAGTTATGGTGCCTGGCCAGCATTGCTCAGTGGTTGAGCATCAACCTATGAAGCAGGAGATCATGGTTTAATTCCTGTCGGGGCACATGGCCGGGTTGGGGGCTCGATCACCAGTAGGGGGTATGCAGGAGGCAGCCGACCAATGACTCTCTCTCATCATTGATGTTTCTAGCTCTCTCTCCCTCTCCCTTTCTCTCTCTGAAATCAATGCAAACACATTAAAAAAAAAAAAAGTTATGGCATGAGGGTTAGAAAACACAAATTTCCAAAGTTCTGGGGATCATGTTATATGGGATCATTCTTTCTCCTTTATTCTCAGATGCATACATTCGTATTGTATACATAACACCAGATGATGATTATTGGTTTAAATTCTATACTGCATTTTGGAGGAAGGAATGCCAATATTAGAGAAAACATCTCTAAATTGGTGCCTCAGATACACTTTCAAATGGCCATTTTATTGCTCAGTCACGCAGTAAAAATTTGTGTGGTATAGTATATAAGACCAATGACCAAGTGGTTCATATGCCCAGTCATACTCCATGTGCTATAAAGTGGGTTGTCAATCCAAAACAATGTTAAACAGAATTTTATGTTGGTGAAACAATCTATAAACTCTTGGATGGTAAATCTGGCTGAGGCCTTGAAGAGAAGGCAAACCCACATATATGAGCATGTGTTGAAACTGAGATGAATTGCTGCCCTTTCTAGAGTACTAGGGTTTCAGTGAAATCACATTGCCACCAAATAGCTCATGGGCCTTCTTGAGGGCCGGTGCCTTGTTACTGGATCATCATTGTTTTTTGTCCCTGGATACTTATGCATTTGGCCTCAGGAGCAGCTAGTTCAGCCTTGCTGAATGGAAGCCCACATTGATGAGATAGCCATAATCAACATGCCCGCCACCATGGCTATTCCATCTAGGCTCCCCTTTTGCTAAAACTGAGTGGTTGATGACCAAATTTGGCTGAAGTCAACTGGCCAAGACATTCTGTATACTTGATTACTTAGTGCTTCTATGATAGATGATGTTTGGAGGAAATTATCATCAATTACTCATTTTTTTTTATACTTCATGCTCACTCCCATAGATCTATCTACATACCTCAGTCCCAGAAAATCATTTTTTCCTGACTGTCAAAACTTTCTTATGTAAGCCCCCAAACAACCTGATTCATCCATCACTGCCCATGAGCCTACATATATTCTAACCTCAGATCGCTTTTTTTTCCACATAGATGTGCACTTCTCAAGAGTTATACCTATTGGGAGGTATTATCCTCATTTCTGTATTTCAGGCCTACCCCTGATTTTTAGCTGGAATGTCAAGCTAACCCATTTTATGACATAAACTCAGCCTTTCCCTCCTCCATCAGCTATTCATAATGAATTCCCCATACACTGTAGGTGCAAGCTAAATCAGACTCTCCAATGAGACAGTGGTAAATGATATCAGGCTGAGCCACCTGTTTATGTTGCTTACTTGTGCCCTCTGGCCATGATCATGGATAACGCTGCCATGATGAATTGCCACTGGGCTTGATCAACCTATGAGTAGATGAGCTTGGCAGAACCCAGTTCTGTATGGTTACCTGATGTGCATTTAGGTTCTCTGTTTCTATCAGGATCCTTAGCATGCCGTGGATGTTAATCTAATAGGACGAAATTTTCTTCTGCAGATAGCATAACCTTGCTCCAGAACACTAAAGTTTCCACATTGTAATTCTCCATTTAGGTAATGTGATAATGCCACATAGTGATTTTTGCCTACCACAGAGATAGATTTAATATCACAGAGTATGCTGTGTTATTGTCAAGCAAGGGTCCATGTAACAGCCAGAACCTTCTGCAAAATGCTTTTCTGTTCTGTGTTCAACTCAAAGCTGTTCCTACCATGTCACTGGTTTACCAGAATTGTGTTTTCATTCTTAGTGGTGGGAGATGAAAGATACAATAAGCTGTCCTTTACTGTGGAAATGATCTGGCACATAGTAGATCACTGAAACAAACTTCACTGATGTAGCAAGTCCCTGAATCTTCATAGGGTTCATTGCTCACCCTTTGGACTACATGTATCTTAAAAGGCCAGCAGAATAAATGCTTCTACTTCCTCCAGCCTGCTTAATATAATGACATTGCAGTTGTGGACCTATGTAATATTATATGGATTGTCAAAATCACCTAGTTCCCTTCAGGCTATATTTATTATGTAGAGTAAGAAAATTAACATAGATAACCCTAGGATAAGACTGTAAAAGTATATTTTTGTCCATCACATGTGAATGTTAACTGCTTCTGGTTCCCCTTCCCATTAGGGTTGGGAAATAATGCATTCACCAGAACAATGGCTGCTTACCAAGTTCTGGTAGCCCTACTATATAGAGCCAGGACTAGAGAAAGGTAAGTAAGACATTTGCATCAGAAACAAAATTTAAGGGAACACCAAAAACTCAGTAGTCAAGATAAATAACATTTCAGTACAGTATTTTTTAAAAATAAAATTACAATGAAAATACTAAACCAAAAAAATTAATGATGAATAAAATATAAACATTTATAGTAAAGACAGAATCAGTATTTCTGATTTTTCCTTTTGTCTCAAGCTCCAATATGGCTTGACATGGTGATGTTTCTGATTCTGTCTTTATTTAAAATTTTGTTATATCAGGCATTGCTCCTGCTATTGGAGCTTTTATTTGGTTGAGTTTATGGAAGTCCACTGTCATCTTCCAGGATCTATCTGATTTTTGTTGTTGGGGTAAGACTGATGAATTAAATGGAGAATATGATGGGAATCACTGTTCATGTCTCTTATTACTTTAAGCAAAGTTTATGAAAACTTTTCTTGATATACTATCTTGGGATCACAAGCATGCTTTTGAAGACTAGAGAAAGGTCTAGTAGGTGGGCTCATGTACTCAGGGTACCCAAGACTCCATTTATTACCTGGTTTCTATATGCCCCCACTTTAACAAGGGGATCATGATGACACTTGAGACACTTGTATATCAATTTCAACTCAATTCCTGTGCCCTACCTTTCTCTAAATACCTGGCTATTCCTCTTCCACATGTATAGTCATCCAAGTAAATAGATGTAAGTCCCATTGAGTAAAGACTGGGAATTGTTGCAGCACAGCACATTTGCTTTGGTTTTACAAGTCCCTTCCTCCTAGGGAACTGGGCTTTTCTTCATTCAGCAGAATCTAGAGGAATCAAAATTGGCTCATATTGTGAAACTGGGAAGAGATTGTGACATTTCATGGGGCAGGAACCCTCAGCCTTCTGATCATCCATCCTTGAATTCCTTTGATTTTCATAAACTGAGCGATATTCTTGTCAGATACTAATTTACATTTCCCTAGGGGCACCATATTCTATCAACATCTCTATATTCCTATGAGTCAGCTCTGCAGGCTGCCACTCTGACCTTGCTGCACTGCCATCCAGCCTGAATTATTTCAGAATTCTATATTTCTCATTTTATCAGGGATGCTTCAGTTCCCCAGATGTCCATGTCAACTCTGCCCTCTTTCCAATATTATGTACCATCACCTTCTTCCATTAGTCCTGATTTTCAGAGGACAGTCCCCATTGACCTTCAAACAATGTGGGAACCCCTCTGACTTTATCACTTTAGAAAACAGAATGTCCTCCAGGCTCTTGTGGAACATAGTCAGCTAGTGAGTTTGCAGCTCTTATGCAGTTTATTCACTATGGCAGGCCAAATTCTTTGATGGTTTTTATCTTTCTCCCACCATTTGCCATCTTAGAGCTGGCATTTGCATATCACTTAGTGAGAACCATCGCTTTCTCTCAGCTTCTAAGAGCCCACCTAGCAGCATATGAGCACTATGCCCTGTCATCCTTGGTAAATTTATTACCTATATCTTCGGAGAGTGCTTGCCATGGTCCAGCTTCCTCAAGATCCAATCCCATACATAAATGATTCATGCCAGTCTATTAAATTAGCTAAATTAAATTAAGCTAGGTAAGTCTTATCCTTTCTTCCATATGCCATTCTTTTTTTTCCTTAGCAGACTAAGCACATATCTGGCTAGATTGTATTGTCACTTAATCCCAGTTTTTAGTTTTTTGCCAGGACTGGAAGTAAAGTAGGTCCTGAGGGGGTGGGATGTATTTTGTCTTGCAAGTCAGAGAACTGCGTTGTCTTCAAGCAAAAGAGAAAGGCTGACTTTTAACATGGAAGAGTAGACTACTTCTGAACACTTAATACAGAGGAATCTACAGGTAAGTTTTCCAAGTGCATTGATGCAAGAATTAACCTTATTGTGGTAATCATTTCACAATATATATGTATACCAAATCATCGTGGCATATACCTTCAACTTAGTCAATCTTACATGTCATTATATCTCAATAAATCTGGGAATAAAACTATTTTCCAATCAGGACCCTGATGTTGGCAGAGCATACATGCCAAGGCTAAAACTCAGGCTTCTCTAGAGCTCCGCTACCCTTATAATTAAGTCCTTGGGTCTGATCCTCTGCTTTTTATATCTGGCTGTAGGAGATGGGAATCTCTTCATACTCTGCCAAGGAGACCCTCTGGTTTTCTCATTTCACTTTAAGTTGGTGATTAATCACCTAAGTCTTTGTCTTTCCCAGTAAAGTGATGATATTCAGCAGCAGCCATCCAATCCATTGTCCTATATTTACTGCTTATTAGGAGCTTCTCAGTCACTGCAGCTGTTGCACCTATCAGTGCATTCCCTCCGGTTGTTGTGTTCACCACTGGTGACCACTGTAACTACTGCACTGCTACAGTATACCAGGGAATATCACACTCCATTCACCACCCATGGTGGAGTTTACATTGCCAGCTGGCTGGCAGGTGATAAAGTTCCAGAACCTTTTTGAGAATCTGTTTCCTCAAACCACCCAAATCCTGGTACCAACTCTCTTATGTCATCTTTGGTTTATTGTGGAGCAGAATCTGGGACAGATATTTGAATGCAAGAAGTTTAATTTGCTGGGGATCAGCCACCGTGAAGGAGTAAGGCCAGCAGGAAGGAATCGAGGAAGAAATTGAGCTGCGAGATGCCAACAAAAGACTCAGCCTCTTCCATGGAGACTGCTGATGCTCCAATGGTTCATAGTTGTTCCTCCAAAACATGAGGGGGCCGTACATTTTATTCCCAACATGAATCAGTCAATATATGTGAGCTGCCCAAGGGGGAGGGGGGGAACATAAACATGGGTGACACAACTCCCTTTGGCTGAGAGCAATTCCTGAGGGTGGAATTAGCTATGAATAGTCTACAGGTAATTTTTGTGACAGTTGGGCAATTGATCCTTAAAGGTGGACATGGGTGACACACTATAGCATTCACTATAAACAACTTATAATCTCCCAATTTAGTATATTTTACATCTGTCTCCAAGTATGGAATTTGTTTAAAGAAAAATATATCTATCTTAAAGTACTTTCTTGAAAGCAAATAAAATATGACCAAAAGTAAATCAATTTCAATTTACAATATAAGCTCTCTAAGCTATAGAATAAACTTTTTACCCTATAATAATAATATTTTTAAAATGTCTTTGTTTTTCAGGAGTAAAAAAACTAAAGTAACAGAGCTCTACCTATGAAGACAGTGTGAGAGAAGTTCTGTAAAAAAAGAATGTGAATGTTATTTTCTCTTTTGTTAATTAATACATTTCACTCATAGTCCCAAACATATAAGTATTTAAAATGGGGAAATCTCACTTTTAGGAATTTAAAACATATTTATGTGGAACATAATAAAGATTTAAAGAGAGTAATAGATTGATTTTTTTTTCCTGAAAACCTCCTTTTTCTATGAAAAACATTTTCTAGGATTAACTACGGAAGCTATTAGGCCTTTGAGAAGCCCCTGAGAGCTGAGAAAAGCTAAGTAGAAAGGTGGGAAAAGGGGAAGTAGAGGTTTCTCATTCAGAAACTTAAGTTTTCTGAATTCTTATTGAAAAATATAATTATGGGTTCAGAACCCATGTCTGGTGATAGATGCTCTATCCATCACACCATCCTAAAAGCATTCTCACATGACCCCCTTAATTTCATGAAGTTAGATGAATTGTCTATAATATATCTTTAAGCCTTGCTCCCTTCTCAAGAGCTCAGAGTCTCTAAGGCTGTAAGAGAGTGTTGGTGATTCTACTTGCAAGATTTAGTCAAACCCTCCATGAAAAAGGATCCATCTATTTCCAGTCCTCACATGTTAGCTCCTAGGAAGATGCTCAAATCTATTACACAAGGTAGACAGAAATAGAAACAATACCATCCTCTTCAATTTTTAAAAAAATCCATTCTGCTTAATTCCCTTATGGCCATGCAACTTCTTTCTCTTCTATTTTCTTTGATAAAACAAATGGCCCATATTTATCAATACATGCAAGGTGACAACGGAGAAAGAAGCAAGCAAAGGGGGCAAACCCAAAGAAGGCAGACCCACCCTCTACTGTCTTCTCCCCGAAAAATTTCTGTGTAAAAAATGTTTTCAGACCGTATGAACATATAAAGCATCCCTCAGACAGAAGAGCAGAGAGATGAAGATGCTCCCTGCCCTTAAGAGTGGTGACGAGACAACCTAAGCTCAGCACTGCCCAGGGAGATAGCCGATGCCCTCCAAATTCTGGAAGCTCCCTGGCTCAGGCCCCCATGCTCAGTGGCAAGGAAGAATCAGGTGACCCAATTCCCTCAAAGCAGAAGTATTTGTCATCATCTTACGTGCATAATACACCATGGCCAATTTCAAACTGGCCTTTTTGAATATGTCTTCATTGATTTAAGAGAGAGAGGAATGGAGATGGAGAAACAGAAACATCAATGACGAGAGAGTCATTGATCAGCTGCCTCCTGCACGCCCCCTACTGGGGATGGAGCCCGCAACCCGGGCAAGTGCCCTGACAAGAATGGAACCATGATCTCCTGGATCCTAGGTCGATGCTCAACCGCTGAGCCAAGCCTGGCTGGACCAAACTAGCAATGTTTTAACAACTGACATGCAAAATTTCTGAATATTTAACGTTTGGCTCCTGAGAACCCTTACAAGCCAGTTCTCCTATGCCACCAGTACAGCCTTACTCATAACGATGTAGGACACAGAGACAATTATTTCAGCCACATCAGGCTAAGGATTTTTCCTCCTTTTCTAAAACAGAGGTATTAGAAATAAATGTTGGGTGTTTTTTTTTTTTTAAAGAAAAAGACTATACTATAGAGTTTTGTACAGGTTGCATTTATAAGTCAGTGCTGAATTAAACTCTATGTAGAATGGTTTTGTAGTCCCAATATAGGATGAATTCATTTAGTTTTATCTTCTTTGCCATCTTTATAAAGTCCTGAATTAAAGAACTTCCCTGGTTATAGGAATAGACCTGAAAGTATATGTGAACTAGGTAGACCTTTACTAACAACTGCCATCCAACATCTTACAACAAAATGAAAAGGTGAGGAAAGGAGCAACTTTACAAGACAGATTAAAAAACTTCTGATCTGGGTATAAAAAACATCAAATTTTCAGATGTTTCCCATTTGTGCAATATTACTCTGAAATCATATTTTTGTCAATAAATTATAGAAACTTATTACTATATCTAAACTTACAGAGAGATAATGCAAATAAGTTGTAAGTATTTTCGGTTTTAATTAGGATGTATGCTTGTCAGTGCCTGTAATCCTGAAAGAGAGAAACCCTACATTAAATATATGCCTTTGAACTAAAAGACCAGAAACAGCAACAGGTCTGCGCTTCAAAACTAAAAGTCTTGTAATATCTAAAACAGACCCCAAAGAAACGGGGCTGTAGCATCCATTGTTTTTGAAACTGTTACATTTGTTTTTTAAATTTATTTTTAAGAATTAATAATACTTCATGTTGCTTTTAAAAATTGATTTAACAAATAATTTCCCTTCCTTAAGACATTCTACTAGGGCCTTTGAAGGATATAAAGATGGACTCTGTTCTTCAGGAGCGTATTCTAGGAGAGACATATGTGCACAAAACATAACAAAATACGGCTGCAATAACTGTTTTCATAGAGGCAGAAAGTCCTCTAATCACTTCAAGGAGGAGTAATAGAGAGGTTGATTCTAATGTGAGATCTAGTAAAGCCTGCAGGGGTGGTGAAAATGTGGTGTAACTAGGATTCCAACTGTGAAGGACAAGTGGAAAAATCACCAAACTTAGAAACAGTAACATAACAACATGCCAGAGGAGAGCTTTTTTCAGGGTGTGCCGGAGGTAGAATGAGAAAGTCAATGTGATTGGACTAAACATTGTGTGAGGTGAGGCAGAGGGGGTAAAAAACGTGTTTAAAATATTATAGCAAGGCCTAATAATGGAAAGTCTGAAATCCCATGATTAAAACTTTGGGGGTTTCCTATAGGTGATGAGAAGCTTCTTAAAATTATCTGACCTCATTGGTGTAAAATTATAGCTTTTGGGGACAATAGTTGTAGAAAAGATAAAAAGTGTCAACTAGAATAGAATTGTGAAAGCTTAGAAAACTTAGAACTACTATTTGCAAGGGACAAAAAATAGCAACTTAAATTGGTTTGTTCAAAAATAGAATTTGTTATATCAAGTAACTGAAAATCATACAGCTGCTCAATTCAGAGGCTCAAATGATGACACCTGGATGCAATCTCTTTTCATATCTCTGCACCTGTCCATGTCTGCTTTATTCTCAACCTTCATCATTGCAGATTTATGACCTGTAAATGTTTGAATAAAACATGTTAACATTTTTTTTTCCCAAGAAATTGACAAGCCTATTTCAAAATATATACAGAAAGGAGGACTTAGCAAAAAAAAAAGTTGTTATAAAGCAGAACCAGGTTGAATAGAAAATGTAATATGGGATAAAGGATAGGCCTGGTATCAATGGAGTAGAAGAGAAAGCCTGGAAATTGACCTAGATTTATATGGTCAAGTTGCTGAAGTAATTCAGTAGAGGAAAGAATAGTCTTTTCAACAAATGGAGCTGGAACAGCTGAATGCCTATATGGAAAAACATAAACCTTAAATTTTACCTCACACTATACACAAAAAAATTGCCTCAAAATATATCCTATATCTAAATGTAAAAGCTGAAACAATTAAATGTCTAGGAAAAACAAGAGAAAAATCCCTGTGATGTTAGATTAGGCAATGATTTCTTAAATAAGACACAAGGATCATAAACCATAATAAGAAAAAAAGATAAATCATGCTTTATCAAAATTAAGAAACTTTATTCTTTGAAAGGCACAGTTAAGAAAAGAAAACACAAACTATAGAATGGGAGAAATATTTGCAAAGCATACCTGGAAAGGGATGTGCATCCATGCTATACTAAAAGAAATATGACTCTACAATGATTAATACAACAACTCAATTAACAAATGGCAAAATATTTAGAGACACTTCACTAAAATAAGATACCAAAATGGACAATAAACATGTGAAGATATATCTAGCATTACTAGCCATCAGGAAATGCAAAGAAACACAATAAGATATCACTCTATACTGACAACAATGGTTAAAATTAAAAATACCAATATTACCAAATGCTGGAGAGGATATGGAGTAGCTGGGACTCTCCTATATTGTATGTGGCACCAAAATATTACAACCACTCTGGAAAAGTTTTCAGTGTTATATAATTTAAACATACATTTATCATACACCCTAGCAATCACACCCTTAATTAGTTACCCAAGGAAAAGGAGAACATATGTTTTCACGATAACTTGTATACAAATAATTTTAGCAGAATTATTCATTTTAAAAAACCTGAGAAGCACTCCAAGGTTTATCACCTGATGAACAGGTAAACAAATTACAATATATTCCTACAACAGAACACTGCTCAATAATAGAACAGACTGTTCATACATACAACAACATGGAGAAATCTAAAATGCATTAAGCTAAGTGAAAAACTCAGACACAAAAGACTACATGCTGTATGATTCTCTTTGTATCTAATTCTAGTGAAGGCAAAACTAAAGTAAAAGAAACCATATTAGTAGTTACCTGGGACCAAAGGTCTGGAGGGGCTATTACTGCAAAGGGGGTGAAGAACATTTGAAGATGAATAAATGCTCTGTATCTTGAACTTAAAATGGGGAAATTTTTTGTATTTAGATTTTACATAAATAAACATGAGAAAAATTGTTTCTGAGCCTCTCTCTCCTTCCTCTTTCCCTTCTTCTCCTGCTCCTTCTCCAAAAGTTTAGTCCTAGAAAACTAAAATGTGGTACTGGACTTGAAATGATGGGTCAATGTCAACACATAATCTTTTAGAGTGTGAGAGTGTGTGTGCATGTGTGTGTGTGTGTGTGTGTGTGTGTGTGTGGTCCCTATCTCTGTCCACTGAAAGATCCTACAAGTAATGATACCAAAACAGCAATAAGCACACTTAACATCCAGATATTAGTTTCTAATTATTATTTTTCCAATAAAATGAATTAGTGCTCCATGAGAAATGGCTGATTTCACGGCACAGCTAGAAAACACAGGAGTGTTCATAGAATGATTGAGTCATTAAAACACAGAAGTGGTTTACAGATATTTCCACTGTCTAAATCAGAGATAATGTGAGGGTCAAGACAAATAATAACAGTAACCAATTATAACCCATTAAATAGTAATTAAATCTCTACCATGTATTTTTACTGATATAAAGACATTAATACATTGAAAGTTTGATGATAAAATGGGATAGTCACATAGTCCCATACACCTCCTCCATATAGAATGCTCACTAATACTCAAAGAAAAAAGAGTAGCTTTAAAGTAGAGAATTCTAGCAGATACTACTTTAATCAAGCGATCAAAGGCAATACTGTCAGCAATATAATTAAGATAGGTAGCTATCTGACAGGATGCAAAACAAAGAAAATGCCTTCATGAGGATTTATAGATGAAGCTAACTTGAGGGACACATTTCAAAATAGCCAGACTCAGACTTCAAATTTGTGAAGGATATGCAAGTTAAGGAAAGACTGAGGAACCATTCTAGATGAAAGGAGACCAAGAAAACATAACTAGGTGCGAGGTATGATTCAAGATATTTTGCTATAAAGGATGTTATTCAGTGGAACAAATGATAAAACTTGAGTTGGATCTGAAGATTAGATGGTGTGGTATGTAGAACAGTGGCCCCTAAAAGATGTACATGCATAGTCATACCTCATTTTACTGTGCTTTACTTCATTGCGCTTTCACAGATGTTATGAGGGAGTTGTTTTTTGTTGTTGTTTTTTACAAATTGAAGGTAAGATGGTCCACCAGGAAAAACATAACTCACTTTATTGCAATACTTAATTGTACGGTGGTCTGGAACCTAAACGCTGTATCTCCAAGTTATGTCTGTAGATACATAGACTAATGCCCAGAATCAGTGAGTATGTTACTTTTCATGGAAAAAGAAACTCTGTAGATGTGATTAAATTAATGATGGTAAAATGAACAGATTACCCTGGATTATTAAAGTGGACCCATTGTAATCATAAGGGTCTCTATAATTTAAAGAGGGACACAAGGAGTCAATGTCAGAGAGAGATTTGAAGATGTTATGCTCCAGATTTTAAAGACAGAGGAAGGGAACCATGAACCAAGGAATGTCGGCAGATTCTACAAGCTGGAAAAGTCAAGGAAACAGACATATTTTTAGAGCCTACCATGACTTTGTTCCAGGAAGACTTATTTGGATTTGTGATGCTCAGACTATAACATAATAAATGTGTGTAATTCGTACAGCAGCAATAGGAAACTAATGTGAATGATATTAATGCATTGATGCTAATTTCTTGATCTTGATAGTTATATCATTGCTATGAAGGAGAATTCTCTTGGCTTTAGGAATGGCATACCATAGATTTAGGAGTTATGAAGCATTGTCAGCAACTTACTCTCAAACAGTTCAGAGGGAAAAAAATTTTTGAACTGTACTTCCAACTTTTCTGTATATTTGGGATAATTTTTTTCCTAAATCCTCAGATGTCTCCAACTAAATCAGTTATTTGAACAAAGGAATGGAATTCCATCCCTAACATTGATGGCCATGAATAGAGAAGTATTGCCATAAGTCTACATAAAGCATTTAATTTCTTAATGCAAATTTTAAATATACTTTCCATAAGAATGGAAAGAGGAATGTGGGTAAAGAAACAACAAGTAATAGTTAACTACAAGGAGCCATTAAAACCAAGAGAAACAATTAAAATAGCATTTTTGAAGGAGATGCAATTTGACTTAGGAGAAAAAATTAAAAAAGAGAAATCAAGCATAATTCCACAGTTTCCAGCTGTGGAATTTATTTTTGTTCCATTCATTGAACTACAGGACTTCAGGAGAAAGAACAAATAAATGCAAGCAGATGATAAATTCATATTTTGACACGTTGAGTTTGAGGTGTAGTGATCCGCTTGGAAATGCCAATCCAATAATTACAAATATTAGCTTAAGTATAAAGAGAATGCAGAAAAGCTGAAATTCAGGCTACATGCTAGTTGATAGAGAATGGATGAAAGCCAGGAACAGATTAATGTAAAGGTAAATTTTTAAAAAAAGACAAAGAAGAAACAAAATAGAAAATGCCCATTAAACAGACATATTAGAAGAGCCACCAAATAAGACATAGGTAGAAATGCTAGCTATTATGTGCAAAATATATAGAAATTATTTGAGTCCTAGGAGGATGGCGTCCTTCTCCAGAGCAAATTTAAATTTAAGCTGGACTTTATTTTCTGCCAGGAGAATCACTGCAGTGTGGCTCTCGAAGTCCCATCGCAGCACACAGGCATTTAGGAAGGTGCTCCCCCTGGCTGAACCTGGATTCTCATTTTCATCTCCCTGTCCCCGCAAAGCTTTCAAAAGCCAACCGAAAATATTGAATTCTCCATCTCCTTCCTGCCAATTATCAGGTGACAAGAAAAGAGCAGATCCAAAGGTTGCTTTAACCACTCTGGGCTTCCTTTCCTTCCTGGAACACGGCCCTGACATGCCCCAGTGCTTTGTGGACCCTTCCTGTGCCAGGTGCACGGTGGTCAGATACCTGACAGCTCCTGCAACCGGGAGATGGAGCCTCAAAGTCTGTGCCCCCCTTAAATCTGCGAGGCTGTGTGACTTGTGTAGGCTAACGGATGCTGCAGAAATGGCATCCTATGAGCTCAAATCCCAAGCTCAGTTATTTCTTGCAGCCTCTCTTGCTGCTGGTGGAACGTTCAGGCTGCCCTGCTGGAAAAGGAAAGGCTCTGGGTAGAGAAGCTCCAGGCACCTGAGGCATTTCAGAGAGACGCAAAGAAGCCAGTGGCAGCTCCAAGTCGCAAACCTGAAGGACACGTGAGTTCAGCCACGATCAGCTGAGCCTGGCTCATACCAGAAGGGCCTGTAAAATTCTAACCCAGGAGTTAAATCAATTGTTGTGCTTTCAAGTCATTAAGTTTTGGGTTAGTTTGCTATAAACAAGATATAATTAATAAGTCTGCAAAGAAATTGTTTTAATACATATTTTGTCCAATTTTTTTAAGTGTTTCCAGTGAGGAATTCATCCCAGTCCTCTTTCACCAAAAGGAGAAATCACTGAAAAATATTAATATTCAAAAATTTTAAACTTGCAACTTTAAAACATCTTTGAGTGGAAAGTTTCTTAAGGCTAAAACATAAAGTGAGAATAACTAGGGAAGCACAACTCACAAGAAATTGTACTAATCTTTATAAATTCTTAAACGTTAGTGACTGTTCATCTCAAATCTTCCAAATCATTAAATAAAAAACTGCTTATACACATAAAATGCATAAGCACATATACAAAGCACTAATTGTGTGAGTTCCTTTTTTGAGTTTCAAAGTCATTGCTAAAAATATTGGAAAATATTTTTTATTACTTTACTTTCAAAGGTTTAGAAAGAGAAAAAATTATACAGTAAAATAAGCACCATTAAACCCCACAATGGTCATATTATATCACAAATAAACTAGTGATCTATATATCACTCAGCATAAGGAAAAACAAATGATAATCATACAAAAGGAGAACTTGTAAAAACTAAACCAAAAACAAGAAACCTTTGATAGTGTGTTATCACAAGCAGGTTTGATGGGAAGTAAGTAGTTGTTGATTTTGAGGACAACCATAGAAACAGTATAATAGCACAAAATCAATCATAATAAACTGAAAAAAAGTTTTTAAAAGAGAGAACTAGTGAAAATTTTTCTTCACTTTTTCCTCAAGAGAATGCAATGATAAATGTCCAGAAAAGCAATAAAAAAGGCTCTTTTTTTGAACTAAGGAATATTCTTATAAAAAATAATGTAGGGGAGAATCTGCTGGAAAAGAAAATTAAAATAAGCAGTTGTAGGAACACAGAAAACTGATTATGCCAAATAACTGGTATCTCTTATTTTAATATGCCCCTTATGAAATACTTCAATACCACATGTTCAGTCTAATACACTAAAAATCTTAGGCTTTAAGTAAAATAATTAGGGACAAAAAAATTAAAATGAACACTATAGCTAGCTTGCTCACAGGAAGTAAACTAAAAATCCATAACTGATTTATTTCAACTTAAATAAAGAAATGGCTATATAATTATAGACAAATACATGTTAGAAATTTGACTCTTATCACCACTGGATAACCTATTACTAGTGTGAATAAAATACAACTAATACACATTTTTTAACACTGCCTCAGAAACAGTAATTCATTGAATACCCATATCAGTTATAAGCTCTAATTTAGGTTGTAAGAACAACTGCTTCTGTTGTAATTAATTCTAGCCAGGAAGTTAATCAGGCATTCATTTTTATTGGTTTACTACATGATTAATATGCTCTTGTTTGTTAGGGTGGAAGAAGACAGCATGCCTGATTGGGACAGATGAGACCTTATGGCTCCCTCAATCTTTAAAAAAGAAACCAATACAAATATTTTTTGGTGGTTGTTTTATGTGAAAATTATTCAAAAAAATATTTCTGAAAAGTATATGAACAGAAGGGAGACAATTACCAAAAAGTACTTCAAATTTCAAGTGTAGGGTTGAGAAGAAAGAATTTAAGTTAGATACCCCCACAAATTATATGATGAAAGGAAAGAAAAGTGACATTGGTAAGTATAAGAGGATGAATCTATTATAATTGCAATATCTGAAAAAAATATCCCTGTTCATAGAAATAATTAGGGCTAAAATATGGATGTCAGTTGAGAGAGGGGTAAAAGCACTATAATGGATCCTAATAGTTTTTAATGTTTGACGGATGCCAACAAGGTAATGTTGAAAGGTGAATTATTCCATTTATCCTGCCAGCTAACTCACATGTGGGCTTCACTAAGGAATACTGCTAAATATATCTAGAAGTTTTCAAGTGAAATCAAAGCAAATTAATTCTCACAGGGTGGTAATATTTCTTTGCATTTATTTTCCCCAGCATAATGCTCTTCCCATCAAATACTTTGGAGGAATGCCTGTTGAAGGCTGTGATGTATTCTCACATCACAAGACAGTTAGTACATGTAGATAGATATGAGTTCATAGAGATCATATATTTATTTCACTAATGATCTGTCAACTACTCTCCCTATCATAATAAATGGCTAAGTGGTTACCTAAGCAACAGACTAAAGATTTTTCAAGAAGAGTGTGACTACCTTGTCCATTTTGAAGAAATCTGGAAACAAATATATTACTCTAGGTTTAATATAATCTTAATAACAGATCAATTAACAAATGATTACTTGCTTTACATAGCTCTTATTGCCTCATTAATTTTTTGAAAAATGCTTGGAGAATATAATATCTTTTTCCATTTGTTACTGTTATAAAAGTAGTCAATTAAATTTTAAATCACTCATGAGAAGTAATTTAATGCTATCTTCCAGAGGTTGTATTATAGTTGTATTTTCTTTTTTTTAATTTAACTATATTGTTTAAAGTATTACAGATGTCTCCTTTTATTCCACATTGACCCCTTCTACCTTGCAGCCAGCCCCCCGCCCTAGGCCTTAATGTACTAATCAAGGTATACATATAATCCCGGCAGTGTTTTTACTTATTTGTGATTTATGCTGTATCCAACAAATGCCAACAATGTACAGGTGAATCATAGTGATCTTAAAATATTCTTTGCCAGAACAATTATTATTAGGAAAATATGTTTAGTTAATATGCAATATGGGATCGAAATCATTCAGCAATTATTTAAACCCCAAGTAATTTGATTAACATCAACTATAAATGACAATTTAACAACTCTTGGGGAAAGAAGTCTGCTCATGTCCAGAAAAGCTTCAAGGGCCACATCACTAAGGGGCATGTAAAAGTAACCATAAGCAACAAAGCTAATATGTATTGAAATGTCTGACTGACAAATACAACTGATAACTGAACAGTAATGCAGTTCATAAGGAACTAGACAAAGTAAAAAACAAACCAAAAAAATTAATACCAACCTATCTAATTCAAAACTACATCTGAATTTTACTAGGTTTGCATCATTTTGTATTATTCTTGAGTCCGGGTGACTGTTATCTTTCATGCCAGTTTAGTTATGTCTATTGCCTACCAAGACAGAATTTAAATTATACCATGCTATTCCTTGGTCTAGTTAGTATTTCATGCAAAATTCAAATAGTGATATATTGTCTTTATGAAATAAAATCACATCATGTCAAGCTGTGGATAATATTTAAAAAAAAAAAATAACTTCAGCCTGTAAAGAAAATATATCTCTATCCCCTATACCAGAATATGTGCTATTTAGTATGGTAAATGAACTAGAGTATTGATTCATTAGCAACAAATCATGTTGCTTCCCATCTAGGTTTTGCCAAATTAATACCATAAGTCCTTCAAACTACACTAGCCAAGGACACATATCTATTCTATTTTAAGACATTAGTTTTATTTTTTTACCCTCTGTTGAAATGCATTGAACTACTAGATAAGAAAAGCAGTTTGTTTGTTAATCCTGTAGGAAGAGAATATGCTTTTTGCATAATTGCCTTCTATAAAAATGAGAACATAATATGTAAATCTCAAATGAAAATTATTTTTAGTTACAGATGCCAACTGAACTATTCCCTTGCAGAAAAGCATATTTTCTAGGGATTTCTGTGTAAAACCAAGCTCAGAAATGGCCATAAGGTGTTCTTCTGCTAGATATTGGGGTGTTTGAAATCAAGACTTTTAAAGTAATAAAGTAAAGCCTTTTAAAAATAAAAATTAATGTAATTAGCTGTATTCTTTTGAGTAATTTGTAAAATAAAATTCTTTCAGATTTGGAATTGGGAGAAATGTAAGAAGCTATTGATTTAAGAAAACATTTATTTTCACTATATTTGCAGTCAGATTTAACAAACTGGCAACACCCATAGTTAAACTGCCACTTAAACTAAGTTTGTGAAATAACAGTGTTGCATTCTGCACAGTGTGGGTTAAATGTTACATTTAAGAATGATCAAAATATTCTATTTTATGAATTGACATGTGATGAATCTCTTCCTTTGCAATAAAGAACCAGATAGTAAATATATTTAATAAATACTTTAAAAATCTTATTATCATATTTTTTTGAGAGTTGAGGATCAATCGTTGGTACAAGTTTTTTGTTGTTATTTGCAAAAATATGAAAAATGTTTTATGACAAATCATTTCCTGTTTAATTGATTTCCTTTTGTTATAAAGAAGGTCACCTTATATATCTGATGCTCAGAAGTTGCATTTATCTTGATAGAGACATTACATGAAAGAGGAATAATCATTCATAAAAAGAATTGATAATGGATCTATAAATACATGGAAGAACAAAAGAGTTAACCTAGTTCCACGTTCAACTCAAAGAGAAAGATGGACTTACAATAGCTACATTTCATGGATTCCTTCAATCATGAAATGTTCTGTGCTTGTAAAAGAGGGCACAAAGAACTCCATTATATCGTATGCACATCTTTAACTTTTCCATTTTTCAAAGTAGGCTTAGAAAGAACAAAGGACTTGGAACTGTTCAATGACATTATGCTGGGGGAAGGACTGTACTTGGGGTTCCATTCTGCCATCTCAAAGGAATTTTTATTTTTTACTGTCAGAGTGCTTTTTAGCCTGTAGATAGTATATGAGCAGGGAGAATTCTGTTTGTTCTTTCAAAAATAGTCCAAAACATTTCAGTCTTTGTGAGAATTTCTTGAAGCTTAAATAGAAAATAAATTCAAAGTCAAATGCCCTATTAAGCCATCCATGTTACTTGTTTCCTATCCCACTGAGAACAGTATATCATAGTTCTACTGAGACCAAAATGAGCTCAATATAAAAATGGGAATAAACTGTAGAAAAGTCTTTGATTTTACCTGAAAGTCAAACAGATCTTGAAGTTGTACAAGGACACTTCTTCTAGTTTTTTTCTTTTATTTTTAAGCTTAAAAAAAAAAAAAAAAAGCTATGCTTGCCTACATTGGTGGTCATGTTTTATTTAAAACATTATAGGAAAATAATGAACAGATATATATATCCTTACCTATATCAATATATCTGTGTATGTTTTTATGTGTGTGTGTGCATAATTTGGGAGACCTATGGAAAATACAGACAAAAATACCTGCTATTCATTTATAAAACATTTCATTGAAATATTACCATTTTTTTAATTATTAGGGAAAATGGGTGAAAAAGTAGTGATGGGGTCAGTGGAGTTGACTTCAACTAAAAAAAAAAAGTTTTATTTTGACATTCCTAATATATCAAAGACTGAATTTTAATATTTAGTGTGGTCTCATACTGTGTGTGACACTGGGTCTTTAGAAATTTGAGGGATCTTATTATCATATACTATAGAGAGTGAATAAAACTAAAAGAAAGAGATTAATTTGATGCAGATTTTATACATTATTTCTGGTCATGCCATATTTTGTTCTAATAAATAATAGTGATAACATTAAGGCTTATCGCGTCTAATTTTGAACAGCATTAAACATTCTTCTATAGAAGAGAGGCAAATTAATGTATATTCATAGGCTCTCTGACTCAATAAAGAAACTTTGGGATATGGCATTTTTTCAAGTCCTGGATAAAGGCTATGGTATTCATCCCCAAGAGAGGAATATTAGCATGTGATGCTGATATGGCAAGAGCCACATGAAACTTGAAGTGTCAGATATAGGAGAGTGAAGAGGTGAGGTGAGAGGGGATAAGTCTAAGTAAATTTTGTCATATGGATATTTTCTTTTGGAAAGGTGGTATTATAACATTTTTAATGGTGTTATTTATGCTTCATGGCAATTCTGCTTATTTTTGATACAGTATCTCTCTCTCTCTTGAGCACACACATGCCACACACACACACACACACATACGTGCACACAAAGCAGGAATCAGTGTTTTCTCTTGATATTTCTTCCCCAAGAACAAAGTTTGCCTCTTTTTTTATCTCTTTAAATCTTTAAAATAGTTATAAAGCTTTCTTTTTTATTCTTTCCTTCATTATTTTTGAATCACATATTTAAAATAGTCAAAAAATATTCAAAAGAATATTTAGAATATATAATTTATTAAGTATAATAATAACATGAACACTTGTCAATCACCACACAGCACAAGACTGAGAGCATTACCACGAACTTTCATTACTTATTTATTTCTTCTCAATTCTAGCCCCTTGTTCCTCTCACCCTAGGAGCAAGTCCACTGCTCAACTTTCCAAGATAATTTAAAACTAATTTGTAAAGGGGTTGAACCAGTTTACACTTTCAAAGAAGATGAAAAGAGTCATATATTTTCCATTTCTGTGCTGGCTGTTTTCATATGTATACATTTTGTCCAATGCAGTAGATGGGCAAAAGGCATCTAACTACAGTATTAATTTGCATTTTCCTGCTGACTAAGTCATTTTAAATAAGTTTATTTTCCTTGGCCATGTGTCTTTTGAGTTTCATGAAATGTATGTCATATTATCTATTTCTGTGCACCAACTTACCACAAATTTAGTTTAAAACAAAAACACAATTATTGTGTCAGAGTTTCCATGGGTCAGGAATCTAGGCATGAATTAACTAGATCCTCTGCTTAGAGTCTCACAAGGCTACAATCAAGGCAATGACCAGGCTGTATTTTCATGTGGACACTCAAAATGGAAAGAATCCATTTCCAAGAATCTATTTCCTCAGATTGTTGGCAGACTTCATTTTGATTCATTGCAGGACTGGGGCTTCTCTATGACTGTCAGCTGGAAGACACCCTTATATCTTATTAGTTACCCCCAGGTCCTAGAGGCTGTCAACATTTCTTTGCTAGGAAGACTTTATCAAAATGGTAGTTTATTTCATCAAGCACACAGTCACATCTCTATTACCAGTCAGCTAGCAAAATGGTTTTATGTAATGTAACATAATCCTAGAGAGACATTCCATCACCTTTGCCACATTCTGTTGGTTAGAAACAAGTCACCTGCCCACACTCAAGGGGAAGAGATTACACAAAGACTTGAACAGCAAGAGGAAGGAAACATGGTGACCACATGTGTCTGCCACACTTGTTTATGTCTTCACCCTATTATTCTATTTGGTATTTTTCTTCTTAGCAATTGATATATTTTTATGTTATTTTGTCAATTTGTGATGCGTATATTTTCTCCCAGTATGTGATTTTTCTTCTCACTTCTTTATAATGAAGAAACCAATAATCTTAACTTTAATGAAATCAAATTCATCACTTATGTTTCTATAGTTATCACTCTTTATATCTTTTTTTAAAAAATATGGTCTAATTCTTTCAATAAAATTTAAAGATTTGCACTTCAATTTTAATTGAATTGATATGTTTCTGGGCTCTATAATCTGTTCCTTTGGTTAATATATTTATCTATTGAGCTTAATGCTACACACTATTAGCTCTATAAGAAGCCTCAATATCAGAGAAGGCAAACCCTCCCTTCTTGATCCTAACATCTGTTAATATCCACAACTACCATTTGAACATTTCAATTGAATTTTATTAAATCTAGAGGTCAAAATAAAAATATATTAAAATTTTGTTATTGAGTCTTTTTTCTTTCCATGAACAAGAGCTATCACTTCATTTATTTAAGTTTCCTTTAATGTCTTTCAATATAATTAGATATTTTTATTTGATCTTGTACCTGTTTTTTAGTTTTTATTTAAAGGTACTTTGTAATTTCCATTGCTATTATAAATTGTGGTTTTTGTTTAATTATGTTTCTTTATTTTTTTTGGTTGTTCTTAGTGACTAGAAATGTACTAATGTATTTGTATGTACTGACTGTACTGATATGATAGCCAACCATTTGGCTAAACTTCCTTATTGTGCCTAATAACAATTTTATAAGTCTTTGGTTGGCTCTATGTAAAGAGTCATATCATTTCCAAATGATAACACTCTGATTTATTCTTTCCAATCTTTATGCCATTATTTGTTTCATCTTACTGTAACACCTAGTGCAGTGATTGATAGAATTGTGATGTTTACTACCTTGTTTTCCTGATTTTTAAGGGAATGCAACTGGCATCTCTCCCACTAAGAGTGATCTCTCTCTGTTCAGCTGGTGTGGCTCAGTGGTTGAGCACTGACCCATGAATCAGGAGGTCACAGTTCAATTGCCAGTCAGGGCACATGCCTGGGTTTTGGGCTTGGTCCCCAATAGGGGGTGTACAAGAGGCAGCTAATTGATAATTTCCTCTCATCATTGATGTTCCTATCTCTCTCTCCCTCTCCCTTCCTCTTCCTGTCTCTGAAACCAATAAAAAAAATTTAAAAAAAGAAAGAAAAAAGAATAATCTCTCTCCCCTTCTCATCCTTTGCTTTCTCTTCTTGGTAATAATGAACAGGTATATGTTCACTCAAGTGGATAAGGAGTGGGGGAGTTGTTGCCACAGTTGCCCAACAAGAACTGCCAGAATTCTACAATAGTGAGGGTGATGCCCACACAGGGGAAGCCTGACACTGGTTTTCAGAGCCCAGTATGGGTGGGTAGAACATCTTCAGAAAGGGGTGGGCCCCTGTAGTGTGTTTAAACCCATGTGGAGGTAAAGAATCTATGTAGGAGGACAGCCAGATGTGAGGAATCACAATCCAAGTGGGGTGAGACTGGCATCCATGTGAGAGGGGGTCAAGATGCTGACTTTTGGGATCCACTTAGAGCCCTCTTCTACAATTAATTAGGCTGACTTATGTTAGCAATAGGATGTTGTAGAAATACAGGGTGTGTTACCTAAAGTTAGATCACAAAAGACATTGAGGCTTCCATCTCATCTTGGATTACTTGTTCTCGGGCAAGTCAATTACAATACTGTGAGGACACTTAAAGCAACCTATGGAGAAGTCCACGTGTAGAGGAAGTAAAGCTTTCCGACAACAGCCACCAAAGAATTAATGTTACTTGCCAACAGTCATGTGAGTGAGCCATCTTGGGAGTGGATACTCCAGACCCAGTCAAGCTTTCAGAAGACTGTAGCCAGGGGCAACATCTTAATAAAGATCTCTTCCAAATATGCACATGCAGCTGAAGTTCCCTCCTTGCTTCCCTCAGGCAACTAGACTTTCATCATGGATACATTTGAACAGGGACTCACGTGGTCTTGAAGCCAACTAATTTTAACTCCATTTCTAAACATAGGCCTCCCCTGTCGCATTAAGTATGAGGAAATGGAGACAGACTCAGACACTTGAAAAGGGCCAATCTGAGAAGCAAAACAAATGCTTCCTTGTGAAATATTTTTGTTTTACTTCAAGAAATGGAAGAAAACTTTATAAAACCTATAACATATTATCAGTGACTTTAGAGGTGTTGGCATTTTTTAGTAATCAAAGAAATGAAAGTAAAATGGTCATGTCTTAGTCTTTCAAATAGTTGATTAATTTTTACTGTTATTGTCCTGTGTTAGGGCAAGGAAATAGGAACTCTTAGGCAATGTTAATTGAAGAATAAATTGCTATGTCCATTCCGAAAGGAAATTTAAAATATGTGGTAAAACCATTAAAATAATCAGATTTCTGGACCCAGTAATTGCACTTCTAGGAATTTATCATTATAAACCAATCAGTGAGACACACTAAAATGTATGTTCAAGGTATTTACTGTGTCAATTAAAATAGAATGATTAAAATAGAAAAATAATCTAAAATGTTTAACATTAAAGAATCGGTATACAAATGGTAGTATGGAAATGCCATATAATTTTCATTTGACTAAAATTGAAAGACGCTTAACTCATAAATCCCCACTTAAATTTGAAAGCAAAGAAAATAATTCACATTAAGACAGACAATAACTCTGTTAACTATGTGTTCAGTTAATTATCTCAACTAAGCTAAATCAAGATTCTCTTCTCATTCTTTATTTTTCTCATTCAAGATGATTAAGTTCCCAGAGAGTTTTCTTAATGTCCTCAGTTCAGTAGATAAGCATATGGTTTACAGACTATCTCTTTTCCTACTGAGTTACTTTAGTGTGTTCTGGCATCCAATGTATCCATTGTATCTGCTATGTATGTCACATCATAACTTCTGATGTCAAAATTTTGTTCTCTGAATCAGCCTAGTCACATTTCCAGTCCTCTACTTGTTGGCAGACCCTCTTAGCATTTTTGAATCCCTTTCTTACCTGAGATTCAGGAAGCCTCAGCTGTTTTCCTTGGACCATGCTGGAATACTCAACACTTTCTCCATAGACCTCTCTCTTGCCATGACTTTTATGAAACCTAGGTACTGGGTTGTATGTGAAACTCTCATTAGTCCTGCAGCCTCTATGATTTACCCTGGAAGCCTTATGCTCAGGGCCCCAACACCCTCACATCCAGAATTTTAATGCTAGAAGGGGCAGCAATAACATTGTTTGCTGTATTGTCCTGCTCACTGATATCCTGTCCCCTGTCAATTGGTTGTACTTTTATCATGTGGGAAGGGAAAGAGCTCTTAAGGGAATTACTCTATACTTTATTTTGTAAATTCCCACTTCAAGTCTTCCAAACTCTGGCTTCCTGGAACCTGGAATCCCATTCTATCTCATCAAAGCATAGTTCTCACAAAATCTTGCTCTCAACATTGTAATACATTTCAAAAAACCATTTTGTACTTCAGTTAAAATAGTTTTTTAGGTTGTATATAACCTCATTCTCAGGAGAGGGGGTATTTAAAGCTAACTCTGCTGGATGAATGGTAGTTTTGGAATATGTGATTAAAAAAAGGGAGAAGCAATATTTTAATATTCCATTCATACAAACACACATACAGAATGGTGCAAAAGTAGGTTTACATTTGTTTATATGAAAAATAATACAATAATTAATAAATAAATAATACAAGAATAAACTCTGTATTTTTCAAACTCACAACTGTAAGCCTACTTTTGCCCTGTCTGTATAAATGAGAATGAAAAAGTTATGCTACAATATTTATAGTGCTTATCTATGTGTCCATGTTCTGTTTTCCCCTTTTGGTTTTCTATAATGATATTTCTATAATAAATATATTGCTTGGGTAATCTGATAAAATTATCAAAGATATTTACTTACTTTTTTGTATAACAGTTCTTAGCCTCACTCTTTCTGATACTGTTATTTTAATACATTTGAATCTATGGTTTCTTTTTCAAGATCATTTCTCATTCTTTCCCTCATCATTTGAATCTATATTATTCTGGATCAAGAATAAAGTCTTCTCGCCCAGCCAGGCATGGCTCAGTGATTGAGCAACGACCTAGGATCCAGGAGGTTGAGGTTCGATTTCCGGTCAGGGCACATGCCGGGGTTGTGGGCTCAATCCCCAGTTGGGGGCTTGCAGGAGGGAGCTGATCAATGACTCTCTCATCATTGATGTTTCTATTTCTCCTTCCCTCCCCCTTCCTCTCTCTGAAATCAATAAAGATATATTTTTTTAAATGAAGTCTTCTCATTTTCCTATTCAAAATCACAGCTTATAGTATATACTCAATAATTTATTGTCAAACCAACAAAATAAAGTACAGGGAAGGATTTCAGTGAAGATTGTGGCATAGGTAAATGAGGTACTACCATCCTCCCACAACCATGTCAAAATGCCTACAACTAAACTACAGAACAACCATCATTCAGAACTGCCTGAAATCTAGCTGAACAAAAGTCCTACAACTAAGGATATAAAGAAGAAGCCACATTAAAACTGATAGGAGGGGCAGAGACACAGAACTGGCTGGTCCCACACCCACATGTTAAAAATTAAGAGGAATATATCTCTGAAAAGGGAGAGGTCGCATCCCCACACCAAGCCCCCCAGCCCAGGATTCCAGTGACAGGAAGAGAAGTCTCCATAACTTGAGGCTGTGAAAACCAGCAAGGATTGTGGTGGAGTGAGATGAAGGGGTGCTGGAATACTCAAAACTTTCTTTTTTCCCATTGATTTTTAGAGAGACTGGAAGGGAGGAAGGATGGAGAGAGAGAAAGAGGGAGAAACATTAATGTGAGAGACATATCGATTGGTTGCCTCCTGCATGGTGCCCCAATTTGGGCTGGGGATCAAGCCTGCAACCAAGATATTTGCCCTTCAATGGGAATCAAACTTGTCACCCTTTGGTCCACAGGCTGACACTCTAACCACTGAGCCAAACTGTCCAGGGCCCAGTGTTTTTTCTTTAAAAGCTGACACATGAACTTGCTCAGACTCACATACTGTGAGCTCTAGCACTAAGGCAGCAGCTCAAAAGATGCCAGAGACATATGAAGAGGAACTGAACTGTCTGGCTTCAGGGTGACAGCTTGAGGGGCAGCTTTTAGCCAAACAGAAGTGCTGACAGGCCATTGTTACTTTGCTGAGCTCTCTCTGAACAGAGCCAGCAGGTAGGCACCATATCTGAGTCTCCATCAACCTAACACTGTTCACCCTGCCCTGGGCCTGCCCCATCATACTTGCAAGCCCACCAAAGCCATTTCAAGTGGCTTTTCCATACAGACTGTCTTGACTCATGCTGTAGACTTTACTAATATCTCTCAAAGGTTCACAAACCCCTAACAAAGGTTCACAACCCCCTAACAAGAAGCATCTGGCCTCAGCATGCCATGTAACTCTAAGTGGCCCCAGGCCCAGAAATAGTGCCAGCTAGCCTACTTGGTCTCTCCAAGGCACCTCCAAGCCAAGGGCAAGTAGCAGCCATCCACAGATCATTCTGAAGCTCATTTCAGGTGGACTGGGCTGGATGCATGTGGTGGCTAATCTTGGCCTGCACCTCCCAAGAGACTCAAGAGCCAGTGCACCTGGTAGATAGCTTCAGACCATGCCAAAGCACCACCCAGTCACCTTCATGGGCAATACCCATATGGGGCCGACTCACTGGGTACCAGAGCCCTGCTGAAATGAGTCTTGCTCCATGGGGTAAGCCCATGCACAGCAGATCCTCTGCTGCTGTAGTTGCAACTAGTCATTGCAGTTCATCGGCCTGGGGGTCAATCCCTCCCATTGACATGCCAAAGCAATCAAGGCTCAACTACAAGATGATACACACAGACAACATGAAGGGGTGCACCTGAAGTCCCCAGATAGGGTGGCCAAGGAGGCTGTGCCTATGAGCCCTACAGGACACCTACTATAAAAGGCCACTCTACTAAGATTAGGAGACATAACAGCTCTACCTCATACAGTGGTACCTCGGTTTTCAAATGCCTCCATTGATGAACATTTCAGTTTACGAAAGCCATAAATCCAGAAGTAAATGCTTCAGTTTTCTAACATACCTCAGAAGTCGAACATGCCACATGGCTTCTGCTGAGGGCAAGATCCTGAGGCCCAGCTGTCGGCTGTTGGTTCCTCGGTTTTTGAACATTTCAGAACTCCAACGGTCTTCCAGAACAGATCACATTTGAAAGAGAGGTACCACTGTATATAGAAACAAACACAAAGAGGCAGTCACAATAAGGAGACAAAAAAATGTGTCCCAAATGAAAGAACAGAACAAAAGTCCAGAAAAAAAACTAAACAAAATGAGACAAGTGATCTACCAGCTGCAGAGTTCAAAACAGTAGTTAGAAGGTTGCTCATTGATCTCAGTGAGAACTTCAACAAGGAGACAAGAAACATAAAAATGGAGATGAAGGACATAAAAAAGAACCAGTCAGAATTGAAGAATATAATAACTGGGATGAAGAATATGTTACAGGGAGTCAACAGTAGGGTGGATGAAGATCAAGTCAGCGATTTAGATGATACAGAAGCAGATAACAACCAATCAGAACAGAATTTAAAAATCCAACAAAACGAAGATAGTGTAAGGAGCCTCTGGGACAGCTTTAAGCACACCAACATTTGCATCATAAGGGTGCCAGAAAGAGCAAGAACTTGAAAAGTTATTTGAAAAAATACTGATGGGAAAATTCCCTAGGCTGCTAAAGAAAGTAGACACACAAATCCAGGAAGCACAGGGAGTTCCAAATATGATGAATCCAAAGAGGCCCACACCAAGACACATCGAAATTGAAACGCCAAAGATTAAAAACAAAGAGAATCTTAAAGGCAACAAGTGAAAAAGGCGTTAGTTACCTACAAACAAGAAATCTCCCATAAAACTGTTACCTGATTTCTCAACAGATACTTTGCAGGACAGAAGAGATTGACACGAAATATTCAAAGTGATAAAAAGCAGAGATCTACAACCAAGATTACTCTACCCAGCAAAGCTATCAATTAGAATTAATGGACAGATAAAGAGCTGCCCAGGTAAAAAAGAGCTAAAGGAGTTCATCACCACCAAGCCGATATTATTAGATATGTTAAAGGGTCTTCTTTAAAAAGAAGAAAGAAAAAGATAAAAAATATGAATAATAAAATGGCAATAAATACTTATCTATAAAAAGTTACTTAAAATGCAAATGTATTAAAATGCTCCAAACAAAAGATATACAGTGCCTGGATGGATAACAAAACAAGACCTTTGCCTATGCTGTTTACAAGAGACTCACTTCATATTGAAAGACACACAGACTGAAAGTAAAGGAATGGAAAAAGGTATTCCATGAAAATCGAAATGAAACAAAACAAAAGAAGCTGGGGTAGCAATACTCATACCAGATAAAATATACTTTAAAACAAAGGCTATAACAAGAGACATCAAAGGAACCAATAATTCCACTTCTGGTTGTTTATCAAAAACAAAACACTAAAGTGAAAAGACATATGCACCCCTATGTTCATTGCAGCATTATTTACAATAGACAAGATATGGAGGCAGCCTAAGTGTCCACTAATAAATGAACTGAGAAAGAAGTGTTGCATGTATATAATGAAATATGACTCAGCCATTAAAAAAAATGAAACCTTTCCATCTGCAACGACATGGATGGACCTAGAGGGTATTGTGCTGAGTGAAATAAGTCAGAGAAAGACAAATGCCATATGATTTCACTTATATGTGGAATCTAAAAAACAAAATTAAACAAATAAGCAGAATGGAAAGACTCACTGATACTCAGTGAATATTTTGACAGTTGCCAGGTGGGAGAGGGGGTTGGAGAATGTGTGAAAGGATTAAGAAGTATAAATTGGTAGTTACAGAATAGTCATGGGGATGTAAAGTACAGCATAGAGAATATAGTCAGTAACATTGCAATAACTATGTATGATGTCTGATGGGTACTAGATTTATCAAGGTGATCACTTCATAAGTTATATAAATGTCTAATCATTAGGTTGTACATCTGAAACTAATATAATGTTGTACATTAACTATCACTGAAAAATTTTAAAAAAATATATATTTAAAATAAATAAATAATAAATAAATAAATTAATTAATTAATTAATTACAGGACCTATAGTACATGGTTGTCTTTGGACCTGGATTCTTGCTACCAGCTAGACTCTTATCAGTAATTTATTTTCCAGTTAAGATTTTTTCCCATCAACCTTCTATACTTAGTTTTTTCATTATCTTATTTTTTTAGAATAAAATAGAATGTCCAATGTTCCTGTGATTTTATCACTCAAAGGCTATGCAACCAAGACCCACCATAAAAAGAAGATACAGGCTGTTAAAATCCCTATTCCCTAGTTCAACAGGGCCCAGACATAAAAAATTCAGGAAGAAATTCAATCTCTCTTTTTTTGAAGTATGCTTTTGTTTCTCTTAAAATACTCTATTTTCCCGGGTCCCTAGAGTCTCTTGGACAATACCCAAGAGAGAATTTTTAAGTAACCAGTGTGTTTCTTATTTGTTGACTGCTGTTGAAGTTTTCCTTTTTAAATTCAAGATGGCTTAAAACAACTTTTTCAAGACAACAGGGAATTTACTTTATTTGAAAGAAGAATATCGAATCTTAGTGTATGATTTTGATGGAAAAACAAAAGTAAAAAACTCTCTAATGCATACTGAAAATATCATGTTAGGATCTGCTACATTGCAACAGAAAGATGTTTCTCCCTACTGAGGCTGAGGTTGACTGCCTCATCTCTTTCTCTCTAAAAGAGTTTAGTTTGAGTAAACCATTTAAGTAAACTAAAATGATTTAAAATTGTTGAATGGAACTTGTACTGCCAATATATAGGGTGTTCAAAAAATGTATACACACTTTAACAACTGATAACTCAATTTTCACTCTTTTTCAGATTGAACTGATTTGAAATAATGGATGAAGCCAGACTAAGCTTTGAACAAAGAAAATTTACCCTAAAGTGCGACTGGACAATTTTTATGGGGATATATAAAAGATACAGTTTACGGTACAAAACCAGCAATAGTCGATGAATTGAGGGCACACAAATACCGAATGAAATGATTCTTGATGTTTGTGATTCCACTGCTTCAAGTTATCAGTAGTGCCTGGACCAGAACGGTCATCAGTTTGAAAACAGACATTGACAAAAAAATTTATTCATTTCTGTAAATTCTTTTAAATTGTGAAATGAACTGTATGTTAATAAACACTGACTTTATAATCATTCAGAATGTGTATACATTTTTTAGAACATTCTATATAAGTGGGACGTAATAGATGGAGCGTCATGTAAAAATTTGTTCCTCTGTCACATAAGATATACAAATATATGTTTTTTACTAAAGAACCTTTTGGAAGATATTTATTGTATTTCTATTTACTTAAACATATTATTGTTAAGAAGACTTGGCAAATAAATGGAATAGGAATTTTAGAGATTCTGGTGTTGTTTTTCAGACGAAGTAATGCTAGCCCTCTCACTAAAATTTGGTGAAATCTAGAACCAGAAAAGCATCATGAAATTTTAGTTTGTTGTGCAAAAGCTTATTTCTGGAAATTCCCAAGACTATGTTATAAAGACTGCCATTCTTCTTCATTTTTTTTTATTGTTCAAAATATTACAGATGTCCCCTTTTTTCCCCATTGACCCCTTCCACCTGGCACCCACTCCCCTCCCCAGGCCTTCACCACACTATTGTCTGTGTCCATGGGTTATGCATATGTGCATATAAATTATTTGGTTAATCTCTCACCACCCACCAAACCCCACCTTCCCTCTGAGAGTCATCAGTCTGATCCATGCTTTCATGTCACCGAATGTATTTTGTTTAAATGAACAGTGAAGCTCTTCATTTCCCCCATTCTATGTTTTATAGCTGAGTCAGTTTTTATTTACAAGACACCTACCTCCCCCTTCACACATCTCTAAAGCAAAACTCAGGAAATAAAAAAGTCTAATTTTAAATTTAATCAGTACTCAAACCATTTGATGCAATGGATTCCATTTCAGCCACTCTCTCTGCCTGTGCCCCCCATGTGGTAAAAACAAAACAAAACAAAAACCTCCTCTCAAGCATCAATCATGTACAGAGGATGATTTAAAATTCATTTTAGGTCTGTCCAGGTGTAGGGCTACTGGCAGCAGGTGTGGTCCCCATGATTGACTTTAACCCTCAGAACCTTGTATTTCAAAAATGATGATGGTGATATTTCAAGTTCCCTGAGCTCCAAGTTGTAGACAACATAGTGCTTTACAAAAGAGAATTTTATACAATTGCAAATACATAAAACCTCTGCATGGAGCTTGGAAGTTAAGGTGTGTTGTGAGATTCACGTGAAAATATATATTTATAGAGCCCTGTGGAGCAAACAGGACGGGAAGGGAAACAAATAAAACATTATTTTCCTAAAGGGGAAAAGAGACAGTCAATGTTTAGGCATTCGGTTACTTCTAAAATCAGTTGATTTACTGAGTTTTAATTCTTCTAACTCTGAGCCTAAGTCAAATGTGTTTTAGCCACAATATAAATTGGTTTTTTAAAGAAGATAGAGGCATAGAGACCTATTGTTGGCACATAAACTGACATCCTATGTTCCATACAAAATCAGAAGGCAAAATTTTCTCACCAAGGAAGTACCTGATTAGAGAAATTCCACAAAGTTAGTAGAAAGGACAGCTCATTGTATTTGCTTTCCACAGGTGGAAGACTTTAATTCCTATGGAAACACTATTTCCCATCGCTCATGGAGGAGCCTGAGAAGAACTTAATCGCAGCTTATACCTCAACCTCAAAGCTGAGTCTGCCTCTGCCTCTGTGTTCCCACTTAGTATAGTACTTCTGAAGCCAGCTCCCAGAGCAGAGCTCCATAGAATGCAGGTTGGGGTAAAAAACAAAAAAAGCCTCTTTTAACAATCCTACTGGGTCATGATTGACATTTAAGGGGTACCAGATCAAATACCGACTGTGAAACCTCAGCATCTTCTTTCTGATTTTCTAATGCTCAGTGTCAATGTAGAAATTTATTTAATTGAGTTGAATAACTACAAAGGAGAAAAAGTTTCACCAAGTTATACTTAGGGAAAGTTTTGGGGTAAACCTCTTAGAACAACTAGTTTGGCACATTGAATAAAAGATACTACTTCTCATATATATATATATATATATATATATATATATACGTACATATACGTATATATACATATATATATATGTACATATATATATCAGTAAAATAATTTAACAAAACATCTTAATAATTATAGAGATCTGGAAATTTTCATTTGTCATAGAATTTTATAATAAACTTTATAAACTTTATATATATTTTCACTTTATATGAAAATATATATATTTATATATATTTAATTTTATTAAACTATAAAATTAGCCTTTCCATATCTGTAATGCAGTGCCTGGCTGGGCTCAGCAGTTGAGCCTCGACCTAGGATCTAGGGAGACTAAGGTTCAATCCCCAGTCGGGGGCGTGCAGGAGGCAGCCAATCAATGACTCTCTCACCATTGATGTTTTTATCTCTCTCCCTCCCTCTTCCTTCCTCTCTCTGAAATCAATAAAAATATATTTTTAAATATATATCTGTAATCCAGTAATAAATTAGTTATATTAGATTAATAGCTGAACCACAAAATCATAAAAACCATCTATAATAAAAAGGTGGCCTATAATAAAAAAGCTGAGAGAAGGAGTTAAGGTTCTCTAGTAAGAGTCAGCATTTTGCTCTCCACGACAGAATTATTTCCGAACAGTGTGGGCTTTTTTCTTCTCATATGTTTCAAGATGATACCATTATGGTAAATTTAGGATGAAGACAGGGATCACTGCTTAAGAACATGAAACTGCTGAAGATAAGAGAAAGAGCAACTAATTTTAACCAAAATTCTGTATGGCAGGCACAAAGCAGGACCAATTAAACCATCATATCCCCTTTTTTGCCTCATTAACTTATAGTTTAAATAAAAATGAAGATGAAGGTAGAATTAAGTTATCCTTAATTTCAACAGTTATAGTTTAAATAACACTGTCTTATACTTGTATGCTGAAAATTTTAAGTAATTCTTCTTTTAGGTAACCTGGGTTCAATACAATCCTTTTAATTACAAAAATATGTCAGCAATCAGTGATCCGTACTTGGAGAATGGGCATGGACAGAAGAAAAAAAGAGATCGATTGCCCTGGCTGGTACGGCTCAGTCGGTTGGAGCTTTGTCCTGTACACCAACAGGCTAGAGGTTCGATTCCCAGTCAGGGCACATACCTAGGTGGCGGGTTCAGCCTCCATTTGGGGTGAGTTTAGGAGGCAACCAATGGATGTTTCCCTCTCACAATGATGCTTCTCCCCTCTCTCTTTCTCTCTCCCCCCTTCCTCTCCCTAAAATCAATTAAAAAAAAAAATGTTTTAAAGGGATTGATTGATTCTCATCAGATAGATAGATAGGAATAGCTAAACCCTAAAAGAAAATGCCAGGATTTTTTATTTTAACTAGATATTGTTCAAGCAGTTTACTTCTGTGAAAACTAAAAAAAAGAGAGAGAATCCAAGGGTTAAGTTTATTAAACTTCAAGCATATATGTCCAGTTCAAAAATTTTAAAAATAGTGATGTTTAAATTTGACCCTTTCTTTTCTCAGAGGCTTTGGCAGTTTGAATTGTGGTTTTTGCCAACCACGGAATTTTTCAGGAGTGAGAGCAACCTCAGGTTCAACAAAGATGTATCATATAGTTCCTTGCTACCACTGACAGCTACACCAATTTCTTTTTGGCCTGCCATATATGTACATATCCAGCTTCTGGTTATTATCGTTTGAACATTAAATACTTTCAACTCTAAGCCTTCTTTCCACTAAGCTAAATGACCCTCTGTTTCAGCTAGTGCTTATAGACCTATTTCCTGAAATTTTCATTACCTCAGTCAATAATGACATTTCACATGGACAGTAAAATGCAGTAATATATACTAGAGTATTAGAATAAGCAATGCTGATTATCAACACTGGATCATCTTGTTTTATGCAGTGATATTAAAAATATTAGCCATCTAGTAAGACAATTATATTATATTAGAACAGACATCAGTCCAATCAACCATAAACAATCAGGCATCTACACAAGGCCATGGCAGCTCTACATGAGTCTGAAGTTGAATAATAAATTATATACACATAACACACACACATAATCATGTACATGCATGCACAAATTAATATGTATCTTGATAGATCATAGAATGCTTCTTGCAGAATCATGGAATGCTGACCCTCATGTTCTGTAATGTACTACAAATGAAAAGCCAATCAAGAAGGACTATTCTATTATGAAAGTATCCAATAATATCCTTCTAAAAATTGACTGATACATTTATTTGTAAAACATTGTGTTGCCCACACATGGAGAATTCTCATTTCAGCCTGAAGAAGACTTTTTACATATTCTGCAAATGATTCATTGAATTGATACAGTTAATAGTATGATATGGAGGAGGGGATGGTGGATAAATGGTGATGGACGGAGAACTCACTTGGGGTGGTAAACACACAATGCAGTGTACAGATGATGTGCTGTGGCATTGCTCACCTGAAACCTGTATAATTTTGTTAACCAGTATACCCCATAAATTCAATAAAAATGAAAAAATAATAATATGATATGTAGATCTTTCAATACCTGGCAGGTATGTTCAACCATGTCTAATTGCAAGTATAAGAAATTAGATTTATGTGAATACACCAATATTACCATCTATACACTTTCCTTTTTAAATTAATTCAAAGCCATAAATCATTCCTTGAAAGTACATGAGATACTTATTTTATATCTTGATGTGCTACCAGTTATAAAACATTAATCTTACCGATCAGGAACATACAAAAGAAAATATTTTTATACAATAATTTCAGTGTAGAATTTTGAGTTTTAAAGATGAAATTTATAAACTCACTACTAAGCCCCTTCTAAATGGCCCATTGGTAACATCACAGCCCACCAAAGTTCATTTTCTTCACAACTATATACTGCACAAGGCATGCTTGTCATTAGGTATTTCTGCTGAAGCACCTTTAGTGTCTTAGAATTACAGTTTTATCCCTTGCCTACGATATTTTCAAGTCCCATAATTGTTCGAAGAAAGGTTTTGGCTCCTTTAAAAAGTGACATTGCCTTGGCCAGGTTTCAATTGATTAAAACTGAGCTCTAATTGAGGGCATTTGTTAAAGTTTTCTATTTAAAATAATTGAGATATGGCCCTGTACGCAGTGGGCCATATCATCTATGTCACATTATAAATGGAATGGGGCTCATGACATGGTTGCTTTTGGATAATTTGTGCAATTGTCTGTGAAGTGCTGCTATACAATTTCTGTAAGTGACTGTTTTTGTCTTTTCATTCAGATAGGCTTCATAATAGGCTATTAAGCTTGTTTTCTGGAGATATACATCAATAATTTAGACTGGCCCAGCACTTGTTTTTTAGCAATACAGCATTCTAGAAATTTAATTTTTAAATAAATTCATGGATGAGATCAACTAAATATAGAAAAACCAATAATCTCTGTCCCAGAATGAAGTACATTTAGTGACACGGGGGTCAGGGAAGGAAGGGAGAGAGACTGATAATAAAAGGAGAGCTAATGACAGAGCAAAATTTATAACACAATAAAAAAGACTACTTTTTACCACAAAAAAAAAATTATTTAAAAATTGTTATCAAATTTTAGCTAATTGGGCCTTTGCCGTGTTCTGAGCTTCATTACTGATACACTAGAAACTCATATTTTCCCTCTCCCCCACGGAGACCTGTCCTGTCCTGTTTTCAGTCCCAGGTAATTTTATTTGGGGGCTATGAAAACTCTTAAAAGCCTTTGATTATTTATGATTTATAGGTGCCCATCGGAGGCATTGTTCAAGAGCCACACCGACCCCTCACAGAAGGATGCCTCCGATTATCCTGTGATTATCAATGCTCTCCAAGGAGCTGGCTTCAAATCATTCTGGAAGCATTGCAGTAAATATTTCACTATCGACCCAACTGTGATTAAAGAGGCTGCTATTATTGAACAGAGTAGTCGGCTGTCTCAAAGTTTGAATTCCCTCCCAATGAATGAGGTGCCCTTGATCGCCCGCCCTTGACCACTTCCATTATTTAGGAACGATCTTTGGGTCATCAGTGAACAAGTAAACTTTCTGAGGCAATGATAGGGATGAACTGTCTTCTTTTTCATTATGACAATTTCTGTTCCGTGGGAAGAGCCTTTGGAAAGTTCACCAATAGACTTGGCTAGCTCTGTCAGTGCTTTCTAATCACTTAACCCAGTGCTGTGCCTCCCAGGTGCTGAGTTACCTACAGGGGCCCAGAAGCCACCAAACTGAGTGGTTAGAGGTAGAGCACTGGGGACACTAGACCACAGAGGCCACCAGGGAGCACAGCTTTCGTTCTCCACAAGCCCATTGTGTAAACTTTTAAAGCTGCATGCGACTTGGTGATTGCAAATCACAGAGGTTTAAGGCAAACTTTATTTTTACCACACATGGGACTTTTAGATGTCAATTTGATGTTCTAGTAAATGTAAAACCTCAAAATAAACTTTGGCAGCCACTTGTATGTTTGGAGAAACATCCTCTGGCTTTAGAAAGCCAAGGATCTGATCAGTGAATTAGAAGACAGGGTAGAAAAAAATCAATTTAGTGTGAACGTGCACATCAGATAAATTATGTGGTCACCTAAGTATTTTCAAAAACTATCAATGCGCTTTAATGATATCAGTGCTATGCCCCAAAATAAGTTTTTGCAGCCTTATATACTCAAAATAATTAGAGTTCACTGAGCCTCGGTTGATTATCCAGAGATGATTACCTTTTTAAATAAGAATTATTTCTTCTCTCTCTCTTGTTTTCTCTCTCCAGTGAATGTGTAGCAAAGGTCATTTTCAAAGGGGAAAGTAAAACAAAATTTTTTGCTACTTTTCTTTTAAAATGTTATTTTGCTTTAGGTGATTACTCAGTAAACAGACATTGGGGTCTCTTAGCATAACTGTCTACATGATCATTTGAAGAAATTACACTAGTTCAATGTCACGTCAGGAAATGTGGAAGAAATGCAGATGAAAATCAGCCTGTAAATAACCTTGTATGCTCTCAAAGGAAGCAATCACCACCCAGAACACACTTTCAGTGACTACTGGGGTGAACACAATCTTGATCCGAGTGTTGACAGACTCTGCTTCATTACCAACTCACCTTCCTGAGAGTGGTCACAGGATTCTGTGGTGAATCACTTGTGCTAGGAAACTATTTGGTTTCTTATGCAGATAGTTACTCAGCATGTGACCCTAAAACAAATTGCCCCTTCTTCCAGAAGGGAAACTGCCCTGAAATAGATTGCCCATTTATTTCATCCACTCTGCAAACGGCTGTGTGCCAATTGAAAATTCCAGGGCACGACTTTTCCTGGAACTGTCCTCTATCTTAATTTTAGCTCTTCAGAAAAAGACAAGTCGTCCAAGGTTTCCCATCCCCTCTCTGCAGTCCCACAGAAACTGCTGTCATTGTATTACTTTCTGCTGGCCAGGCAGGTACGAGGCTTCCACTGAGGTGGATGTTAAAACAGCCACATGGGTCAGCAGGCAGATGGAGAAAAGAACTGGGGATAGCGAAACAGAGCATGCTTTTTAAAAAGACAGCATGCCACGGGGTCACACATGTGGTGCTGGGTGATCTGACACTGCAATCCTGACAGGTGGAGAGAATTTTAAAGCTGAACGTTTTTCTAAAATTATTTCAGCTAGTTCAGTGCTTGCAGATGATTTTACAGGGTACTCTGACATATTATTACAATATCTTAACTAAAACTCTCTTTGAAGACCTGACAAAGATATCAAGAAATTTTATACTAAGCCAATCAATACCATTTTTATCAGAATAATTTATCAGAATTCTGAGTTCTTTGCTGAATTGTTCAAATGAAATTAACAGCAATCAGAAAGTGATGAAATATAGGAAGAGAAAAGTTGAAAATACAAGGAAATTATTGGGTACACAGTCTCATTCTACTCCGTAAATGCAGTGTTTCTGGCTGTAAAGGAATAGTAACCCTCAGAGGCTCTGGAAAGTACAAGTCTTCTTGGCAGCAGTTAGATTGGTGACTAGACCACCAACCTTTCAGTACAGCCTCACTTACGTTATTTTCCAATACCAGAATTAGAAATCCAGTTTCCAGTACCCGCCCTTGTCCATACTCTTGGGCTCCATCTGAAAGGTATCGTGCTTGTAGGAAAACAACTCCTTAACCTCAATGGCAGCAATTCCTTATGAGCAAGGCCCATCCTTCACCCTCTGCAGTTTTTCAAGCAGCTGGATTCAATAGTATTCTCTCAGACCCGGGTGATTCTGGGGCTGCTCTTATGCATAGGTGGAGGAGCAATCAACCAAAATGAAGTGTCTGAAGCTCAAGGGAGCTGACATCTATAGTGACTCAAATTTGCACATTTCCACCACTCCAGCGGAAAGCATTGAAACTGAGGCCATCACACTGAAAATTCCAGAAGGTGGCCTATCCAGCATATGAATGGCTCCATTGAGAATCATACAGGGCATAAAGTACAAGGCCAACATTTGAAGACCATTTTCACAGGAAGACAATATATTAAGTCATTATCACCCATCAACTCCTTTGTCCCTGTATCAACCAGACAAACAGAACTGGCAGGGGATATGTATTTGTTTCCAAGAACTGATTTACATGATTCCGGTGGCTAGTGAAGCAACCCTCAAATCCAAAGGCAGGCTGTCAGAAAGAACAGGCTGGAAACTCGCAGGCACCAGCAGAAGCTGCTGTCCTCCAGCAGACACTCTTCTTCAGGGAAACCTCAGTTCTGCCCTTACAGCCTTTCACCTGATTGACCAGGCCTCCTCAGACTATGTATGATCACCTCCCTGATTGAAAGCCATCTAATTATGGGCCTGAATCCCATCTACAGACTACTTTCCTAGCAATATCTTGATCACTATTGATTAAACTACAGACTGGTCTTTAGCCTAGTCAAGGTGGCAGAAAACTGACCATCAGAGTCCTCTACCAAAAACAATATTTACTGAGTTTTCTGCAATAGTAAAGAATAAAGCTAACTGCCAGGAGATAAGACTCAGTCATACCTTGTGATGGTTAATTTTGTGCCAACTTCACAGGACCACGTGATGCCCAGATACAGTGGTACCTCGGTTTTTGAATGTACTCAGTTCCGGAAGCCCGTTCAGGTTCTGAAATATTCAGAAACCAAGGGATCCACAGCCAACAGCTAGGCCTCAGGATCTTGCCCTTAGCGGTAGCTGTGTGGCATGTTCCACTTCCAAGGCGTGTTCAAAAACCGAAGCACTTACCTCTGGGTTTATGGCGTTCATAAACTGAAATGTTCATTAATGGAGACGTTTGAAAACTGAGGAGCCACTGTATTTGGTTCAATGTTACTTCTGGGTTTGTCAGTGAGGGTGCTTCTGGGAAAGATGAGTATTTGAATAGGTTGACTGAGTAAAGCAAGTGGCCTTCATAAACGTGGGTGGGCATCATTCAATCCACTGAGGTCCTGAATAGAACAAAAGGTCAGAAGAAGGTGAAATTACTCTCTGTCTAACTGATTGAGCCTGAAACACAAGTCTTCTCCTACACTTAGTGCTTCTGGTTCTTAGACCTTCAAATTCTTACCCATCAGCTCTCCAGCTCTTAGGTGGCCCTGGAACTGCACAGTTATGCCACCAACTTTCCTGGGTCTCCAGCTTATAGATGACAGGTCATGGAACTTTGCTCAGCCTCATAATCATTTGGGCCAATACCTTATATCAAATCCCTTTCCAGGTAAGTAGGCAGATGATAGTTAGATGATAGATAGATGATGATAGATAGATGATAGATGATAGAGAGATGATAGATAGACAGATGATAGATTAGATAGATGATAGATAGATGATAGATATAGATAGATGATTAGATGATAAATAGATGATAGATACATAGGTAGATATAGATAGATGATGATAGATAGATGATAGATAGATGATAGATAGATGATAGATAGATGATAGATAGATGATAGATAGATAGATAGATAGATAGATAGATAGATAGATAGATAGATGATAGATAGATAGATAGATAGATAGATAGATAGATAGATAGATAGATGATAGATAGATGATAGATAGATAGATAGATAGATGATAGATAGATAGATAGATAGATGATAGATAGATAGATAGATAGATAGATAGATAGATAGATAGATAGATAGATAGATAGATAGATGATAGATAGATGATAGATAGATGATAGATAGATAGATGATGATAGATGATAGATAGATGATAGATGATAGACAGATAGATAGATAGATAGATGATAGATAGATAGATAGATGATAGATAGATGATAGATAGATATAGATAGATAGATGATAGATAGATAGATAGACATATTGATTCTGTTTCTCTGGAGAACCCTGACTAATATACACCCCACATAGCATGAGTGAGGTAGGTCCCTACCCAGAAATAAGAAATAGACAAGAAGAAAAAGAAGTGAGGATATAGTAAAAAAAAGAACAGACTCAAAACCTGAAATGGATGTACCACTATATTTGACAAATAATGAAAATAATATTTTAATATGTTGGTGTGTTTTTGTTCCCTGCAATTTTCATTTCAATTCCTTTTTTATTTCATGGCCCTTCCATCCTTCAAACTAAACCCAGAGATATCCATTGCCTTGGGGAAGGATTGCAAAATCCCAGCCATGTAGATATCAAAAGCCAAGGCATAAACGAGAAATTTGGAAGAAAAATCATCTACTTTCCAAATTTCCAAGATAATTAAAATTTTCTTTAAGGATGCCAAAGACAGGGGCAGAAAGGGCAGAAGAAGGAGAGAGAAAGAAGTGATAAAGTCAGGACCTTGGTAGGACCATAGCTAACAACCCACTCTACTGAGTTCTAAGTCAAGAAAGGAAGGGGTGGCAAATAGTTCAGAGGATATAAAATTAGAAGGACCTGTATTTCCTACTTCATCAGATCTATCCACAGATCTGTAAAAGAGGAAATAGAATTTTTCTGCATCTGACATGAGAAGCATCAAAAGAAACACCTGAATGCTAGACGTGAGACCACCCCATAGCATTCTGTACAGGACCACAGCTCTCAATGAAGGGGAGATTTCATTTGGTTAGATAAATTAATGTTCATGTGAATCGGCTTTGCCTTGTGGACTGCTTTATCATTTGTTGCCCTGGAACTAACTTAAAATTTGTTAAATCGGTGTCTGCTACCAACAGTTCCCATAGAATATTTATGGCTGATGTCTTCACTAGCTTATTCTGTAACTTAATAAACGTGGTCACCATAAACTTTCCTAACCAGATCAAAGATTGGTCTTGGGCTTCTAATTAGATATCTTAACCACTCTATTTCCATGGTTGAACATACCAAAATGACTATAATATGGGATTCTAATAAGGTAAATTCATGCCATACTTTTATTCCAGAGAAGCAACATCTGCAACAACACTCAGATTGCATGTACTATCACAAGGTGCAGGCTCAGAGTCATAAAGGCCTGACCGCACACAGGCCTTGGGGTTTGAACTATAATTTGATGACTTGCTGCTTCCATACCTTACCTGTTCATTTTCTATCTCATGACTTATCTTACCAAGAACTGTTACATCCTGGCCCAAGTTTGCATCCCCAGGAACTCACTACTAAGGAAAACCAACCCTATTGAAACTTTCTTCACCATTAATGCTGATTTGGAGTGCCTGTGGGGTTGCAGCTGATGTGTAGCCTCAATCAAGCGTATTGTTAGTCCGTAGCCCTGAGTGCAGAAATAATTGACAACCTGCTCCATCTCCTTCTGTAGAAGCCTGCAGGGCATCGTCATCCATGTTAAACAACTGCTAGGTGGCTGCTTCAAATATTGTAGGCTTCCACTGAATCCTGCTCAAGGGCAAGAACTTTCTGGATGAGGGAAAGAAAATCTTTATACCAGTGTTCAGGTTTCTGGTTGCATCACTGATCAAGACTAAGAAAGATGGGATATTCTAAAACCAGGAGGCAAAGCCATCTAAATCCACCGGACACAGATAAGAGATAAAGTGGTTCTGTGCATATTATGTTCTCACATGTGTTAAACAGCCTTTCGTCCATGTAGCAGTAGATACACTGTGTGTTTTCCTTTTGAATAAATCCATGTATAAAGAGAACCAGATGATAGACAGAAAATTGACCTTTCCAATTTGAACAACTTAATTAAAACATTTTCCTTTTCAAGTTTTCTCAAAATAGTAGAAATATTTTGCCACAGATATAACATTCTTTTATGCATTATTGTTCACTGTTCTGATTATCTATTAGCACAGAACAAACCATTCTAATAGTTAGCTGATGAAAAAGATTTATCAGTGAAGATAAACCTTACCAGAAGCCTCTAGTGAATGTCCCTTTATGTTTCTCAGGCCAAAACTAAGACATAAGCCCACCCAAAACCAGAGCCAGACTCCCTTTTTATTCAATTCAAGAGTCCTCTACTTCACACAATATCTTAAGTGAGATTTTGTTAGCAATGGAAAATGAGAGTGGCTTTTACAGGCAATAAACAGTATCTATACAATGAGTGTTTTGTATATTTATATTAGAAAATGACACTTTCTGTCAACATTTACAAGGAAGGCAGTGGTCTTCTATGTAAGACACTAAATGGCCTAGTCTCACCTATGCTGTGATGTCTCTGAGTGGTGCCTCTTGATTTTACTTAGCTAGAAGTGGCCAACTTTTGTGTATAGGAGACATTTATTTGGCAGACTTCCTTAACCTACTTATGTATAATTTCTGAGAGAGTTTTAACTACTTTTTCCCCATGGCAGGTACAAGCTAGAAAACAGAGGTAATCTACAAATACAATACCTACAGCACTCCAGCCTGGCAAACCTTTGGCCTTTATGTGCTTAAAAATTCTATTGCTGCAGCTGCCCCCCACCAAATATATATATAATTTGTATCCAGGTTCCCTACTTGTGTAGAATTGATCAGAAATGCTTTAATATGTAATAATTACCACTGGCCAATGTAATCACACAGTTAAACTATAAAGTTGTCCATCCAATGCCAATCCTCACATCTGTGAATTAGTTCCAACCATACAACCAAGGTGAATTTGGAAGCTAAAAAATATCTGGGATACTTTGAAAAAATGATTTTATTTAGTTAACTCACAGTACAGCTTTAGTCAATGTACCTAAATCTTATCTCTGTGCCATATGTGCAGGAGGACTGTCAAAGGTGGTTGGAAATCTAAGATTTTCATAACTGGCTTAAGTGCTCAACTAGGATTTTCAAGTCCTCTGTTATTTTAGGTTTCCTGTGAAATAATTGTTATTCTTTCTCCTCTGTGAGTTCCATATTAAGAGACCTTACACCTCTATCCTTCTTTCTTGACTGGAATTAGAATTATAGAAAGAATTGGTTCACTCATTTTACAATTTTTCACGCAACAAGCTTGCCCTGACTGTCACTGTGCGCAGACACTCGCTCAGCCTCCAGATAAATAGGGTCTCTCCTCTCACAGGGTAGGTAATCAAATCTAGTCTGAATCACATGAAAAACACTTGGACGGAGAGATGAGTCAGTTTAAAAAAAAGATTAAAATATTATCAAGGTGTATGCTCAATGGAGAAAGTTTGAAGATGTTAAGAAATGCATGTAAGGACTGAATGGCTAGAAAACATCAAGGTCCTTAGGTGAAGCACCATTTAAATGCACAGAAGACAAAGTATTTTAATGTGACACACAGGTTCATGAGTTGAAGGGAAAACTGAATCCAGAATTTGTTTTAAAATTGCTACTAAAACTATTGGAGGTCAAAATGATAATTAGATGATTAGATTAAAAAGGGGAAATTAAAAGATTAACATCTAAATGTTAAGAGTTAGTGGAACAGATGAACTCATTTTAAAATAATTCATGAATAAGAGCTAGAGAAGAAAAAAATGTAGGTCTGAGTATTTTAGCAGGAATACTAAAATGAATTTGAACTAAGCCAATTGAACTTTAAGCTTTAGGAAACATGTCTAAATTGGCAAAAACTAACTTAAAAGTAATGCTGAACACCCCATAAGCTGTCAGAAAATTGATTGGATGGTGGGGGGAGGGGACCTTTACTGTCAAAGGATTAAACTCTTTATGTTTTAGTTTCTTTCTTTTCTCCCTTTTCTTATTTCTGATCCTAAGAGCCATGGACTTATTCAAATAAAACTTCAAACAGTACAGGGGTTTTAAGAAGGAAGACATCTGACCATGGTTAGTGAAGCCAAGCCTCTACACTGGAGATATCCTCAGGTTTTTGTTTGCCAAGCCCTGAGCATCTGAGTCTGTGCTTTACTTGGGGGTTGGAAGTGGCCTTTCAAAGACCTGTGGACCAGGAGGCTGACAGGATGCTAATATGCAGAGAGAGCACAAGTCATTTTGTCTCTTCCAGTTCTACCTGGTTTGTCTAATCCCCACTTCTCCTCCTTACCACCATGTGCAGCAGAGAAGACTGAAAATTAATGTCTGCAACCCTCTGGACAGGAGGCTGCCCCAGATACCCGAGGCAACTGCTCCTGCACTTCACAGAGCTCAGCAACCTCCTGGGTTGCCTGAGTAGGAAACGCAGAGTGAGGGGATGCTTTCAAACACTCTAGGAAGCATCCAGCCTCAAGGCCTCCAGGGCTGACCTGTGAGCAGCAGTCGTGGATTCTGTTACAAGGCAGCAACAACCCTCCTGAGTGGGCCACAGGTGTTTCTGCTTGAGTGAAGAAAGGGGAACGAAACGGTGGGACATGCTGCATGCTGATAGTAAGTTATCATTGCTAAATTGCCATCTTTCTTAGTAAGTACACAATGTCCAATGTCAAAAGCCTGGGTAATAACTATAACTGTCTATGCCTTATCTTTAAATAAGTTACATAAATAATGTCATAAGAGAAAATATTTTGGCCCCAGTAGCGAAGTATAAAAAAAAAGATTCAGTAAATTATGTTACCAATCTATCCAAAAAATTTGAAAGTAATTTCACTGATTGATATACAGTATATCTAGAGTTTTAAACTTCCCTTGAACCAGAATTTGTTGTTAGCATGGCTTGTAAAAGAATCTGACACTTGTTATATATATAAGCAGCTGTTCCTGTAGAAGGTAGTTGCTAGAAGGCAAAACAAAGTTTGTAATGTGCCCCAAAATTCGAAAAAAAAGTGCATTTATAATAAAGTATCACACTTGGATTTTGCTGATTTATGAGTTTGGTCTAACTGTAAAAAAATCTATTTCATTTGGATACTAAAATTGTTAAGATGTTAAAACCCAGAGTAATTGTTTATGTGATCATTTGGTAGTTTTAACTTAAATACCAAAAAAAAAAAAAAAAAAAATTAGAATAGGTAAAGGGAAAAATTAAGTTTATGAAAACATCATTTACCATAAAACATTTGCAAATATTATAACTGACTGGGGAAAAATTACAAATTATGTATTTTTAAAATAATTTTTGATATATTTTTAAGCAAATAATTTAAATGTGCAGCTACTGAACACTTTCAAAAACTAATGTACTGATGCTGCTCTTCCTGTGGACAAAAATGTGACTATTAGTAGCAAATTATAACCTGAAAATTGACAAATGTTCTTTCACAGCAAGTTCACATCAGAAGTGTCTAATTAAATGACCCTGACCTGGCATTCAGGATACATCATTCTATTTCTGGCATTTCTAGCTATTTGTTGATCCAGGAAAAATCAATTAACCTTCTGTAACTTACTTTTGTCATCAGTTTTGTGTGTGTGTGTTTTTTTAAAGATAGATTAGTCTCTTATCATATCCAGACACTATGGCAAGGACTTTCCAATTAATAGTCACAACAAATCTATCAGGTAGGTACTATTTCTATCTCCAGTGTACAAGGGAAGAAACTAAGGCTTAGAAATGTTAAGTAAAGTGCCCAAGATAACAAAATTCAAAGTCACACAGTTGGAATGACCTTTAAATTCCTTTTTACCTCTGACACTAAAATTAAAGAATAGTATTTGAATACAAATTGAATTAAAATATTGAATTTAAATCAAAATTTGAAATTCAAACTTAAATACAACTTGAATTTAAATGAGATTATTTAAGGCCCTGGCTGGGTAGCTCAATTGGTTAGAGTGTGATCCTGATACGCCAAGATTGTGGGTTCAATCCCCAGTCAGGGCACATCCAAGAATCAACCAATAAATGTATAAATAAAAGGAAAAACAAATTGATCTCTCTCTCTTTCTCTCTCTCTCTCAAATCAATAAATAAAAATTTAAAAGTACTAAATAAATTGGGTTATTCAAGTCCTATGTTACATACAGTGTTTCCACAGCAAAGCATGGGTTTCAGAATCTGTGTTGTGAAGCTCATGGTTTCCATAATTTCTAGACAGTCCCCATAGCATCCCAAATGCTGCACCAGATTGGTGCCTGGTAATGCTGCACAGGTGTGTGGGATGAGAAGGGAGACAGAGGGAGCAACCTCTGTACATGGTGGCCATTTTCTGCTAAAGATTCTTAAGCATATTAAAGAAATTAAGGTTCAGAGCAGCCCTATGAAATTGCAGATGAATGAATAGGATAGGAACTGTTCATAGGGTCCCAATGAAAAAACAATGGCAGACATGTTCAATATTAGGTGCAAGTATTTTGCAAATCACTTTATATAAGGTTCTTACCAAAGAACAATTCTGTTTATTTAGTTTGGCTTTAATTCCATTTCTAGGTGGCAGGAATGCTAGAAACCGCTACCAACACAAATAATATTTTTAATATAACAAAACAAGAAAATCTAGTTTTGTGAACACTTGTTATGCAATATTCTATATATTATTATTTAACTGTCATGTCTTTTTTCTCATAAAAATTTAAAAGATGTTATGGGAATGGTAATGATACATAATACATATTTAAGTGTTTAATAATTTACATTTTGTTAATTATTTTGACTGATTTTGGGTAAAGATTGTTACAACACATAAGCAGACCATCTGTTGCTGTTAGAATTATTAATAAATACTCCCTGAACTAAGTATTTTAATTAAAAATAAAATGCTGCATTCATTAAGGCCCATCTTAAGAGGCATGCTCCAAAAGGAATTAATAAAGTATCCAGCTGCCAATCTCTAAATAGTTCTAAAATATTACAAACTTTTATTCATGAGAAACTGCATGGATTTGGATGATTAGGGAACAAGCTGTTGAGCTTAATGCCTGCTGCTGTGTGGATTCAGGAGTATATGAATCGATGAAAATGACACCGCCTATTCCTTATACCGTTCCACAAAATTACCAAGAGTAGTGCAAATGCTTTTTTCAAAACTACATCTTTTGGTTTTTAAGGGGATCAACCCTACTTTCTTATTTTCTAGCTGTGTAACCCTGAAAAATTTCCTCAGCCTTTCTGAGCCTCAATGATCTCATAAGTAAAATGAGGCTAATAATAGTATCTCCTTCATAAGTACTATGCGAATTCAGAATTAATAGCTATAGAGGATCTGGAAGAGTGCTTAATACAGAATAAGTGCTTAATTAATAATGATTTACAGGCTTATTATTTCAGTATTATTTATTGCATCTCTGCAACTCCTCTTCGAAGATTGCCTTTAAAAGATGAGTCCCATGCTTTCACATGTTCTTAAGGACGTTACATCTTCAGTTTTTGAAATTTGAACTGATTTTTCTTTGAAACTCAATGTTTATTGGAGCAAAGAGCAATGAATGAGGGAAGTAAGGACACCTGTAATGACATTTTTAATAAAAAATTGGACATGACGAGTAAGGAAATATGTGCATATAGTTTGTAAACTTCAAAGAAAAAGCGCTACACACATGCATGAGCACCAACCCCCCTTCAGACACAAATTCTTCACGTGGAGTGGGGGAACAAAAAAGGCAGTCTGGAGGAAGGAAGGTGGCAAAAAGAAAGAGAAAAGGAGAGAAATTGAGGAAAGAATAAACATAAAGGAGACACAAAGACTTTTCAGGCTAGAATTCTGAATAAAATGTCTAAAAGGGAAAAAAGTTTTGCGGACTTTTATGCTAGTGCCTTTCTCATGAAAATCAAGGACGGAAAGTTTAAGCTGTACTCTTGATAGTGTTGCTGACACATATGGGCTCTGACCCCCATCACACACTTTGTCAAGTTACTGATCCTGGTTACAAGACTTCACTAGAAAATGATGTTCATTTTTCATTTTTTCCATTCGCTCACCTAGAAATAGCCAGGTTTCAGAGAGCTCTTGAACTTGAGAGATTCAAGCACCAACTTGAGGCCACAGAGTTTCTGCTGCCAGCGCTCCCTGAAGCAACGGGGTGGTGGTGAGAACTGAAGAGGTCTCTCCAAATGAACTGTTAACCTGCCCTGTTCTATTAGTCAAGTCCTTACACCTCACAAATCACATTCACTTACGCCAGCTGATTAGATCATCAGAACCACTCTTTAAAATTGCTATTACATCCCAGTTTTATAGATTAGGAAACTGAGCCTCAAGAAACTTAAGTGGCTTTCTTCAGGTCACAGGACCAGAAAGTGCAACACTCAAGCATCAACACAGAATTCAAGACTAATTGCTTTTTATTATCAACCTCAGTGGTTTTGAAACTGTGAAATGTAGAACTCTATAGCTCCATTTCCAACCTTAAGGTGTAGCACACAGGTGAGGTGGTCCCTGAGCAGACCTCCCACACTCACCCCTTTTGTTTACACAGACAACACTATTGGTGAGTTTTGGATATCAGAATTTCAAATGAGACTTTAAAAAAAAAAAAAAAGCATTTTTATTGTTAAGAATTTTGTTTTTCAAAATTAATCAGGAAATCTCTCTATTACAAAGAGTCCTAAGTTCTTATCTAATTTATTCCCTACTACCATTTACTCATGTTTAAAATTCTATATAATAATTAAAATCTATATGTATTTCTTATGATATGCATCATGTACAGACCTGATTATATTAGACCATAAGCAGCAGCAGAGAGATCAATGCTGCTCAAAGTGTGACCAGGAAACTGTTACTGAGTCTAAGATTATAAGCCTGTGCCAGAATGCAAATCAACACATTTGTCCCTCCCATATAGAAAGTCTTGTCTCTCTCTCTCCCTCACACATGCACACACACAAAGTTAGCTGAACTAGGCAGTGCGCTTAGTTGATTTACGTTCTATGGCAACTGCTTATGTTGTCACCACCCAGAAACAATTTCTCTAAGGGCACTTGGAGTAGCACTAGTCTAGATACCAGAAATGCTCTGGCCTTGTAAACTTACTTCCCACCCCTACAGTTACATCCAGAACTTCCTCAACTGTACATCATTCTAATCCATTCTTCTCTGTCTCTTTTGTCTGCTCTATGGTTTGACCTGTGAGTGCTGGAGCTGTCTTGAGATCCTGTCCTCAGGCTGCATCAATTCTCGATTTCGTAGCTCATCCTGGATGAATTTCCTATATCCATGACTTTGAGAATCTTTTATATATATTTTTCCTTTTTTGTCTCTGACTGTGACTTCTATTCTGAGCTTCAGGCTCTTTACTAATAATTGCCCCCTAACCATCTTTATCAGATTTTAGTACAGACACTTTGAATTTAATATTTCTAATGAAAAAAATATCTACCCCTCTACTCCCTTCCCCACTACATTAATTAAGGCTTTTGTATTGTCAAAATGGAAGGGGAAAAAGATAATTTTAAGAAGAAGAAAAGGGAAAACAAGATGTTTTGGCTTTGTTTCAAAACTTCCAAGGATTTGTGAACTTTAGGAATGATTATATTAAGGAGCTCAGAAAAATGTCATCAGAATCTCCTACTTTTTTCACCTCAGAGATTGCCTGTCTTGTATTCAGGCTTTATTCTTTAAGGTGAACAGTGGCTTTAGATTTACATCATTTCTTCTCAGCACCTCACAACACAAAGAAAGAGTCTCTCTTGCCAATACCTCCATCTGTATGGCAAAGAATATCCCACACTGCAATTGGCCATCCCTGGTACTGGCAGTGGAGTCAGCTACATATAATACATTGACTATAATAAGGAGGCAGGACCCTTCTCCAAGAAATATATAGCATTGTTTCAGATAAAAAGATAATGTATGTTGAGGAAGCATAAAAAAAAAGAGCCCCCAAATTCCCAGCCTAATATGTGCTGTCTCTTCTGTTATCTTCAGTTAATCATCTCACCTGACATTCACTCACACTTCTAACCTGAAAACTAGGTAAACATGAAATACCGCAGCTCTCTAAGTGCCTATATCCATTCCCGAATCCACACACAAAAACAGATCTTGTAGGTTCTACCTCTGTAGTACCTATAAAACCTGGCTGCTTCCTTCTTCCTGATTACCAGCACCTTGCCTTCTCTTAAATTATTGTTACTAATTATTCCAACTGATTTTCCTGCATTCCACCTACCATTCTGATTAAAACTTTGGGTTTTTTATACGTAATAAAATCCAAACTCCTGAGATTAGTGCATGCATTCTTCCATCAAGAATTCTGATCACTGCCCCTGGAATACCTGGAAAAGAGACAACCAATCCCCAGAACATCTACTAAAATCAATCTTCCAAAGGATTCCTAGGTCTAATAATTTTAAAATCCTTGAAATCTGTTGATTCCACACTGCCTCACCAACACCCTTCTCCTTCTCTGTCTGCCCATGCAGCCTCCTGCAAACTATACTGTAGATCCTTCCCTGAATGACCAGCTCCAACTGCTCTCCTTTACTTCCAAGCCTTCTAACTATACCAGCATGAATACCAGTTACCCTCGATGTCTTTCCATTACAATCCTGCCTAACAGAAACGTGGCTTCCTGAGGATGCCATTTCTCATAAAGTTATGTGCTGCATAAGGACGTTTCTATCAACCATTGACCACACACATGACAGTGGCCTCAAAAGATTAAAATGGAGCTAAAAATTTCCTAGTGAGGAGGTAGCAGAGGTAATGTCTTAGTGCAACAACACATTACTGTTTTGTGCCATCTCAGTGAATCAATAGCAATACTATTGACTAGAAATGTCTGGGAGGCACTCACCCGGGTCCTGGTGAGTTGCCACAGACATCTTGCCTTTCTAAACCAATATTAACACTACACAGACCCTGATGGAACGTTCTTACTATGAGTGCAAGACACCCTTCAGTGATAACCATTAGGAAACTTTGAAGAGAAGACAGTTTATTACATACAGGCCCTGGAATGTGCAAGGCGCTCCTAGGGGCACATAGCGAGGTGGTGGGTAGACAGACAGTGCACGTGGGACCTGGGGTTCTGCTTTTATTGCAATTGAGGTTGGAGCCCAGGGTTTCTCAGGCTCACACTTTGTTGATGAATTTAAAACATAAGAGGAAATTTAAAGCTTGGGAGGAGAAAAAAACAAGTAGTCCAAATATTCAGTTATGAAAATCAACCAGATTATCTAAAGCAAAGGATTTAGGGTGTGGGTGGCCTGGCTCTTTATCTAGTCCAGTGGCTGGCAGTGCATGTATTCATTCCAGATAGCCAGTTTTGAAATGAATGCCTTGGCAATCAAAGCTTAAGCCAAGCATTTACATTACAAAAAGAAAAGCCAACTATCAAGGCTTACACTTCAATTATTCACGTCTGTAGTGATGCTGGTATAAACAAACCCAGGATTGCTGTAGTCATCTAGGTTTTGGTAAGTGCACTCTATGATGTTCCTCCCAAGGATAAAATCACCTGCATACCCATTTCTCAGAAGTATCCTTATCATTAAGAGGAGCATGATAATATAACTCTCTCATATGGAAGATGTTCATTCTCACAGATTCCACTTATCCCAGAGTTGTTAGATAAGGAGAGCACCATTCCGGCTTTTCAACAACACTGGATCATTAATCACAGTTATGTCAAAATCACTGTCACATGGAGATTGATGACATCTGGCAATACACCTTCTTAACCTCCTTAGCTAACAATCCCTGCTCCTTCACTCATTGGGGACCTTAGTATCAGAATCACTAATTTTCCTTCCACTCCACCTCGGGTCATAGTCCTAAACTATTTCAGTGTCTATATGACCAACCAGTACTCTAATCTTTCAGTTATTTTTCTTTATTTCTAGTGACGTTCATTTCAATTCCTCTAAAATCCCCCACTCCTATGGCACTGCCTTGAACTACCCATTGACCCACAATTCACATTCAAGTAACTCCACCCTCCAACTACATTCTACATCTTGTCTGCTTTCTCCCTCCATAAGGCCCATTGTACCTTTCTTTGTTCTTAAAGGAATTTCCACTTTCCTGACCCTTCTATTTTATTCCTATCCTCAGGTGTTTTTCTGTTCACCTCCTTGACTAGATAGCTTACATTTCAATAAAAATACACTTTCTTCACTATCAACTCCCAGCCCCATTGTTCTATAATTTTATTGTTCTAGAAAATCGTAAACTGGTTGGATCCAACTCCATCTTTTAAGGCCTCTATCCAGTTTCCTGAGAAATGCCACTGGGTCACCATTCTCAACAAACTCTAAACAATTAGATGTTCATTTCACAGAACTAGCATATCACCTCATATTGTGCTTGGTCTGTTTATATACTTTTCTCCTTCTCTAGACATATTGAGAGCAGAAAACAAGTCTTAGTTACTTTTTTTTTTAAATTCCTAATATCACTCACACTGTAGTTGTTGAATAAAAATAAAATAAATGACATTTTAAGCTTTTATGAAGAAAGGTATATTTAAATAAAAAGCAATAAAAGTTGTTATTATTCAATATGTTAAATTTGAACCTATAGTAACTTTACTAGAACATATTCTTTTTTCTAAGGACAAACCAAAGTGCTTTTCCTCCTTTGTAAATAATGTAAGTTACTGAAGTTATTCTAACAAATATTTTATTTTGTTAATTAAGACAGTGGATTTGGTGCAGGAATAAGCAGAATATAAGAGCCAGGAACAGACTTATAAATAACAGTCATCAGATTCAAGGCACAGTGAACAATGTGTTACAGTGAAGAAAAGATTAATTCCCTTTGATAAATGATGCATGGTCAGCTGGACCTCCCCCTCATAAAGCACAAAAGTTAACTGAAGATAGTGTATAAATCTAAGTTTGGAAAATATAAAATAAAGAATTTAGAGAACAGTAGAACATCTTCAAACAGAACACACACACAAAAAAACCTAATTGTAAAAGAAAATAATGTTAAGTTGAACTACGTTAATTAAAGCAATTCTATTCATTAAAAAGACACTATTAAGAGCATAAAAAGGCAACCCACAGCGTGGGAGAAGAAATTGACAATACATATATGCATCAAAACATTAATATTTAGAATATATTTTTAAACCCTACAAATCAATAAAGCCTCCCTCAAGTTAATTTTAAAAATACAGAGAATCTTCCTTAATAATCATATATATTTTTAATTTATATGAGCAGATGACTTGGACACACTTCACAAGAGGTTAACCATATGGCCAATAAACATATGGAATGATGCTTAACCTCATTAGTCATCAGCACTACACACTGACCCTAATGACTAAAATTAAAAGGACAAAAATACCAAGATTTCCAAGATGTAGAGCCACTAGAATTCTAATATATCACTGATGGAAGTCTTAATTGGCATTGCAGCTAGGAAAATTGTTAGCATATATTAAAGTTAAACATACACATATTCTGTGACCCTGCAGTTCCACTGCTAGAATCATGTCCTGATGGTCACAGAAAGGCATGTAAGAAAATGTTTATTGTTGCACTAGTTGTAAAAGCCTTAAACTGGAAACAACCTACATGCCTAATAACAACAAAATTGACAAATAAGTTGTGATATAGTCACACAATGGAAGATAATAGAGCAATGAGAATAAATGATATAATTACATGCAACAGTGTGGATGAATCTCACCAATATAAATTTGAACAAAATGAGCCATTTATGTAAAATATACAAGCAAGGAAATCTAATATATGTTGGTAGAATTCAAGACAGTTGTTATCCTTGGGGGTTGGTTTAGTCACTGGAAGGAAGCATGAGGATGACTTTTAGGATGTTGTATATAAAGATATGTTCAGAAATTCACTAAAGTATGCACTTATGTTATATGCAATTTATCATGCTCCAATGAAAAAAATTTAATTTCCCTGATACCTATGGTACATAAGGCATCTTTGAGATGAGACCCCATAAGAAAAAATAATAAAATGAATAGGAGCACAAGGAAAATAAGGAAAGGGCCAAGTTCAGAAAGAGTGCACTCAAAATTTGAGTATGAAGGTCTATAAGTTTAGCAACTCATAAAAAAATATAAACCATTCAAGATAGAATCATAGATTTAGAATCTGCTCCCAGGCCTATTTGAACACATGTAGACAGACATTACTTGTCTACTGACTTTTATTTTACTTTTAATTTTTTGTACTGACTTTTAAAGATATATTTTTTTCTCACTGCCTTCCAAGGGCCTTGTACAATAGACTAAATACAATTTTGTAAATGACTATATTATTTTGTCTTTATCACAACTGAATAGTTCTGTGATGTCCTGGATTATCATTTAGCAGTTCTTTTCATTTATAATTATCTTTATACACAAGGTTTTCTAGAATGTTGTTGGTTCCTATAAACAAACTTTGGATGTCAGAAACAGCATCTCATTTTAAAAAGCATGTTTGCTTCCTAATTGAAAAATTATATTGCTTTTGGCACAAACTGAAAGGAAAAGCCATCAAGTGAGATGTAGGTAGTGTTAAATGACTAAAGATTATAAAAAGCTTTTATAACCTGGAATCCCAAGTTACACACTAGCTGAGATGCATTCAAAGAATATGGCACTTTATGGCAAAGTATGAGAAAAGAGGATTATATTAAAGCAATTTATTTTCTCATTTTTTGTTCTGCACTCATCTGTGATAAATGCAGCAGACAATAGACTACAGGTGGCAGATGGTTATTTAATAGGCAGGAAAGTCAAAGCTAAACTACCCACTTCTGCAAAATACCTTTAGGTAAAAGAGAAGGGCTTATTATCATTGAGAATAACATTAAACTCATTTATAATTACCTTAAGAATGTGCCTTAGTCATAAAATCTAACAGCAATAACTCTTAGTTTTTCTAATAGTTTTCCAAGACAGATTTCATAAAATAGCCAAGATAAAATACACATACACATTTAAAAATATATATGTATATGTCTTTATTGTTTTCAGAGAGAGGGAGGGAGAGGGAGAGAGAGAGAGACATAGAACATCAATGATGAGAGTCATTGATCGGCTGCCTCCTGCACGCCCCCTACTGGGGACCGAGCCCACAACCCAGGCATGTGCCCTGACCAGGAAACAAACCCTGATCACCTGGATCCTAGGTCCATGCTCAACCACTGAGCCATACCGGCTGGGTCACATGCACATTTTTAACTGAGTCAGATATATAATATGTATTCAATGCCATGGCACTTTAGTTTCTTCTCTAAGTTTATAATCTGGGGTAATAGTAACAGTGATTACATTAGCATTTTTACCAAACAGGCACTCTGCTTACATATGAATTATCTTCCTTAATAATTATTTTAAAACTTCAAGGTCTTCTGTAGATAATCTCCGAACGTTACTGCCACCAATTTTTCTCACCCTATATATAGGCATGCTGCTCTTGGCTTTAAGAGATGGGTTCTAATTCCCCTCTCCTGTACCTGGGCTGGCTTTGTGATGTCCCTTTGACCAAAAGAAACGTGACTGACCAGGTTGTCAGAAGCCTCACTTAGAACTCTCTGGGCCCCTGGGGATGCATGGCCGAGTGATGCTTCCTCTCAGGCCCCCCTTATACAGTGAGAATCAAGCCCAGAGCTAGGTTCATGACCATGCAGCCTGTGCCGCCACTGTCTTGAAATTCTTAATAATTTTTACCAAGAAGCTCCATACATTCATTTTGCAGAGTCTTGTAAATTATGTAGTTGGTTTTTCCCAAACCACATAGACAGGCTGAGCTCCCAGACCACAGCCAGCATCACCTGCCAGCCATGCTGACGAGTCACCTTAAATATTCAGGCCAGTTAAGCATTTAAATGGTGGCAGCCCCAGTCAACATCTGCCTACAATTGTGTGAGAGGCCCCAACGGGATCTGCCCCATTAAGCCCAGTCCACCCCCAGAACAATGATAAATAATAAATTGTTTTTTAAGCCATTAAGTTTTTGTGTGGTTTGTGGCCTAGCTACAGATAAGTGAGACAGGTACTATATTATTCACTCATTCATTCCTTATATTAAGCTAATGAAGTAATGACTAATGTTTTGTTTTGTTTTCAATGGGGGGAAAAAGAGGGACACCTGTAATACTTTCAACAATAAAGTAAGGACTAATAATATAATCACCTTTAGAAGCACAGAGAAGCGTTTTTTGTAAGACTGCAGTCAGAAGAAAAGAAAAGCAATAAACAAGCTTAGGTGTTATCAGAACACACAGTCCAAGCTCTAGGCTGCTGTTTGTTTGGGTTTTTTTATGCGTCTACTACACAAGAATGTTACTCGATTTTTTCCATTTTAATGTGATTTTTTTCCTACTTTTGTTGCACTGGAATATTTTTTTAGGTTCAACTCTAACAATTTCACTTATATATGCTTCCAAATTATCACTGAAGGGATTTCAGGAGTAATGTCTAGGCTTGCAACTCCAGGACCTCCTCATTTCCTCAAGAAGCTTCCAAATGCTAATAATTATAGATGCCCCCATTTTAACGCCGCCAGCCATGCTAATGGGAGTGCATTACTCATTCCCAGTGATGTATGTTCAGCTTTTATGACTGTGTTCTCTTCTATCTGCTGCAAGTTCATCATTAATTCCTAATTGCTCAAAATTGTTTTCCCACACATATACACCCACGAGGCCTTTGTGATGGGAATTCACTTCTCAAAAGGGAATTTGAGGCTGAGTCTCAGATTTTCAAAAACTGATGAACCAGGTAGTTGACCTGAATCAGCTAATTAAGCTATAGGTAGTCCCCAGGGGCATAAAAGGCACATTATTAGGTTCACTTTGCTGAAAAGTAACAAATTCAGGGCTCCTGGGAAAGCAAAGATATACATTAAACAGAATTTCTTAAAACTGTATTCCACTTTGACTACCATTCAACTTTTCTGTTTCTGGTATTAACCTAAAGCACTTCAGTGAGACACTCCATAAACCACTTCTCCACTGAAGTTGCTAATTAGCTTTTAGCCAGAAAAGTGAACTCTGAATTATTCTTCTGTTTGGGTTTGCAATGTTTCAAATTTAGGGTGATGAGTGTTAAGGGGAAAAAAAAAAAAATAGGAAATAATTTCACTTCTAACCAAGAGTATATATTTCAGATAATATAATTCATGATTGAAATGTGTCTATATTCAAATATATAGCACAATCCACAAGGAAAATGTACACACAGTTTTCTAAAGAAAAACAGAAATATATAATAGTAATTTATATAATAATCTTAATTGAGATAAATATTAGCTATATATTTATAAAGTCAAAATTACTATAAAATTCCTTTTTGATTGACCACTACATTTCAGGCTCCTTAATATCCTTTACCCAATTACCTGTTTACAGAAAGTCAAATATTGACTTGCAAAAATACTTCTAATCTACCCTATTTTCTTCTCAAATAAACATCGTTTAAATTAAAAGGAAAAAAAAATAGCATCTTATTTCTCTGATATAGTTTTATTCTGCGATCTCATTAAATGCTGAAACTTTTTAAATTACTTTATATGTTTTTACTAAAAATATTTGATTATTTTATGTTACAGAGAAAATAGAGTGTAATAGATTTTTAAACTTTTTTTGATATTGACAATCTATCAGAGTTGAGTCATTTTGCATCCTGTAATACAACAATATATTTAAGGGTGTGGGGATATGTAGATAATACTTGATAAATGCTTTGGAAGAAAGGAAGGAAGGAAGGAAGGAAGGAAGGAAGGAAGGAAGGAAGGAAGGAAGGAAGGAAGGAAGGAAGGAAGATAAATGATGCTTTTTAATTTTAATTGAACATTAAAGTTCATTGGTATTCAGATGTGAACTTCATGGAGAAAGTTGTATCATTTATTATTTGTTACTTTGCCTCTAGTGCCTAACACACTGGCTAGCACCTAGTATGTGTTCATTTAACTTTTTTGCTGATTAGATAAACAAATAAATGAGTTTTATTTTATTGTTGTAGGCCCGTTTTTAAATAATCAAATAGGATTCTGGCTATCAAATTCTGAGTTTTCAGAATGTCATTGTATCTCTGTTCCATTCCCAATTTATCACTAATAATTTGTTAGCCACTATATAATCATTCTCAATTATTCTTCTTAGAGGAAAAAAGCAGCAAAATTGAGATGTTTTCATTTTGTCTAATTTATGTGTAACTTTATCCAATTGTATTATCTATTGCTGCATAAAAAATTCATCCCAGATTTAGTGATTTAAAATTTATATTTCTTATTTCTATTAGTTTATGCAGGTCAGGAATTCAGAAAGGTATCATAGGCCCTGAGGATGCAGTCTGATGTTATTAGGGGCTTCAGTCATCTGAAAGCTTGTCTGGGGCTACCAGATCCACTTCCAAGCTGTTTTAATCTCAAAACTGCTAAGTTGATTCCTCTCCATTTGGGCTGCTCTGTGGCCTTCACGGCATGGCAGCTGGCTTGCCCCAGAGTGAGCAATGTAAGAGACCAAGGAAGAAACTACAGTGCCTCTCACAACCTAGCCCTGAAACTTATGTGACACTTCTCCAGCATTCTGTTGGTGACTCTGATCAGGCCGGACTCACTGGGTCTGAGCCAATAGGCATGAATACTTGGAGACAAGGATCTTTAGGCAACACCTTGGAGACTGGCTACCATAGCAACATAAAAATATAAAGCCAGTTAAGTGTTTAAATTGACCTATGACCAAGAATCGTTTGCCATTAATTCTAGTAAAAGCTTTTTCATCTATATTCCCTCATACCTTGACACTTTAGGCTTTAAGTTAAGTAGTCTTAAAAGGTTTGCCATAAACTTCAAGTTTTCTGAATTGGAAGAACAACTTAATCATAGTCAATGCATTATTCGCAACGTCTTTATTTTCATTTCTTCTCTCATTGATTTGATTCCAATAAATTTATATTTGACATACACAACATAATAAAGCCACAGACTTTTTTTGAAATTATTAGAGTATGAATAAGGTCATTTTTCCTTAAAGTGCATTACCCAAATTGTTTCCACTTAACCTTTTGAAAGGAGATGGGGCAGACTAAGCTCATGAACTAATTTCATAGGAAGAAAAGGCAAACCCACCTAGAGGAAAGGGAAGGAATACTGAAATGGGGCTCTGAGGAATGTCTTAAACTATGGAGTCTGGGGTTAATGAAGCTGCAGAAGAAGGCAAGCAGGAACTGATGTGGTTTTAGCCCTGTGATTAGAGACAGCTTCTCTGAACGGTTCTGACTCATCCTCAGCTGACCCGCGTGCACGGTTTTGCGCCCAGTTTGAGAGTAATGGTAATATTTGTAGACTTGCTATTTCAATAATATGTTGAAAGAAAGATACTGCTATTACCTAGTTATACTTTCTCATCAACATCATTAAATAAGGTGAATTTTCCATGCCATGTGCTATGCTAAAGCTATAGACCACCATTTTCTTTTTTTTTCTTTTTTTTTTCCCAGCATACAGAACACTTTATTGCACTTACTCATTTACATGCCCATCTTCTCCAGGAAACTGAGGGTAGGAATCAAATATCACCATTTTATGAAAGTCAACAGTTAGTGAAGGAAAGAGGAGTGGAAAGAATAACGGAATGAGTGATAACTTTGCAATTGGTTTTTCTTTACTTGCTTGCTGGTATTTGACCTCATCCAACCTGTAGAAACACACATACATACTCATACTACAACTTTCCAGGGCACACCCAGCCCCCAAAACCTTTCTCCAAGTACTGGGCCACAGCCAGGGTCAAGTGATCATTAAAGGGTCCAGCCATGACCTGGATACCTAGAGGAAGGCCTTCGGCATTCAGACTCGGGACACTGGGTCACAGACAAACCCAGGGCACTGGAGATACCCCTGAAAGCAAAGCTGAAAGGCCTTGTCAGAGGAACTTGATGCTTGGGAGCCACTGTGGGATGGGAGGGATATAAGAAGATACCACCATCACCCAGCATCTCCACCAATTCTTTATGCAGGCTCTCTGCCATTGCCTTACACTTTTTGTATCTCTCACTGCTATATCTGAGCTTTTCTTCCAACAAGGCCAGTCCAATGGCTGGGATAGTGTGCACTGAGAGGCCTAGGCACCATTTCATCAATTCCCACAGAGGCTGATAGGCTTCCCATGGTCACTAAGTAGATCCACAAATTTCACAGGTTTTGTCCCTTTTCTGACATCACTGTGACCCATAACTGAAAAAAATACTTCATTTGCTTCAGTTTAACATGTTGAACTGAAGCTCCTAGCATATTTTCCAGGTGATCCACACCTTTTTCTGAGCCAGAATGAGATCTTGGTCCACTCTGGACATTAAAAATGAGCCATCATCATGTTCCATCCAGTAATATTTCAAGTCCTTTAAATGTATTTTTTCATCTAGTTTTAATTTTTTGATTCCAGGTCCTGCCATGACTCTCAGCATGGGGGCCAGGTCTTCAGCATGGTGGCACATTGGTCCAGCACACTGAAACAGCGCCTGGGCTCCCTTGGCCACAGGAAACTGACCCTCATTGGAGAGCACACCCAGGGAAGGTTTATGTCCAAATATGCCATTGAAAAATGCAGGCATTCAAATGCTGCCACCAATATCAGAGCCCACACCAATCACTGAGCATGTTGTGGCATCTGTTTTGGAAATGGCATTATGATTCACAAGGCCAGAAGAATTAGGCATTCCTTGCAGCTGGAAAGCTTCTTTGACTATCAAAGGGACCCCAAGGAAGGGCCATTTCTTTTCCAGGATGGCATCATCTTCCTGCTTCTCTGCAAGCTTTTTATCTACATCATGAACCTCTTTCTTAGCTGCCTCAAACCTGTACTTGACAATTCCATTGATCAGTGGGTTCACATCCACAATTCTGTTGATATAAGCCTGAATAACGTATATGCATTTCACCTTCCTCTGTCAGATCGGCTTGGCCAGCTGCACCCCTGAAAGCAGTAGTAATGATTCAGTCACAGGCGGTATGGTCATTGAGCCAAACTTGGGGCTGCCAAAGGCTTGAGCTGCTTGGCCTATTAGGAGACCACCATTATCTAAAACAATTAACTACTATCTTGGGGAAGAGTGGTCAAAAGCCACTAGGCCTTCAGAAATTTAATTGGGTGAGAAAGGTGACATTGTTATCTATAAGTTTTAGAAAAAAGTTTGTTCCTTGGAGATTTTTCTTAATGTTTCTATTGATTTTTAAAGAGAGAGGAGGGGAGAGGCATAGAGAGATGGAAACATCCATCGGCTGCCCCCTGCATGCCCCCTACTGGGTATGTGCCCTGACCAGGAATCAAACTGTGACCTCTTGGTTCATGGGTTGATGCTCAACCACTGTGCCACACCAGCTGGGCTGAATGTCACTGCCCTACTCACTCGTTATATAACCATGAGCTGACTACTTATACTTTCTTTGCGCCATACATCAACTGGGAATAATATGTACCTCACAAAATTCTCATAAAGATTCCATATGATAACAGTTATAAAGTGCCTCATATAGTAAATGCCTATTAAAAATTTTGTTCTCTCTTTTCATTTTTATTTATTTTCAATATGAACATTATTTTCTGATAATATCAAGTCAGTTTGCCGGCAGCCAATATTTAATCCTTCAGAGAAAGCTTTTTCTAGAGTCTGTATCCTGTAGATTGCATATCTTGCTCATAACCTTTCTTTGTCTTTTAAGAAACAAGGCTGGTAGCACTTGTTCATCTGTCTTATGTCTAGTTTTTTTCATGATTTTTAAAAATTCACCATTGTCCTTTTTCAGATCATTCTTAATATGACATTTAATAACTTGTCAAAAAGTTTTTGTCCTTTGAAATTATTTATTGACCGTCACTTGTGGTTGTTTATTTGACATGAAGTAACATTGGGATCATAACTGATAAAGCTGTCATTAATATTTTTATTTTCAATTTCTCTACCCTTTTTCTCCCATATGTAAAAAAAAAAAAATCAAGATAATATGAGTGTAATGTAGAATAAAAAGAAAAAATTTGGTTAATTTACACTTTTTAATCTCTTAGCACTTACTACTCCCTTTGTGAAATTATTTTTCAGTGATTATATTATTCATTATCTGCATGTTCTAATAAATATCTAAAATGTACTTACTCCCCTTCTTGTTCTATAAACCTTACAAATTCAAAAGTGAGCCTTTTTTTAATTTCTGATCTATGGTTAGGCAGTTAAGTGTTAAATATCATTATAAATCTGTTTTTTCAATTTCCAGTTCCTGTTTTCCTCCTCCAGTTTTCATCAATGGAGTTTTAATGTGAAAAGCTTGGATATTAATGTACAAGAACCACTACATTATTTTCTGTGCACATGAGAATGTGGTGAACGTATGGCCCACCCCTTCTCTCCTAACACGTTATATTAGACTTAAGCATGCTTCTCATAGTAAAGCAACTCACAAGGTTAATTCTCTAAAAGTGAAAGTCATTATTGAAAATTCCCCAACTCATTTCAGATCTAATATTTTTCTCTTCGAAAGTGTTTTTTTCTCTTTAATTTCTACTAAATGGCATTTGAAAATCCTGTAGCAGTATTTTGGTCTCGCTGGTATTTAAATAATGGATCACAAATCAAATGTATGGTATTTTTTGACAGAAGAAAATAAAATAAGTTCATTAATTTAGTTCACTACTTCCCATTTAAAACTTCTATTGTTTCTAACTCTAGATCAATGCACTAATATGGAAAATAAATCCAGATTAATAAAACCATGTGCTAATTTTGGTTAGTGACAATGCTGTTTATTTACTAAATTTTAGCCTCACTGGCAAATTTTACAGATATTAACACTTTATGATAATAACAGAGGTAATGATAGGAGTTGAGTCATGTTGACCATAGAAAGATATAGTGTGATGTTAGCCAGAGGGAAAGTGGGTGGGGGTTAGTTGGAGGTGGGCAAAGGGCAGCAAAGTGAAGACGGGGAGAGACTTTGCTTGGGGCCATGTGCACACAATGCAGTGTGCAGAAGATGTTTTGTTGAGTTGTACACTTGAAACCTGTATGGTTTTGTGAACCAATGTCACTCCAATAGATTCAATTAAAAATTTTTTTAAAAGAGAGAAGAAAAAAAAGATACATTGAAGCCCTAATGTAATTCAGAATGTGACCTTATTTGGAAACAGGGTCTTTGTAGATATAATCAGGTTTAGGTGAGTTTATTAGGGTGGGCCCTAATCCAGTATGACAGATGTCCTTATAAAAAAGAGGCGGGAGGGAATTTCACACAGACATGAACAGAGGAAAAGAATGAGAAGAAACATAGGGAGAATGCCATATAAGGTTGGAGTTACACAGCCAAGGGAAATTTGGGGCTACCAGAAGCTGAAAGAGGCAAAGAAGAACCCTTCCTCTGTAGGTTTCAGGGAGAGCATGCGCCTGCCAACACCTCGATTTTAGACTTTCAGCTTCAAGAACAGAGAGAGAATATATTTCTGTTGCTCTAAGCCACCCAGTTTTTGGTATTTTGTTATGGCAGCCTTAAGAAACTAATACAAGGGTAAAGCTAATACCAATCTCAAGTCACCAGATATAAATGACTACATAAATACAGCTTTGGAAGAGTTATTTTAAAAATATATCATTGCTTGCCATCATGGACCTTTATCATCATGGAGTATTTTGTTAACATAATAAAGAAATACTTTTTAGATGCTTCCATGTGTCTAGCACCATTATAGGTGCGTTACTTGTATTAATTTATTTAATTTTCACAACTATGCTTTGAAATAGTTATTAACATTATAATCCCTACTTTGAAGTATAGAGAAGTGAGGCAACTTTCCCAGATCACATCCCTCATACATGAGAAAATAAATACAAACACACAGTCAGCCCACAGAGCCCATGTTCTCAGTCATGACATAAGATGGCCTTCAGCTACTTTATTCACTCTGATTTCACCCCTCACCAATTAATTTCTCATTTTGTCAACCTTATAAAACATAGCTATTGTTACTTTACCAAAATCCTCTTTGTTTTACCATTGAAGGCAGCCAGAATTTTCAGTGTGGCACATGAAAGTTACAGGACTCCCCATGCCTGGCATAAACCTATATTTCAAAACACATCTCTAATCACATATGTGTTTAGTCATTAAAAGAAAGGAAATTACATAAGTGATGTTAGAAAACAATGAGATAATGTAGAAATGTCAGGACTTAGGTTCAGTGCAGGAAAACACAAGTGACAATAAGTCCTTGATATAAGGAATCAGGCAATGATAAGACACACAAGCATTCAAATGTTCATCTTGACCCCACTTACCCATCTTGTCTTTTCTCATCTTACTCTCCCTTTTTCACAGAACATATAGCACATACTTCTGAAATTTTAGAATGGTCGTGTTCTCTCTTATATCTTGGCATTTACATTTGCTGCTTTCCCTTCCTGTGCCCCTTTTCTGCCTGCCATCACCCTCCCTTCCTCACCTCCACTCTCCCATATACTGCTTTCATGAATAGCTTCTACTAGAATTCTACGGTTTAGTTTATTTATCTCTTGCTCTGAGAGGCCTTCTGTGATTGGTCTCCCATCACCTGGCCAGTCCAGAAGATGTGCTCCATCTCTGTTCAGTCATTAATCTTTAGCTTTCTTTTTTTAAATTAAATTTATTGGGGTGACATTAATTAACAAGATTATGTAGGTTTCATGTGTACAATTCTATGAGGCCTCATCAGTATATTTCATTTTGTATTTACCAACCAAAGTCAAATCCCCTTTTGTCACCATATATTCAAACCCCTTTACCTTTTATTACCTCTCCCCCACCCCCTTTGTTTCTGCTAACCACCAGACTGTTGTCTGTGTCTATGAGTTTTTGTTTGTTTCGTTTGTTCATTTGCTGCTTTCAGTTTTATATCCCACGTATGAGTGAAATCATATCGTTCTTGAGTGTTTCTGTCTGACTTATTTTGCTTAGCATGATATTCTAGAAATCCATCCATGTTGCCACAAATAGCAGTATTTCAGTATTTCATCTTTTCTTATGGTTGAGTAGTATCCCATTGTATATATGTATCACTTCTTTTTTTTTTTTAATCCTTACCCTAGGATATTTTTTCCATTGATTTTTAGAGAGAGTGCAAGGGAGAGAGAAGGGGAAGAGATAGAGAGAGAAAGAGAAATATCAATGTGAGAGAGACACATTGATTGGTTGCTTCAGGAATGCACCCAAACTGGGGCCTGACTGGGGCCAGGGTTTGAACCTGCAACCAAGTTACATGCCCTTGAACGGGAATCAAACTTGTGACCCTTTGGTCCATGGGCCAATGCCCTAACCACTAAGCCAAACTGGCCAGGGCTCACTTCTTCTTTATGCAATCATCTATCAAAGAACACTTCAGTTGTTTTCATGTCTTAGTCACCAGGAATAATGCTGTGATAAACATAGGGGTGTATCTATCAGCAAATAAACGTTTTCAAATTTTTTGGAGTTACCCTATGACCCAGAAGAGGGATTGATGGGCCATATGGTAACTCTATTCTTAATTTTTTGAGGAAATTCTATACTGTTTTCCATAGCAGCTGTACCAGTTTACATTCCCACCAGCGATGAATGAGAGTTCCATTTTCTGAACAACCTCCCAACACTTTCTATTACTTGTCTTGTCAGTAATAGCCACTCTAACAGGTGTTATCTCATTGTAGTTTTTATTTACATTTTCTTAATAGGTAGTGAAGTTTAGAACATTTTCATATATCTGTTGGCCATCTGTGCATTTTCTTTAGTTTTCATTGCATACTTTTATAATGGTCAGTTGGCTCGTCTGTATCTCCATTCTAAACTCCTTGAGAATAGCAACTGCATCACATTAGTCTTTGCCTACCTGGAGCACACACAATGACTGGAATCAGCGCAGTGTGTGTTTGATGGATTAATGAAGGCTGAAAACTAGAAAATCTGGGAGTGTATGTTGAAGAACAGGCATAGAAATATGCCAGGCCTATGGAAAGACCCGAAATCCACAGATGTATGTGGTGCTAAAGCTCTGGAATCAATGAATACTGGTACAAAAAGAGGTATACCTGCCAGCCAGTACCCAAAGGCACTGGCAAATGACATGGTTGGGAGCAGAGGACTGAGCACGTTGCATAGGCCAAAGCAGGCTTTTATCCAGACTCACTGGGGGAAGTATGAGAAAGCCAGTTGAGAAGAAGGGATCACAGTAGTATCTGAACCTGTGAAGACAGCAAGAAGAAAAAGAATTGCAAGCAGCAGGAGTCTGTTAATGCTGAAGGTAATATCATAGGCAGATGAATTAGAAGTGGAAAATTGCTACATCAAAAGGTTATACAAATCTTTGCTTAGAAAATTATTCAGGCCAGAGAATTCAGTTAGAAGATCTTAATAGGAAAACAGATGCAGCTGGAATTTTATAAAAAACTGATGACTATAGATGTGTGATTTAGACCCTAAAATTTTATGAAATTTCTACTACAGAAGAAATAAACTTCTATGTGATTAGCCAAGGTGATAATTTCCTTGAGGGTGGGCCTATAACTGTTTGACTCACCATTGTATCCACAGCCTAGCAACCTAAAGACACAGAGCAAATTCTTAGATAATAGAATGATGCATCTTTCACTAACATGCCGGACCAACATCTCTTCACTTTCTCCCTTCTCAGGGTCACCATTCATCTACTTGCCCAAGCAAAAAACTACAAATCATCTCTGGAGGAGCACTTTGAGTAGTCACGGCTTTGTTCTGTCCTTGGCATTTCTCCGCCACCTGCCTAACATCTTTGAGAACTAATACTGAGCAATGCTTTGAAGCAAGATTTCAAACTTAGCTGAGATGTACTAAAGTTTATGTCAACATATGCTCTAGATTTGGAGGACAGTGATACACTTGATAGAGAAATTATATAGATTAGTTTTCATTGTGTGCATTTTGATAGATTTTTAACTTCTAAATATAAGATGTTTCATGCTTTAATGAATTCTTCGCAAATTTTATATATCTATACCTATCTACATATATATTTATACATATATATAAAGAAGTACTTTAATAGAAAGCAGTGTCTTTAAGAAATTCTAAATGTATAAAATGGCCCCATACCTTTCTTTATAAGAAAGGAGGCTGAATAAATGGTGCTTGTTAATAATGTACCCCATTTCCAATGTAAGAATAACATTGTTTACCAAGAAGCAGTTAAGAGAGTAGGAGGCTCGGATTCACATTGCTGAAGAGTCAAAAAACCCACTGAAAATATCTATCATGTGCAAGAAAGAAAAATTCCTATCTGTTGAGAACAGAGAAGAATAAGTGAAGATGTATAATAAAGTGTTCTTTTAATGGTGAAAACTTAATGGGTCATTAATGTTTCTGGACACTAATTTCTAATGGGCAAACTGGAGTTTTTAGTTAGAATGATCCAATTTAGCTTCTCAAAGGCTGAGCTCCTATAGCCACAGTACAGGATCCACTTCTTGCTCTCAGACTCCACTGAAAGGTTTTAGCTTCTTAGAGACTTTTTTAAAGACAAACTATATGGTTATTTTAAGTTGTTGCTTTGAGGGAACTGAAGAAGTTAACATAGCCTCAGCCAGGTAACTCTCTGAGTTCCCAAATATTACTCATCTGGGAAACTTGCTACATGCTGCGGGACATGAGAGTGGCATTGTCTTGTCGCCTTAATTCCTAGAAATTCTGTACTGGGAATCCCATGGAATAAACTATGATGGAAGAAGTTAAACTACAAGGCTGGTCTTGTTCTCATTTAATTATATCGAACAACTGAAATCTCTCTAGGACTTGGTTTCTCTCACTTAATCAAGCCTTTATATCTAACTGACATCTTAACGTGATCACCTTGCAATAAGGAGCTCAGAGAGCCAAGGCAGCTCTTGATTCTGGAGGCAATGTCCTTTTCCCAGTTTCAACTTCAGTTCTATCTTTGAATCCTGAGTGAGTATTTCTCTGTTCTCAGGAATTCCCTTGGCTTTTATTCCTTGACCCACTTATCAAGTGTATCACTTTTTCTCCTAGTCCTCATGACTTCCATCAAGCCATGGGGATTTAGGGGAAGGTGTTTGATGACAGACAATTCACATGCCTTGTGGATCACAGTTTATTCGGTTCTAGTTCCACTCAAGTACTGAGCGTACTTTAACCCTTTGCGGTCGTATTAAATTTGGACATGGGTGTTGTACTGGTCGGAATTAAGAGCTTTCAGAGAAATTATGAACTGATACATGAATGAATAGAGTTAAGATTTGTACGGTTCCTTGCTATGGTGGCTGAGAGCAGACATACTACCGGAACGGTAAAAAAGCTTTGGTGGCTGAGAGTAGACAAACGACCACAAAGGGTTAATAAACTAAAACATTCCACAATTTGTATTCGAATGAGTACCTTATCAAGCAGATTCAAAGGACACGGTCCCTTTCCCTTAGGAAGAAATAGAGAAAGCCTTGATGTGGATTAGCCTGGAATTCAAACCATATTTATGAATGTATAATTCAGCTACTGCTTGATTTAAATGGTGTTGCTAGACTAGCCTGGGAAATGTTATCGTTTTTACTATTTTTTGTAGAGAAAATATTTTCCAATTTATGTATCGAACTCAGTGAAGTTTAAAAAAATAAATTTAATTTTTTAATTGCAATTGATATACAATATTATATTAGTTGCAGGTATACAACCCAGTGATTTAACTTATGAAATGATCATCTTGATAAATCTAATACCCATCTGATTCAAATATGGTGCCTGCTGGCTCTGTTGGGGGAGGTTCTCAGCAAAAGAACAATGGCCTCTTCCAGCATTTCTCTTTAGGAGAAAGCTGCCCATCCAGCTCTCATTTTGAAACCAAACAATTCATTTCCATGTGTCCCTGGTGCCTTTCCAGCTGCAGCCCAGCTCTGCAGCTCAGAGCAAGTGGGTCCGAGGTAATCCATGTACTGGCCCTGTAAGAGGATTGCCTGGTTTTCCAAAAGCCCTTCACCTAACTCACCACAATCCCCTCTGGTTTCCATAGCTGGGAGCTATGGGGACGTCTCTTCCCCAAACTGAAACCTGAGCTGGAGGACCTGGTGTGGGACTGGGACCCCTGGCTCCTCAGGGGGGACCTCTGAAGCCCAGATACCCCACATGGATGTGAGACCAGCCCATTCCTTGTCTCCACTCTTCCTACCAGTCTTAGTGTGGCTTCTTTCTATCCTTAGTTATAGGACTTCTGTTCAGCCAGATTTCAGGCAGTTCTGAATGATCCATAGTTTCGATGTGGTTGTGTGTGGATGTAAGTACCCCATTTACCTATGCTGCTATCTTGACCAGACCAACTCAATTAACCTTTAAAATAGAACTCATTTTTACACTGGAGTTTCAGTGCTGTGATTTCATTCCAATTGTACGTAAAATGTTTTTACTATAAAATTGAGTTAATGTATAAAATACTACTTTATGACATAATAAAGTTATTTTACTTACACCCCACCAAAAAAAGAATAATAGATTTACTCTTCCTCACACACTCTCCCAACATATTTATCAGTAAGAAAATCTTGTTGATTCTACTTCCAGAATTCAATTTAGTGAACCTATGTACTTTTCCCCATTAACACAAAGCTAGTTCAGGCCACTGCTGTCATTAGGTTGCACTCCTGTTAAATCCCCCCAACTATTTCTCTGCTTATATCTATTCTCCTAAAATCAACTCTCCAAATTATAACTATACTAATAAGTGTTCTGGGTTGAATTATGGTCCCCCCAAAGATATGTTTGAGGACTTACCCTTAATACCTATGAATGTAAACTTATTTAGAAATAATTAAGTTAATATGAAGTCATACAGGATTAGGATGGACTCTAATGTATGAACAGTGTCCTTATAAGATATGGGACTTTAGGCACAGAAACAAACAAACAGGGAAAATACCATGAGATGATTGAGAAATGACAGAGGCAGACACTGGGTGCATCTACAAGCCAAGGAACACCAAGGATTGACAGAAACCACCAGAAGATAGGAAAAGACAAGGAAGGACTCTTCTCTTGAGCCTTCAGAGAGAACATCACTCTAATAATTTCAAACATTTAGCCTCCAGAACTGTAATAATGCATTTCTGTTTTAAGTCACCCAGTTTGTAGTTATCTGCTATAGCAACCCTAGAAAATTAATACAATATGCAAAAACAAAAATTCCATCAAGTCACTCTATTGCTTAACATCTTTCTTTAACATTTGTCTTTTGATAGATTACAAACTAATTTGTATTCTAACTATTTGTACTCTAAAGGACCCCATGTGACCTGAATCCTGCCTAACTCTCTGGAGTAATCCTGATGATTTCGCTTCCCCAGGTTGCCACAGTTCAGTGATGTAGGACTTGTTAACTTTCCTCCAATTTGCCTCAGCTCCAGACTCTCGTGCACACTGCTCCTTCTGCCTGAGCACCCCTCTTTCTCTCCCTTCCTTTTCTCCAATTAACATGACAGATATTTTCTTCTTTCACAGCCTCATTCCTTAGGGAGGTTTCTCAAGATGTCTAAACTAGTTTAGGCTCATCTGCTATGAAACATACAGTAAAGATGTTATTCTAACTATTGCACTTTTTTTGTCCTCTGTAAACTCTCTATTCCCCAAGAGTCAGAGCAATATCTTTCTTGCATTTTCACTGTTTCTAGCATAATGCTTTGCACATTACTATGGTTTCCCTACTACCACTACCGGATCATAATTAACACCTACGATTTACTACTACTAATAATAAAGAGCTCTTATTTGTACCAGAAATTATACAAATAATGAATAAATATGTTACATCACTAAATGTTCTAATATAATAGTGACTTCTATTAAAAATCAATAAATAAAAGACAACAAGCCTAAAATTGTGTGACTTATGCTAAGTCCCACATTACTAAACTAAGGCTTTATTTCAGTTTTAGCTTTCCCAGAAATAGAATCTTAAACCAGTCAATCAGCCTGATCAACACTAGCTAGGTAATCTGCCTTATAGACTCCTACCACACCGCAAAAGGAAAGTAAGCTTGAGATAACCAACTCACTTTTTGCCTAGTGTCACTTTCTTGTCTCTGACCCCTTTTGCATATAACAGTCTTCCATTTTGTGCAGCTCCTCAGAGCTCCTTTCCATCTGTAGATTGGGTGCTGCCTGATTCAAACCAAGTTTTGCTGAAATAAGCTCTTAAAAATTTTAATATGGTTCAGTTTGTCTTTTAATGTTACATAAGAGTCACCATTAATTCTAAGCTATAGATGAGAAAAATGAATTTTAGAGTGGCTGAATTATTATCAAAGGCCACACTGCTCTGAAGTGATAGAATGAGAGCTCATTTCAGTTGTTTCTGACTTCAGAAGGCTATATTCTTAATGATTTTGCTCAATAAATATTTGTTGACGTTCCAACAGAGAGAGCAACACAAATAAAGGCCAGGTGTTGAAATTGACACACTTGTGTTTGAGGAAAAAGGAGACAGAGATTTAACTTTTAGTCATAAAATTAAAAGGAAACTTTTTGTATATAAAATCCAGATTAAGAAGCAAATTTAAAGAAGATAATTGAGACCTCATGATCCAGTGGACATGGTTTTTAGAAAGGTAGAGTAGGAGAACCAAATGTATATTAATTGCTGGTGAAATAAGGCCCTAACCTCTCCAAAGATAACAACCCAATATATTAACAAAATATAAACTGATTCAATCACATCAAATTTATAGTACCCTATGGGATTTAAAAAAAATACTCCCAAGTTTTGAGGGGAAGCACAAAGATGTGTGGAGTGTTGTGACATGTATGTTTTAAAATTTTGTGATGTGGCTGCTTAACTTAGATGATCACCATTGGCTAACTTTCTGAAAACAAGTAATGTGGGATGTACCATGAATAAAGCATTTTTTTTTATTATCTATATTTTAAATCCTTTAGTAAGATTTCCAATAAAGTTTTTAAGGTTTCTTAGTTTTTAAAAGTCACAGGAGAAAATTGGAATAAAATATATTACCCATTCCTTTTTATAGAATATAGACACTGCTTTGGGCAATGAAAGGTAATTAGCAGATAGTAATCTCTTTCTGTATATACTTTAGTAACAATGGGAAATGAGTTGCATCCTAATGCAAATGTTGATAATATAATTAAAGAGAATTTGTTGGAAGAACTTCCTTCCAACTTCTCAGCGAACTCAACGAGTACATGTGACTCAGTCAAGCTTTGGTGGGAGGAAGCAATAGCTTCTGATAATCCTTGCAGTGAAGAGATAAGTCACAATGACTTCAATGTGGAAGAAAAGTCACAGTGACTTCAAATACTGAACCTGAGACATGGTGATTAAGAGTTGATTTTGCAGTAAAAAAGGAAACAAAACAGAGAGGGAGAATTGACTGGCAGCAGACTATGACTGATGAGCTACACTTTAGTCATCATTTAGGTTCTAAATATATCTACATATTCACACAAGTATTAGTGTTCAGAAGAAAATGAAGAAAAAACAGAATTACAGATGTGAACATCATGGCAGTAGAGGTGCAGGACTGAAATGCTGAAGAAAGGCCATAACCAAAGAAAAACACTCAGGTGCCCTGGTTAAGAAATATTCATAGAAATCACAGAAATGTATCCTGTTTTCCAAGAAAATGGAGGAGAAGGAAACATAATGGACTTTACTCAACTTTGGGTAACCCCACAGCTAGTGTGTAATAATAAAAGAAGAGAGGAAATCAAGTATAAGTGATATCAAGAAATAGGAATAGAAGATATGCAAGAGAATTTGAAAGAAAAAGTGGTCACCAAGAGCAGATATTAAAAGTTGTCAAGAACAGTCCTGCTGACCTGGCTCAGCAGTTGAGCATTGACCTAGGATCCAGGAGATTAAGGTTCAATTCCAGGTCAGGGCACATGCCCAGGTTTCAGGCTTGATCCCCAATAGGGGACGTGCAGGAGGCAGCCAATCAATGACTCTCATCATTGATGTTTCTATCTCTCTCTCTCTTCCTTCCTCTCTCTCAGATCAATAAAAGACATTTTTTTTTTTTTTTTAAAGTTGTTAAGAACAAAGAAGACCAAGAACAGGGTCTTAGACTTAGCAAAATGTTGGTGTTCTTTGGGAAAGTAGTTTGGAGATGACAATAAAAATTTAAGTCAGCAAGCAGTGGAGTAAGCAGAGTATGACTGAGGAGAAACTGGAAGTAATGGATGTAGTATAAATGGGATTTAGTATAACAATTATACTTAAACCTATAAATACGGCTGATTTTGTTGTTTTCTCATATGGTGTTCTTCTGTATTTTTTAGGAAGTTCTACACAGATGATGGTAACATATATGCATGAGAGGTGTGTACAAACAATTATGCCAGGATCTGTGAAGAAAATTGTACAGGATACTGGTCCCAAACACTTGAAAACAGGAGCAAAATCAAAGCACAATTGTGTGGAAACATAAATTTAGGAATGAATTAAAAATAAATAAACATCTGATGCAAGAAATTTTATTTTACAGTTACAGAGAATTAAGTAAAGTCAAAGAAATGAGGAATGCAGGCATCTGGGGTGGGGATGGGGGTGGGTGGGAATTTTATATATATTAGACTGGAAAGGAAAAAGTAATACGAGCCCAGCTGGCATGGCTCAGCTGTTGAGCATCAACCTAGGATCCAGGAGATCAAAGTTTGATTCCTGGTCAGGGCACATGCCCCGGTTTCAGGTTCGATCCCCAGTAGGGGGCATGCAGGAGGCAGCCGATCAAAGACTCATCACTGATGTTTTTCTCTCTCTCCCTCTCCCTTCCCTTCCTCTCTCTGAAATCAATAAAGATACATTAAAAAAAAAAAAAAAAAGTAATAGGAATCACCTTGCAATCATATTAGGAAGACATACTAGAAAGAAATGAAGGACTTGCAGGAGGAAGGGTGACGTACAACTCATGAAAAGCTGAAAAGGTTATGAAAAGACTTGAGGGGCCCACACTTATCCTTTAGTTAAACTGAAACCTGTAGAAATGGTGATATGGTAAAATAGAAAGTTTATTAAAGATCATGTGCCTTCTTGAAGACACACTTATTTGGATAGCTTAACTGAAAAGAAACTAGAGTACTGGTGCTCAGACATTGATGTGCCTGAGGATCTCCCAGGATTCTTGTTAAAAATGCAGATTCTGGGCTCCAACCAGAGATTTTTATTTTTATTTTTCATTGATTTTAGATAGAGAGGAAGGGAGAGAGAAACATCAATGTGGGAGAGAAACAGCAATCGATTGCCTCCAGCTGGCACCCAGACCCACAACCTAGGTATGTGCCCTATCGGGAATTAGACCCATAACCTTTTGGTGTACAGACGACACTCCAACTGACTTAGCCACCTGGCCAGGGCACCAACCACAGATTTTCAATTGGGCACATGTGGTGTGCCCCAGGGAATTATCTCCCAGGTGATAAAGTGAGTCTCCTTCACACACTGAAAATATTATAAGGTCCAGGAAAAATTAAAATAATAATAAAATATGGGAATTAATTCCAATGAAAACAAATAAAGGAGTTAACTTTAGTCTGTAGCAAAGAAGGCTGGAGGATGATTTAACAACCGCTTCCATGTGTATTAAGTGTATGTATTACAGAAGAGTTGAGTAATTTTTCTCCATTTCCACTGTTGTCTACAAAAGGAGACTGACATGGATTAAAGTAAAAACTCAGTTACAAAGAAAGATTTCTTGACTTAAACAATGGTTACAGACTAGAACTGCCATGAAGGGCATTTTACAGCATCTATATTTCTGGTTTTTGTCTTGCTTAATAATAAAAATAATAACAATAATCACAAATACCTATCAGTTCTGGCTATTTCAGGGTGTTTCTTCACCAGTATTAGAAATAGGGTCATTGACCATAGGATATTTTAAGGTCTTCCCCTGTTCTATGCTAGAAACATTTAATAAGGATATATTGCTCTTTGAGTAGGCTATGCAAGAGTCATTAACTGTGACTAATATGCTATCCTCAAGATGTGCCAGAGCAGCCTCATTAATCACATCAAATTGCTGCTAAAGACATTTTGTGTATGAATGCGTATGTGTGTGTGTGTGCGTGTGTGCATGAGTGTGTGTTTGTGTGTGTGTGGTCATTTATTAAACTCCTTTGGAGTTATAGAGTAAAGATCATGAGAATTAGAAGGCACAGCCTGTCCATTTTTAACTTTTTATCTTTACCCCTAACTCATAAGGAGCAGTTCTGCATCCAGGCAGCTGTTCTCTTCAGCCAGCATTTGTAAATGTTAAGGGTAGAGTTGCTTGAGCAAACAGAGGGAGGAATTCCACCTGGTTCTCTCTCTGCTACAATGAAAGAGAAGCAGTCTGGTTTCTGCGGCCTCCCATGCTGTGATAAGCCGTAAAAAAGAGTGGCTAAAGTGACTACAGATGTTGTGTGAAATGGCCAGTATGTTTTCCACCTGTCTGTACTTGCCTAAGGGGTCAGGGACAATCAAATTAAAGCAGTATGCAAAATGTGACAGATGTTTGTCCTATTGAGATAAATCTGAGCAAGTTGCAGAAAGGAACAATAAATGTAATACATAAAACAAAACACAGGAACCACTTTAGAAGGTGTCCTGAGAATAGCAACATTTCTAAATAAAAGCCCATTACTTTATGCCCTTCCCTTCTAATTAGGCCCATAATTGGACACTTTATAGTACCTAGTGGAAGCATAATTAGTCATTCCTTTTATAGCAGTATAATTTGTTAGAAGTTAGATTGTCAAAGTCTAAGAAAGGGTCATTTTGGAGTTGTTTTTTCTCTCTCTTTCAGGCAACAAGTAATGATATCATGCATTGCCCATTTTGTTGGAAGAATTTGGGTGTTTCTCCATCAAGTTAATGTCCTTCGATCTAGCTCATGTTCATCTAGAAATATAGGAGGGTGGTCTGTGTCTCTGAGGCTAATGCCAGGTAATGAAACAGCCTTTCGATAACTTATTGACTGGAACGTTGCTAACATGTCAGGATCAGGGAAAATGGAGCTAGAAGTGACATTATGATTATATATGTCTTGAAACAAAACACTAATATGGAGCATTTTTCTTTTGTGTCACATCAGTTAGATGTCTCTGGTCAAATAAATGAAATATGTTCCTTGGCAACGTTCTTTTTTGGTCTTTGTCTTTCTTTTCTTATATTAAAATACTTTATGCTCTGAAATTTTAGCAACTGCCCCTGAAAATTATTAGGCTTAAAAAATATGAGTTGGCCAGCAAAGGCATAAAACCAATCAACCATTGGACATTAACTCTTTTGAAGGTTGTAAAACCTTACAAGACATGATGAAATAGCACTCATTGCATTTTGTGGAAAGAATAATCTGTTCCAATTCAAGTCATTTGTAAATACTTTCAGGGACATAATAGAGGGTTGTGTGTTTTCTACTTTAAGGCAAAAGACTCTTATGATTACTGGTGTATTTTGCTCCCTAATTTCATTGTCATAACGTGACACATGGGTCTGAATACAGGCAATTCACTTCTGGTCTCAGCTGCTGTCAACTGCGAGTTGATTTAGATGGCAACCTGTGTGGCTGTAGTGAAGGCCAATGGAAATTACATAAACCATTTTTCTTTCTCTACTGAGGTTTCCAAACTCTCAATCACAAGGCAAGTCAAGCACAGAAATCTAATTGAGATTGGGTGCCTGCTGCTTGGTGCAGCATTCCTCCTTCCTAATACAGAAGAAATATTTACTGTAGACCTCGGACTTTTTGTCAGAGTCATCCAATATTTGGTAATGTTTAAGCATTGATGGTACTGAAGAGGTCTTTCTCAAGAGAACACTGATATTTTCTAAAGTGACCTAACTGGCCTAATTGATCTGTCAGTGTATTTGTTGAGTGCTTGTTATGTGTCAGGCACTATACTACAACTAACTAAGCTTTATCCTTACCAAAATTCTGTTGCAGGGACTGTTAATAAATACTGGAGCTACCTGATCAATGGTGATTTGGAAAACAAGACATTCTAGTCTCTTTCATCCAATCTTTTAAAGAACAGGGTATATAGTGATTTCATCAGTGATCCTGTGAATGAAAGAAATGTACCCAGATGGTTCCAGGCTACTCCCAGTATTATTAGTGAACATCATGAGCATTTTGGGAAGTCAGGGTAGGTGGCCAAAAGAAAGCACAGAAATGGGAAACGAGGGTGCCTCAGGCTAAAGAGATGCTAAGGAATGATTGCTGTTTGTCTCATCAATCACATGATCACATGGCACATAGGAAAATGTACCTGCCAACGAAAATGAAATAGATGGACTAATTTAACAAGCACTAATCAACTAACTCAGGTAGAAATTTCAGTTAAATTGTGCTGATGTGTACATATTGACAATAGGTTCATTTCTAGGGCAGTTCAGGCATTAGGAGATTCCTTGGCTAATAAAATTGACTATTTTGTGTGTTCTTCATGTTTTAAAGAATAGACTTAAAACACATTTTGAAAGAATTGTAAAAGGACTGTATTTTTAAGAAAAAGAAAAAAATCTATCAAGATTTCTGGAATAATAGTAGATGGACTATTTACTCACAGTTTAGACCAAAACATTTTTTATAACTGTATTTTATGTATATAAATTTTGTGTTTTTTTTACTGTGCAGTTGGCTATTTACTTAGGCTATTATACTTACATATGTGCCACTTATTTCAACTATTAGAGGTAAATCCTTATGATGCAATTAAGAAATGTTATGTAAGTGGACTTTGGATAATCTGTGTGAAGATTTGTACAGCACACCCTGGCCAGGTGGCTCAGTTGGCTGGAATGTGATCCCATATAACAAAAGTTTGTGGGTTCGATTCCCAATCAGGGCACATATGGAAGGCAACATATTGATGTTTTTCTCACACTGTCTCTCTCTCTAAAAATTAATAAAAACATGTCCTCGGGTGAGGTTAAAAAAAGATTTTTATAGCATACTGGAAGTCAAGTTGTATACTCTAAATGCAGATAGCTCATACCCATCATAGAATTATAGAATTTTATACCTCAAAGAGATCTTAAGGATCATTTACAAAAATGCAATATATGCTCAATAAAAATTGTGGAATTTTTCACACATATTAAACCAAAAAGGTTAGAGATACATAGGACCATATGAAATACAGAATTAAATTTAAGTAGAATTTCCCTTGAATGCAAAAGTAATAATGTGTCTTCCTATATACAGTTAGTTCTAAATATATCACTGCCCTTTGCTTGCCTACCAGCCCTCATCCTTAGCCTTTTAAACAAAACTTAGGAGCACATGAAAATGTTCTTGAGTGGTGAGGTTAGGATTTTTTAACATAATAGTATTGTTGTTTTATTTATGGAAAAAATGATCCTCTATTTATAAAAGGGAAAGGATGATAGATTTAAAGCAAAGTCCAAGAAAAATACAAGAGAAATTAATAAAATTTATTTGTAGGCTGTAAGCAAAGTTGACTGCAAGGTATACCCCTTAAACATGGAAATAATTTAATAAATTGTACCTGGTAGGTTTGTTTGTTTTCTAAATATGTCTTTACTGATTTCAGCGAGAGGGAGGGGAAGGGAAAGAGAGAGATAGAAACATCAATGATGAGAGAGTCATTGATCTGCTGCCTCCTGCACTCCCCCCACCGAGGAGGAAGCCCGAGACCCGGGCATGTACCCTGACTGGGAATTGAACCCCGATCGCCTGGATCCTAGGTCGATGCTCAACTGCTGAACCACGCCGGCCTGGCTGCACCTGGTAGTTTTACTTTATAAATCAGAGCTGAGAGTTCCTAGACATGATCATAATCTGATTGGTAATATTTTAATATCTAAAGAATGTGTTCACTTTAGCTCTCTTTTGGTTGGTTTCCAAAGACCAAAGAAGAAGCAAAACTTCAAAAAAGAAATGTTCTTAACTTTTTCTGTCTAACTTTATAAAACTGAAAGCAACAAATGAACAAACAAGAAAAACAAACAAAAACTCATAGACACAGACAACAGTCTGGTGGTTCCAGGAGGAAAGGGGGTGGTAAAGGGTAAAGGGGGTCAAATATATAGTGAAAGAAGATCTGACTTTGGGCACACAATGCAATATACAGATCATGTATCATAAAAATGTACACTTGAAACCTATACAATATTATTAACCAACATTACCCCAATAGATTTAAAAATAATTTTTAAAAAACTATTAAAACTATAATGTTGTCAGGGCCTTATTTACAATGTTCATGAAAGAAGATGCCTTGCTAGGTGAATAATCGAGCGTGCTAGGTCAGTACTTAACAATCAAATTGATAAGTCCTGGGGATATAACGCACAGCATGTTGACGATGGTTACATAATGCTTATTGTATACTTGAGAAATAAAGAGATTCAAACATAGAAACACTTGCTAAGAGAAAAGATCTTAAGCATTCTCACCATCTGCATGCACAAAAAGTGGTAATTACGTGAGGTGATAGATATGTGAAACAGCCTTGGTGTCATTGCATAATGTGCATGCGTATCCAGCAGTCACATCATGCCCTGTGCACAGGTGCATTTTCACTTGCCACTGTATGTCTGAACAAGCCTAATGGAGGGGCTCCAGTCCTGGGGCGCCCCGCTCTTCCGAAAAAGCCACCCTGGGGGCCAGAGGGAAGGGACATACCTTTCCTACTTACAGAGGGGAAGGCCCAGGGGTCGGTCGCTTGTATCCACAGTGGGCCAGGGTGCCCTAAGGGCTCACCTGGCAGAGGGGACAGTCTGCTGCGGGCCAAGGGCACCAGGAGGGGGGAGGCTGGGAAGGCGCCTGGTGGCCGCGGGCCAGGCAGACACCACTCAATGGGGGGGGGGGGGGTCAGTCTGTACCCCCACAGGACCCCTGCGCAGCCAGGCAGGTAGCAGGGTGTCCCCCGGAGCAGGAAGGCAGCAGAAATAGAAGTGAAGGCATTACAACAGATGCCACAAAAATGCAAAGGACAATAAGAAACTACCATGAACAAATACATGCCAACAAGCTGGACCTTGACAAAATGAATAAATTCTCATAAACATACTACCTACCAAGTCTAAATCATGAAGAAATTAATCTGACCAGATTAATAACACCTAAGGAGATAGAAGCAGTTATTGAAATCCTCCCAACAAAGAAAGCCCAGGACCAGATAGCTTCCCTGGTGAATTCTACCAAATATTTAAAGGAGAAATAATACCAATCCTTTCAAACTACTCACAAAAAAAAAAAAAAAAAATGGAAGCAGAGAAAACACTCCCAAACTAATTTTATGAAGCCAACTTTAACCTGATATCCAAACCAGACAAGGACACTACAAGAAAAGAAAATTACAGGCCAATTTTCTTGATGAACATATACACAAAAAATTCATCAACAAAATATCAACAAACAGAATTAAAGATACATTAAAAAGATCAAACATCGTGATCAAGTGGATTTTATTTCAAGGTTGCAAAAAAATGTTTCAACATCCAAAAATCAATCAATGTGATGCATTTCATTAATGAAATGGAAAGTAAAATGTCATATAATCATCTCAATAGATGCAGAAAAAGAATATGACAATTTTCAACATCATTTTATAATAAACTCTCAACAAATTAAGAATAGAGGAAATGTACCTCAACATAATAAAGGGTATGTATCACAAGCCCACAGCTAACTAACATCATACTCGATGGTGAAAAGCTAAAAGCTTTTCCTCTAAAATCAGGTACAAGACAAGAATGCCCACTCTCACCGTTTGTATTCACCATGGTAACAGAAATTTTAGTCAACACAATTAGGCAAGAAAAAGAAATTAGAGACATCCGAATCAGAAAGGAACAAGTAAAACTGCCTGTTTGTAAATGATATAATATTATACGAAGAAAATCCTAAAGACTTCACACAAAAAAACTGTGAGAGCTAATAAACAAATTCAGTAAAGTTGCAGGATACAAAATTGATATATAAAAATCAGTTGTGTTTCTATCCACTAATAACACACTCTCAGGAAGAGAAATTAAGAAAACAATCCCAATTACAATTTCATCAAAAATAATAAAATAGCTATGAATAAATTTAACTAGGAGGGTAAAGGACCTACATCTATGGTGACTATAGTTGATCACACTGTATTGTATAATTGAAATTGGCTGAGGGTGGAACTTAAATATTTTTATCAACAGCAACAAAGAAAAATAAATATGTGAGGTGATGGATATATTAATTAACTAGATGATGGGAATTATATATATATATATATATAATTTCACCACTATGTATGCTTTAAATAGCTTACAATTTTATATATCAGTTATACCTCAATGAAGCTGAACTTTTAAGAACACAAGTTAAATTTCCAGAAATAATATTTTTAAATGACTATAATACATAAAAATGACACTAGAACAATGCTAGGGGTTAGGGGTACTTCATAGCTGAAAATCCATGTATAAATTTTGACTCCCTCAAAACTTACATGTCCCTTGGTATCCATTAGGGATTGGTTCCAGGACCCCTCACAGATACTCAAGTCCTCTATATAGAAAGGCATAGTCAGTGGACTCCCAACCATGGATTGGAAACAGGTATTTATTGAAAAAATCTGTGTGCGCAGGCCTGTGTAGTTCAAACCTGTGTGGTTCAAGGGTTAACTGTATTTAAATAAACAACTCTATTGATACAATTAGAGAAAAGACTGCCTCTGTAAAATAAAGATCACTTTAAAATTTATATATTATTCATAATTTTATAGTTATTTTGATTTTAAAATGTTTGCATCTAAAAATAGAAAAAATCTCCTTAGGGTTTTTTGTTTGTGTTTTGGGGGGGGCGGGGCTGTTTAACTACAGAAACACAGCTTTCAGAGAAATTGCAGGGTGAAGTGAGTGAGCACATAGAAAAAGATTTGTTACAGCTTGGGCATGTTTCCCTAAATGGTCAGTGGAATGACCCAGGTGTCCACCAGTTGTGGTGATAAAAATCTTGCTGTTGTATGATTTCTAGGAGGTGTGAAAATATGAGTGCAAGTAGAAGCAGCAATTAAAAAATATGTAAGACCGTTAGCCGAACAGACAAAATTGGCAGAGAAAAAATCATTTGTTCCCACAATGAATAAAAATAATTGAATGCTCCAGATTTTAGTACCAGCTCTCATCTGAGGCTATGTAGTAGACGGTATAAGTAAAAAGCAGGGACACAATGACAGCAAACAGTTGGCTGGAGGGGATGTAGCCAATAACTCAAGGCTAGGGGCAGAAACAGATCTCCTCTTTCACTTTATATATATATATGCACATACTGTGCTTTTAAAATTTTTCAACAAATTCACAGTTTTTGAGGCTAAAGACGCTGGGTATCTTAGCACCAGCAAAGATGAGCATCAGAAATTATTTGGAAATTCTTGACAAAGCTTAAGAATCAGAAATCTTGTCAGCTGTATTCATGGAAGGGAGTTAGTAGATATTTGGTATATACGTTTTGGATGAATAAATAGTTAAGCCATTCTAAAATACCCATATTACTGAGACTGTTAATCTCTTCTTTAATATTTTCCAACAAAGTTCTGGCAAATCCGCCTCAACTGCCGTGGGCTGTCATTTTTTTCCAAATGCTAAGAGTCGTGGCAACAGAATATTAAGACTAAGTTTGTAGGATCTCTGCTAGGACCTTAATCTTAAATCTTGCGAGATGCCCCATATCAATAAACTCTGGCTTTTCCGGCCTTATATTTCACTCCCATCCTCCATCATAGCCTAAGGCTTTTAATGTTCAGTTTCCAGCGTGGCCTCCCGTCCTTACTGTATGTATTACACAGATTCTGTCACATATTGGTAAATGATCCCTGTCTTCCTGACATACCCGCCTCGAAAGCCTTATGGCAAGCCTCAGTTCTATTTCTCCTCCAACTGGGCCCCGACCTCCGCACAGCAGCCTTGCCAGGCTGTAGGTGCAGCTCGCCCTGTCCTGCTGCCTGAAGTCTGCCCTCCCACTGTTGGAAGAGAGTGTCTATGTATCATGCCAAAGACTGAGCTGACAGTTGGCTGCCTCAGGCCTGTCACTTTTATCCTACAAAGCTTCTATCACAGTTACCAATGCTAGTTGGTGCCATGTCCTTATACAGTGGCACTTTGGCTTTCTAATGTGATCTGTTCTGGAGACCCTTTGAGTTCTGAAATGGTTGAAAACCGAGGGATCCACAGCTGACAGCTAGGCCTCAGGGTCTTGCCCTCAGCGGGAGCCATGTGGCATGTTTGACTTCCAAGGCGTGTTCGAAAACCGAAGCATCACTTCTGGCTTTACGGTGCTCGTAACCCGAAATGTTCATGAACAGAGACGGTCAAAAGCCAAGGTGCCACTGTAATTATAAGGACCCTGTATTTCCCAAGATCTAGAGGAAGGAGAGTCTGAACTAAGGCCTCTCCTTCCCCTGAAATCCATCCCAATTCACCACAGGTGAGAATTTTAGCATAAGAGAAGTTATAACCACACAGCTTACCACCAGTAATAGGACCCCTGTTGCCATCTGGCTGGCTACTAATCCAGTTCCAGTCTTGTTTCGAGGGTCTGCTTCTATGACCATTTTGGCACCAACCGTCTGTTTGGATTCTTCCAGAAGCAGCTGCTGAGACAAGGATTCAAGTGCAGGTACTTTATTTAGAGGTGACCCCAGGAACCATCATTAGGGGAGTAGGACAGTATGACAGGAAGGGGAAAGAAGCCAATAAAAGGTGGGTTACCAGGCTAGTTACAGACTTAGATAATCGGGCTCAATCCTATTAGGGCACATAGGAGAGATGATATTACCCCAACCAAGGGGAGAAAAGGCTGAGGTGTTTACCCACTGAGTCTCCCTCTGTCATTGATCGGAGCATGAACTCTGGCCCTTTCAGCCTGCCTTGTGTGTAGAGCAAGCACCCCCCACAGCTACACTGAAGGCCTCAAGCAGAGTTACTAGTATTCACGGTAAGTAACCTTGGGGTATAGATTTGTGTACCAAAGGGACATGGGAGGGGCACTGGCTACATCTGTTCCAGTACTGTACATTTTTCCCTTTCTCTTAAGATTGGGAAGGGTTGGATTATGCCAGGTAAAGAAATCTACCTCTGGCCACATGCTTAGGCAAAATAGAAACCTGTATACACAGTGTGATAAAACGTATACAAGAACTACTTTCTCTAAATATATTGTATCAACTATCCAGTTGTTCTGGTGTCTGAAATTCCCTCATTTTCTAAAAATATTTTTTTGGCCTGGACTCTTGATATCCTTTTTCCAAGAGAAAATTATACCTGGAAAGAATCCTGCATTAAACTATATAATAATAAAACATAATGCATATAATAGGAAAATGTTAGTGACATTTAGCTACAAAACTGAAGGTAGGTTCTGGCATTGAGGCACAGAAATCACCATATCCCTGTAAAAGCTAAACATCTGAGATCTTCTGAACTCTATAAATTTAAAAATATGTTGATTTAATATATAGATGCGAATCAGTCTGCTAAGCTCACTAGCTGGCTACATGACTCTTCCAGAGAATAGCCTGTGGCACATGAGCAGATCACAATGAACCATTTCCTTTAACACTGAACAACAGATGAAGGCCAATGCTCTGCTATCTAAGGGCCTTTCTCTCACCCTAATCTCCAATGCCCAGGTCCATACCCAAGGATAAGGTTCTACATTATGAGTAAAGAACACAATGTAATACTTTGGTACCATCAATTTGTGTCTTTCTTCAAAGGATTAAGCATGAAAACTCTTCTCTCTTCCACGTGGCATCCCCCCCCCCCGCCCCCCGCCCAGTTTTCTCTATTTTACATTGTTTTGCTCTGGGATCTCTCTTCTCTAAGTCCTTTCATGCAGCTATTACAGTAAAGTGGTCCTGACATTACCTCTTTTTCTTGAAGGGTGTCTACTTGCAGATGGCCTCAAGAAAACACAGTAGGGAAAGACAGAGAAGGCATGGGGTGATGCCCACAGGACAGCTGTGCTTCAGGCTGTAGGGAGAAAGTCTCTAGAGAGGACATCTGCCGTTTTAAGGGTGCCTGTATCGTTTGTGGTCCCAGCCAAAAACAGATGGCTCATTCAAATTAGGATAATTTGAGGAAGATTTAATGAAGGGGAAATTTACAAAAATGATAGTAGTGTTACCACAATGGGTAGTGGAGCATATCATGCCATCTCCACTCACAGACTTGAAGGAGCAAATGGAGGGAGCAGTTAGAGGATCCCCGAGACCCAGAAAGCTGAATGGGGAGGACCTCCTACAGATGCTAGCATTTCTGACAAAGAATGCAGCCAGTCTGTGGAGACCTTGTCACGACGGAGATAAAGAAATAAATGCCCTGATCTCTCTCTCTTCTCCCACTGGTCTCTCACCTGTGCTATTGGCTGACCCCAGCTGAAGACAGACAATAAGAAGATGGGTTGTTTGGTAGAAGCTGTACAAGGCAGCATCTCAAGGCATAGATCAGATTACTAAAGAGTAAATCTGTAAAAGCACTAGGATTTTCCAGCCCACAACCACTGGTAAAATTTAGCAACCACCTTCCAATAAAGAAGCTAAAAAAATTAGACATTTGTTCTGTCTGATTCCTGGAAGCCATGTGTCACCGGTCAGATGCTCATTCCAGGGAGTAGAGTGATTTTAGAAATACAGTTGACCCTCTATACTTACTGCTTCCACATCCAGATGCAACCACAATCCAAATGCGCAATGCTTCAAAAGGCCAAAACTCAAAATGTAAGAATTTGGAGTAAGGAAAGGTTAATTGATTGAGAAGGCACCAACTGAGAAAATGAAAGCCTTATTGGTTCCTCAAATCCATCTTAAGAAAATACAGAGTTCAAGTGTCTTTTATGTCAAGGGAAGGGAAAATGGGAAGGGCTGTGTTTGCAAAACTCAAGAAGCGAGCAGAAACCCTCTAATGATTAGCATGCCTACATGCAAGACTAATCAGAAGCTATTAACCTGGAGGCCTTGGGAACAACACAGGCTTGAACAGGATGGAGTCAGAGACTGAGCACTGCACTGTTACACAACCACAGATCGAAAATATTTGAAAAAGCTGTTACATTGCTGACCTGTGCTATGTAGTTAGGCCTATGATGGTTGCACCCGTGCTGAACATGAACAGACTTTTTCTTGTCATTACTCCCTAGACAAAACAGTATAGCAACTATTTACAAAGCATCTACATTGCATTAGGTATTATAAGTAATCTAGAGATGATTTAAAGTACACGAGAGAATGTGGGTAAGTTACATGCAAATACTATGCCATTTTATACAAGGGACTTGAGCATCATGGAGTTTATTAGACGCAGGGGTCCTGGAACCAATCCCTGTGGATGCCGAGGGATGGCTATATCTGGCTGTCTAGAGGAAGTAGTCAGGCGGTGGCAGCAACACCCTCCACAGACCAAAGGCAGCATGTCCAGTGGCAGAATCCAGTGTTCAGGGGTGGCAGCTTTGGCCCTCAACCCACGAATGTCCCCCTAGATCACCTTGCCTGTGTTTCTAGCCAGTTAGGTTTTCTGAGGTTTTCTGAGCCTAGTTCTCCATGTTTCCTTTTATATCTGTTTAATTTTTATTCCAAACAAATTTCTTGGCAGCTTAAGTTCACCAGGGACAACTTGTGGTTTCTGGTGTGAAGAATTCTGATTAGTAGGGGGGGGAAATATACCATGATTAGGCTGTGGAGGTGACATTGCAGTGGCTACCACACTACACAGAGAGTCCAGGGCAGTGTCTCAAGTATATAACCTTAAAAAAACTTAGTAAATAAGAAGTAATCTGGAACTGCTCATCTTGCTTAATTGGGGCTGAAAATAAATCAAAAGTTCATCTAGTATTCCAGGAAGAAAATCTCAACACCCAGCATGAGGTAGCACCTCTAAAATTCATATTTCACCCTAGTCATCTGGACTAAGTTGTCAGTGGAGGCACTGAGGAACTGAGCAGCTGCCATAGTGTGCCAGGAAGGAGACATTCGAGGGCTGCAGGGTGAGCAGAGGCTTCCAAAGCCTGGATAAGTTTAAAGAAAAAGCAATGAGTAGCCGCCCAAATCCCCAAATTCTTGCCTCAAGTAAGAGACTGAAGTCCAGGAAATGTCTCTACAATTAAGCTAAAGAATATTTTATCTTTGGCAGTGGCAGGCTGAGATGCAGTGAGGGGAGAAATGCAGGTCTGAGACGGCAACTACCGTGTCAGTTTAAAACTAGAGCTTCATTGGTGTCTATCCCACGTTTTCTCAGCTCTTTATGCTTCTTCCTCCAGCCCTTCCTCTCTCTGCGGTAGGAATCTGACAGTGAGGTGCATCGCTGAGACGCAGTAATGGGGAGAAGCTTTAGTGTGCAGGTGGGAAGTGCAGAGGGGGGAGCCCAGGTAGCTAAGGAGAATAGCAGGCACTAGGACAGGGCCAGAGCAGAGAGATAGAAGCCTCTCCTGTCAAGGAGACCACTGAGAGGGCCGCTCGGATTCATTCAGCACGTTGTTATATTTGAGTAAGGAATTTCCTGAAAGGAGTAAGAAAAGAAACTGAAGAAGGGGAAGATACACTCTTACCAGTAGGTTTTCTCCCTGAATTTATCTGAATGATACCATAGTATTCCTATAAGCTCCTTATAAGCTTTTGAAATAGCTGCTGTCATGGGGGGGGAGGGGTTATTTATGGATATTTTAGAAAACAATTTTTTAAAATTATTTACCAAGTCACCATAAAATTGAACTATATTTTTTCTCTAATATAACTGCCACTAATGATATTTTCTAAAATTTAGGTGGCCTAGTGATACTCTTTTGCAGATTCCACATTTTCTGATGCCTTTCTTAAAATGTAAATGCTTTTATGTATTATTTTTGAATCCTGTTTTGAAAGGGGGCAGGGAGGAGCTTAGTCAACCCTTCATTAAGGGAAATGTAGCAGTTGAATAACCAATATTAATTTTAAATGTGCAGTGGATTTGAAAAATCAATAATAAAAGACAATAAAATTCAGACTTTCCTAAACTAAAATTTTGTCAACTCAGTCTAAGATCCTGACCTCCCCATCTCACACATATGTCTTTATTGTACTTTCTTGAGGTTATTGCCCTCTCTGGCTCTGGTTTCTTTAAAGCAGTCACTATCTTGCTTGAATTTCCATCCCAAGGTATTCACAAGGCCTCTTCATTGCCTTACTTGGGCCCAGGTCGCAGGGCCCCAGGAGCTCATTTAGCTGCCTTGTGCCCTATAACTAGGACTGGGCACAGCTCCACCTCTCTGTACTGAGCTGTTCCTGGAAGAAGAGTCCTGGTGAGTAGCTGTCATGTCTGGGATGATTGTTCATAGGAGAAGAGAACACCTGGGTTTCCTGCTCCCTGAGAGAGCCCAGGCCCCTTGGCTTCCCATATAAGTGGCTTTGCACCAGTTGCATAGGTTATGAAAATCTCAGTGAAATTATCTATGTTGTAGTTACTGGGAAGAAAGTAACCTTCAGTCTCAGCCTACCTGGGTCTATAGGAACCTCTAGATTGTTCCTATCCTATCCTAGTCGAGTGGGAAATCCAGGGAATGGTCTAGAATCCTTCTTATGTCCAGACCCCTACTGTGCTAACATAGTTCTTGTTCCCCACCCACGTTTCAGTGTGGCAAGACATCTTTACCAGTTGCTAGTTTCAAATGCTGTTTTAAAACAAAACTTGTTTCTACTAGTCCTGAAACCCCACAACCTCATGAGGAACTGTAGCATATCTACCCCTTCCTTTTGAGGAATCAATGAGTGGGGCAGGATACATGTCTCTCTTTTCTCAGAAATTTACACCAGAATTTCTCAACAGCCCCATTATTAACATTTTGGACTGGATAACTCTTTGTTGTGTATATTGACACCCTGTGCATTGTAAGATGCTTAGCAGCATTCTTGGCTTTTGCCCATTAGATTATAGTAGTACATTCCCAGTTGTAACAAACAAATGTTTTCCAGACGTTGCTAAATATCCCCCTGGGAAGGCAACGTCTTCCTCGACTGAGAACCCTGCACAACACCAACATCCACTGGAATCAAGGCCTTCTGTATATGTATGTTAGATAAATCTTGCATCCTTTGAACATTTCATCAAGGAACTTACATCCTGGCTCCCTCTCTAACCATCCACCTCATTTTAAACTTAATTAATGAGTCTTCTTTAAAAAAGAGTTTACACTCGCTGATTTAACTGGCTCCTTCCAACTTCCTTTCCTTTTAGCTTCCTTTCAACCCTTGATTCGTTGCAATTTAACTTCTTTCCCTACCACCCCACAAAAACTGATGTTATTAAGATCACCACCTACAGTACCCAACATATAGTCTACTGGCCTTTTCTCTTCTTGTTGTCTTTTTTTTGGACCTCTCCATGATATTTTATATTATGACCAGTATGGCTTTCCGTGATTGGCCTGGCATCAAGCTCTTCTATAACAACCACTGTATCAATTCCTGTTTATTTTCTTGTCAGTGCTGATGTTGCCCATTTTCCCCCTCTTGGAGACTCCCTCTTGTCTTGCTTGGCACACTCTGCCTGAGGCTGGCATCCCTTGGTGCCTCTGCAGTGGATATCTACTACTTCTCCACCCTGATCTGTGCCCTAAGTAGCTGACATGTAGACACAGTCTCAATGAGCTCCCATGTACTCTGGCTTCCCCTGAGCAGACTGGGTCAAGGGTGATCACCAGCATGAGTTTAGAAAGAGAAGAGTTAGGTAAGGTTATTTATTCCTCTCTTGCAAGGTATCTTTAAGCTGACTGTGTCCTTCAACAGCTGGACACCGTTTCTCTCACGGTGGCCAGTTCTCCCTGTATATCTTTACGTCTAGCTTTAGGTGACCCTTCTCTCGTCTATTTAGGTCTAGAAGATGAGATCGTTTTATTGCTGTTAGTAACAGTTTCCTACAATATACTTTTGGTTTCCTTGTATTATGATGCCCTCACTTTTATAATCCATCTCTTTGCAAATACACCCTTGTAGAATTATTCTAATTATTATTGAGTGTGCCTTAGATTTTCTGTTGGGACTCTAAATCATATACACAGTAATATATTATTATGGCCCTGTCTTTTTCCCAAGGTATACGTGTAGGTCCTCGAATACTGTTGTTTCATTCAATGTCATTTTGTTTTAAAGTTGAAGAGAGGAAAAAAAATTGATTCCTGGCCAGTGTCTCTCTGTTTATGGAGTTTGCATATCGCCCCCATGTCTGCCTGGGTTTTCTCCTGGTATTACAGTTTCCTCCCACATCCCAAAGCTGTGCACGTGAGGTGAACTGGTGTAGGTGCATTGTCCCAGCTGAGTGGGGCTGAGTGGGTGTGAGTGGGTGTGAGTGCTCCTGTGACCAAGGCCGTCCTGTCCAGGGTGGGTTCTCACCTTGTGCCCTGAGCTGCAGGGATAGGCTCCTGCCACTCCTGACCGTGAACTGAAATCAGCAAGATTTCAGAAAATAATAATCTTCCTTGTTTTTATTAATCTTTCTAAATTGCATACATAGCTCACATTTATTTCAATGTCTAATATTAGAAGTGTTTGGGGGTCTTTATTTAGAAGTTTGGAGATCTTTTTGTGACCAGAAATATGCCCTAGGCACTTAACTCTTTTGTGTATCAATCAGCATTTGGTAATATTGGTTTCATTATACATTGCTTTGCTTAAAGTTGCAGCTTCCAAGAACCTAGTGTCGACATTAACTGAAGACTTATTGTATATGGTTTCCATTGTTTAATCTGTGCACTCCATAGGAACTTAAAAACTCAACATAGCCAAACTTGAATTTATTATCCTTTCTCCTTCTCAAAGGCAAATTCCTGGAAGTTAATTTAAGTCTCTCATTCTCACAAGCCATGTTAACTTAGTCATTAAATCATACTGAAATGCTCTCAACCTGGTCTACTTCTCCATCTTTACTGCCTCTCTCTCAGATTAAGTATTATTACATTCCTCATTTACACTGTGAAAATACTCTTCGAACCGGTCTCTCTGTCACTTGCCTCACTACTGGGGAGTTTCTCTTCCACAGCAGTAGTGAGAACTCTCCGATGTGGCCAAGTTGACCTGAAAACTTTCCTAAAGTGCTCTCTCATCTAAATAATAACTCTAAGTATCTTAATGCAACCTACTACTTATTTCTTGATATGGTTGCCCTGCAGTCTCATATCCAGCCACCAAGTTCGTCCCTCCTTAATTTCTGGAAATGTCAAGTTCATGTTATTCTGAACAAGTCATATTAGCTTTTTCTCCATGCTTTTGCACATGTTTTTTTCATGTTTTGTATTCATTAGGTGAATATCTGCTCCTATTTCAGTTATTTATATATCTACTCCACCTCTATGAAGCCTTTCTGATCCCAAATCAAGTTCACTGCACATCCCCCTGTGTTATATACATACAAGGTAATAAACAAGATAATATGCTTTGAATATTTGCATTTTTTAATATGTCACTAAACTTGAACTCCTCAGGGTGGACATCATTTTAAGAAATCAGTTCAGGTTTTATAGAACTGGAACTACCTTATCAAAAATTATTAACCCATCAGATTATTTATTCTTTTCACATAAAGAACAAATATATTTTTTAAATAAAAGAAAATTGTTGTCTTTTATTTTTAAGTAAATCTTATATTGGGGTATTGTCTTTAAGCAACAGTCCAAAGCGCTTATAACCAAAATAGCAATCTTATTTTCCCCTAAGACAAAGGCAAATTTTTTGCCATGTGCAGGGGAAAGAAATCAGTATGGTAGGCATGATGGTCGCTTAAAAACGTTTTGTCTGTCTTGGGGATGGTTTGCTGCACCTATACTATGAAGTGTGACATGTAAACACAATCACAATTCACTTCCCAAGGACATCCAGCCTCACAAAATTAAGAGTTAGTTCTATACATTCAAGTTCTTACTTAAACTCAGAACTAGAATTAGTGTTATTTAGATATATCTTTTGTTTATTTGTTTGTTTTACTTACTAGGTTAACGTAAATTTTCATCCATTATTGGCTATCCATAAGTGAAAGTTTTTTGCAGTTTTAAAGTATGCCTAGATTTCATAAACCTTACAAACTTTGTTAATTCTTTCCCAGAGACAAGCTGCTGATCAAGAAAATAAACATAATCGAATCAAGCCAGCATTTGGTCTTTGCTGTTAAAGTACAAACAGAAAATGATTTGTGAGTAGTAAGTATACATTACATGATTAATATAAGTATTTAAAACTTATACAATACTCTAATTTGGCAAATAATGTTAATTAGAATGTAACCCTGTGTGCCACAGACAGACATTTACCACTACTTGCCAATCACCCTTTTCTAGTTCTATAAAAGTCAAATTTCAAGTGACTCTAAACTTGAAGTTCAGGACTCTGTTGTAAGTTTTCTTCAAATGAGATTCATGTTTCCTCATAATAAATATTTAACTGTAAATCATAAAATGGAAAAAAAAAAGTGAAACCTCAAGAAAGCCTTATACAATGCTTTTGTTAGCACAAAACTATAATTAATAACTGCATAAATTTGTTAACATTACAGCAAATTTTTAAATTAATCATGCAAATGCTGAAGGAAGTACATCAGGTTTTTTTATTTCTTTTTGAGAACAAAACTGCAAATGCCTTGACTAGGGATTATATAGTGAAAAGCGACATCAGCAAGCAAGTTAAAAATTGCTTGAAGCTCTTTCAAGGTTGCATCCTAATACCCTTGAAAGGGGACACTTTAAAAATATAAGATATTCTGAAATGAACAGTCTAGTTATACTATTAACCTACTAAATAGATAAAAATACTTGCACAGAAAGTATTTTAAAATGTTATATGAAACATACATGCTTACACATAAATAATATTTATATATATAATTCAATGAAGTTGGATTCAATATTTTAATGATTTAAAAATAATAATAATAAAACAGGAGACTTCCCCCGGATTAGTCACCCAGTGTCAAATTCCCAGTGGCAGGACACAGAGTAGTTTAGAAAGAGGGCCTTGAAGTCATGCTCCCTGGAGTCTCAGCTCCACACCTGCTGACTCAGTAACTGTGTGTCTCACCACCATTCTTCTCTCAGACCGTGAGACTCACAGAATAACCTCCACGACTTATTTTGGCAGTCAGCTGAGACTGATGTAAAGCACCAAGTCCAGTCAATGCTAAGCACTGGATAACTTACTATTTTGCCAGTGGCAGTTGTGATGGTGGTGTTCCCTTCCATAGGGTCAGGCATTGCCCTGTGCTTTTAGGGGTCTTTTGGTAAAAATTTTGAGGTGTAAACTGGCACAAATAAGCATTAGATATTTCTCAAACTAGTTTATTCGCTTTCCTGTGGTTATACGCTACATTTCCACGCCTTTGAAATCCATCACTTAAAGAAGGTTTTCTACCCTCTCAGTCTTTGTAATCCTACACATTCTAGTTATTTTCCTTCCTTTCTTGGCTTTTTCACTGACTATACCAGATAAAAGTAACTCCTCCTCCCTCTACTGCAGGCCTTATGTTTTATTTACAATTTTGTGTGCCCTTGGTTATCTAGAGATATGCACTGTCTCATTTTCTCCTGACAAACAGCCTAATAAAGTAAATATTATTATGATTCCCATTTTCCAGATGAAAACACTGAGGCTATATAAATTATATTTATTGCCCGAAGTCACCATCAAGGAGGTAGCTGAAAAGTGGCTGAGGCAGGTCCACCAGCTCCCCTACTTACCGTCTAAAATCACCCTTCCCTACTGCCTCAGTCTCAGATGTGTCACCAATACACCATTTGGGTTGCCCACATTTATTTGTATCCATGGCTTATTTCTCTTACTAAATTATAAGCTCCTAGAATTCTTTTTTTTTTTTTTTTTTTTTGGCTCTTGTTATCTACAACAAAAAGGCCAAGTGGGGACAAGAGAAGGGGGGAAAATATTTTCGTCTGACCTTGCTGAACTCAAGAAACACTAACACTCTCCAAGGAAATGCACATGGAGAGATTTCAGTACTGTAAAGATTCAGAGAATTGTCTTAACTTTCAGAAGCTATGCCAAGGAAATCTGAATCTTTGGCCTGTCACTATTGATGACACATGTCAACTTTTATAGGGTCATGAGATAAATAGTAATGAACCACTCACTTCCAAAGCTTTTGTTCCCTCTGAAGGCTGACATGGTATGTCGTATGAAGTCACAGGTGCCATCTTACCTGCTGCAATCAATACTGCAATTAAAGGGACTAGCACCCGAAGGAATTGATCAAAGAGATCCAAACCTATTTTTCCACTTTATATGAATTCAGAGCAATAAAATAACAAAGTAAGCATACTACACACACACACACACACACACACACACACACACACACACACACACACAAAACACCTGACACTTCCTAGGAGGAACTGGTCAGAAAGATACAAATCAAAAAATAAACAAGATTTTATACAAATTAGAAATGTTTAAGTAGCCATTTGCAGGAATAATAAAATAAACACTATTCCTAGTCAACAGTGTCTACTTCTCTCAGATTTACACATTCAACACAGAACTGACATAATGCTTTGCACTTTTACATTTTTGTCAATAAGATTAAGATATCAACGTAACTGTTAAGATCAGCATTTCTAGCTGCATAAGAGACGTCTTTGATTTGCCTGTACAAATTCAATACTAACTCATTAGATGTAACTATGACTTATTACTGTTTCTTCGAAGATAATGCCTCAATATTTTGCCCTATGAAATAAAGCAAACGATTTCATGTAATCTTAGATTTGAAGTGCATCTTAAATATCATTTTAGAAAGTACTTGAGTGGCTAAAGGATTCCCAGAGTTTGAAGGCAAAGTCAGATAAAGGTTACTGTCTGAAACAAAGTTATAATGATCATAACATTTCAATATCAGTTCTAATTAAATATATTGAGCACATATCATGTTACTTACATGTGTCCTCATATTGATTGTCCTCATTAATGGATTCTATTATTATTTAGTGAGACATTTTAGTTGCAAGTGACAAATAATTCAAGCTTGTTTGAGCAGAAAAAGAGAAGTATACAGTGAAGCAATGGGGGATGGGAGAAATGCTATGAAACCTAAACAGAATTGCAGATGGACATCAGATACTGACTAGAACTGAGAAATGTAGAGGGTTAAGAGTTTTTATTTCTATCAATGATGTTTTTCTTTGCAAACCTTCACTATTCTTCTTTCTGATTCTTTATCCACATAGGATATTATGATAATATCACAGCTCCTGATTTTACGTGTTAAATGTTTTCTACAAACAAGAATCACTTGCTATCTCATAACCAACTCTAAAATCCCCAAAAACAGAATCTAATTGGCATTATTGTGTCATATGTCCAAGCCAATCTAATCATCAATGCCTGGAAGGCATTGTTACATGCCATTATATGGCTACAATGAACTATTTCTGGTAAATAGCAGCAATATTATTATAAATTTGAAAGATAACCCAACTATCTTAATGCATGTGGCCATCTATAGTAGTGAACTATCCAAAGATCCAAGACATTGTACACAATCCAATCAAAGAGATTACACACATTTAAGGTTCCTGAAAAACTATAAACCACTCAGCTCTTTTGCAATGTGTGTGAGGTGATCTCTCTATTTCAAAACATTAAATCTATGGTCTACATTGAGCATTAGGAAAGGAATAGCTAATACATTAAAAATGAGTCCACGCTAACCAGCTATATCTAAGAGAAAATGGCTGTAATGAATATTTAAGTAACTAAACAGGTATGTTCTATAGTATAATGTAAATAATGCTCCTGAACCTATCCCATCTTGAATGAAATATGTCTTAAGATCATTCAGCAGCCTTTAGTCTTCTTTTATGAACACTCCAAAGTCCTATAACTTACAAGTTCAATTTTGTTTATAGTTTTGTACAAAGAAAATACTGATACTGATCTTAGACACAAGACTTCTCATCACTAGCAAAGTGTGATTCCCACTCTAAACAAATAAAAACTGATCACCCTTAATTGAACCAATGTTTCAACCATTGTCTCTTTATGTAAAAGAAAATGTTCGGTCACAGAAAAAGAAAAACACATTCTCAAAATCCAAGAAATGTCTCTTATGTCCCTAATCCAGACAGATCATAATGTCTTGCCATTTACTAAAGTTGGAAAAATTACTCTCTTATAATGATAAACTCTAAAAAAAAAAACAGATTTTAATAGTTCATTTAAGATATATTTCAACAGGGTACTGAGTCTAATATTTATTGACAAGATATCTAAGTGAAAATTCTTGTAGCAAGGAAGCTCGTACAAATAAGGTACTAAGTATATGTTATAACGAAAGCTCATTGACATTAAAACTAACTCAAAATTGTACCACACTTATTTGAAATGTTAATAAATTGCTTTTGAAAAAACAATTACTTTCCAACTATACAAGTATATGTACATTTTATGGAACCTACTTTTGATCAGCTGAAGAATAAAGACATAAGTTGTGACTGAATTTGTAGCCTCAACGTATTAATTCTTTAAATTAGTTGTTTTTATTTGTCTTTTAGTTGCAATACACTTTTTAAAGTATAGGACACAACACAATATGTAAATTACTGTGATCAAAGTATGTTCTGGTCAATGAGAAAGGATGAGAAATGTAGGACCCTCCTTTTAAACCCTTCTATTTCTGTGCAAGCTGATTTTTGTTACCTCTTAGAACTCAAAAGCCCTGTGGAACAGAGTTTACAAACCACTATTCAAATTACTATTCTTCTTATGGCTTTCATGTTTTTTCACAACAAACTCCAAAGACATTAATACAAAGTGATACAAGTTTTTTGATAGTTGCATTGTACCCTCTGGAGCACATTGTTTCTAAACAGCTCCTTGGTTCCTGTTAACTTAGTTTCCTCCAGTGGGATAGTGTGTGGCTATCTGGTAAGTGCCACGTTTTCATGTCCTTCCACCAACATGAGCAGCCTGATCCAGGCTAGCACTGTCCCTTCTTCACTTGGAACTGAGAAGCGTTTACACAAATTAAAGAAATAATGCTGACTTACCAGAATGCCTGGTGACTATTTGTCTTTTCTGGAATACTTTTTTACTTGTTAGGAAGTTACAAAACAACACTCTTCGATTTCTTTGCTTTACCACCTCCAAATGATATAGCATGTAAGGCCACACTTTATGACATTCTCTCCAGCAATATAGATGCATTGTGCTCTATCTTTTTTGTTCTCTGATTGAAAAATAATATAGACAAATATCACATGATCTCACTCATATGTGGAATCTAAAGACCAAAAGAAACTGATGAACAAAATAGATCCAGAGACATAGACTCATGGAACAGACTGAGGAATCTCAGAGGGATGGGGGAGTGGGTGGGAGAGATTAACCTAAAAAAGTACATGCAGATATTCATAACCCAGGGACACAGGCAATAAATGCAGTAAAGCCCTGGTGGGAAGGTGAGGGTGGAGCCAACCGGGGACAAAAGGGGACATCTGTAATACTTTCAACAATACAGATAAATTTTTTAAAAAGTGATGAGGCACAATAAAAAGAAAAGAAAAAGAATGTTAACAACCAAGGTGGTAATGCCACGTTTAATTAAAGTTACTGACTTTCCTATATTCCTATTAATAGTACTCAAATATTCCACCAACATTCAGTTATAATTATGATGTTTCTGTACTTATTATCATTGATAATGCATGGAATTTAACTGCACTACCCTCCAGAACAGTGCAGGTAAAATTACATATGCTAGAAGGGGGGAGGGAGAAAAGAGAGGGCGCAGGACCACTAAGTGTCATTTAGAGTACATTTTATTTCCTTTTAAAAAAATGTGTTATTACAGAAAAAGACACACCACGGACTGAGAGAAAAGATTTGCAAAAGACACATCTGATAAAGGACTATTATCCAAAATGTATAAAGAACACCTAAAACCCAACAAAATAAAAAAATAAGCAACCTGATTTAAAAAATGGGCCAAAGTCCACAATAGATATCTCGCCAAAAAAAAAAAAAAGTGTTCCACATCATATATCATCAGGAAAATGCAAATTAAAATGACAATGAGATATCACCGCATACCTCTTAGAATAGCCAAAATCAACAACACTGACGATGTCAATTGCTGGCTCGGATGGGTAGCAACAGGAACTTTCATTCATTGCTTGTGGGAATGCCAAAATGCTACAACCATTTGAAAGACAGTTGGACAGTTTCTTACATATTTAAACATACACTATCTAGTAATCACATGACTTGATATTCATCCAAGTGAGTTGAGAACTTATGCTCACACAGTGATCAGTATGTGAATGTTTATAGTAACTTTATTCATAATTGCCAACACTTGAATGCAACCAAGAAGTCCTTCAATAGGTGAATTGTTAAACTCTGGTATATCTAGACAATGACATATTACTCAATATTAGAATGAAATGAGCCCTGGTCAGTGTGGCTCAGTCGGTTGGAGCATGGTCCCACATACGGAAGGGTTTCCCAGTCAGGGCACATACCTAGGTTGCAGGCTTGATTCCGATCAGGGCACTTATGGGAGACAACTGACTGATGTTTCTCTCTCTCCATTTCTCTCTCTCTCTCCTGTCCCTCTCTCTAAAATCAATAAGCATATCCTCAGCTGAGGATTAAAAAATATAAATAAATAAGAAATGAACTATCAAGCCATGAAAAAAACCTGGGGGAAAAAAACTTAACTGTGCATTACTTAGTGAAAGAAGCCAATCTGAAAAGACTACATACTATAGGACTGCAACTATGATATGCTGAAAGGGCAAAACTATGGAGACAGTAAAAAGGTAACTGATCGGTGAGGAGGAGAGAGGGGTAAATAGGCAAAGCATAGGGATTTTAAGAGGATTAAAACTATTATGTCTGATACTACAATAGTGGATACATGTCATTATACATTTGTCTAAAGCCATAGAGTGTACAACACCTAGAGTGAACCCCAATGTAAACCATGGACTTGAGGCGATACTTATGTGTCAATGTAGTTTCATAATTGTAACAAATGTACCAATCTGGTGGGGGATGTTGATAGTGGGGGAAGCTATGCATGTGTGGGGACAGAGATATATGGGAAATCGTATTTTCATTCAACTTTGCTGTGAACCTAAAATTGCTCTAAAAATAAAATTTATTCATTTTTATTTAATTTTTTAAAAGTATTATTATGTCAACTTACATGTTCTATGTATCTCACAGGTCTGTTGTGCAAAGCAAAGGGTCTGATGAATTTGAAAATATTTCAAATAAATAACTCTACTTTAGTCTTCACCAAATTTAACCTTTGTGTCTTGGATTTCCTCAAACTGAAGATATTCAAAACCAATTTCCTTCAAACTTTTTCTTCCAGCTGTTTTATCTGGCAGAGGGTACAGTGCTACTATCAGCTAAGAAACCAAGAAGGAAAGTGGAGAATCATTCTTAATGCCAATATCATTCTTGTCCCCTATATCCAAATATTCACTATATTTTGTCTTTGAAATTTAGCTTGAACCCATCTTCTCCTCTTCCTAACCTCCAAAAGCCATTGGCTTGGGTACATACTGGAATCATCTGGGGAAACTTTTAAAGCTCCTGATACCTAGACATCATCCCAGTTCAATTACAGCAGAAGTGGAAAATGCAGGGGTGATAACTACTCTTTCTCCCTCAGCAATAAAGTCCAACTACCTGAGGTGTCATTTCAACAATATTTACCAGTTCTGTTTACATTTCAGGTAGGGCAACAGCCAAGCCGACTGGTGATTGAAGCTTTAATGAATTATTTTGATTGCTTACTTCAGAAAGGCTCTCTGTTTTACAATAAGTCCTCTTCAATTATTGAAATGCTGATCTAAATTCTCTAATGCAGATTTGTGGATTTGCTTTAAACCATCCTCATTGTTTTCTAATAGTATGAGTTTATCTAACTGAGAAATACCTGCCTTGTCTCCATGTAATTATTTGAACCAGTCAAGTAAATTTAAAATTACTCTCTTATAGTTAAATTTCTAACTGAAAACCAGCTGTGAGAACACCCATTCTTTGTTATTGGTAGCGTTTATTTTTTAAACAATGTTTAAAAGTTATTGGTGCTAGTGGGAAATATAGAGTCTGGCTTCTCAGAATTAAAAAACACCCATAACAAATATTCAAATATGATCACCAGTTGAGCAAGCAGTTACTAAATGCAGGACCCTGTAACCAGAAATGTATTCTTTCTTAAGTAACATTTTTTTCTGAATTCAGAAAAGACTTTCTTCTAATTATGGGTACTTACTTTGGAAAATTGAAGAGATAGTAAATAAGAGTGTATGCGGGAGATTAAAGATGGCAGTGGACTGAGTGGAAGCTACACTGACACTCTCCCAGGACCAAAATGGAATTACAACTAAAATATAGAAAAACCATCTTGAATAATCAACTGCAACTGAAGACGAGCTGGAGAGCACCCTCATAACCAAGGAGGAAAAGTAGAGACCACATAGAGACTGGTAGGAAATGTAGAGGGGCAAGAGGGCTGGCCAGGCTCCCACAGGCAGCAGCTGAAGGTCCAGAGGGATACCTCAGCTGTGGGGGGTTTGCACTGAGGACTCTGGGGCCTAAACCCCAGGCAGGGCTTCCCAGCCAAGACCACCAGAACCAAGAAAGGTGCCCACATAAGGTCTGGCTATGAAAAGCAGCTGGGTTTCTGTCTGCCAGGGAGAGATGGCTGGAAATGCAGGCACCCCCTTAAAGAGCCAACACACAAAGTTTCATGTGCAGCCACTCACCTTGGGCTCCAGCAGAGGAAAGGCAGAGTGGACTGGAGCTGTGTGAGGAGAATCTAGCGTTGTGGGCTGTGGAGACAGAGCTCAAAGGGAACCCCCTGTGTATTCCTGTGCCAAGTCATTCCCTCAAACTGCAGAGGTAGACATTTACCTTCCAAGAAACCTTTGCCTGAGGGGGAATCAATTGCCCCACCCTGCTGGAAAACCTCTCATCTTACCCTGTGGAGTTTCTATAGCCTGAGGCTCCTTAAGAGAATCAGATTACTCAGCCTGCAGGCAGAGGCAAACCTAAAAGTGCTTTGAGTCTGCCTGATCTGCTTCTGGACCTGGGCTTTGGAAAAGCAGACTTTGCTGTGCATCTTGTCCTGTCCAAACACACTCAACCCCAACAGACGGGACTTCAAGCAGTGGGATGTTGATAGCTCCAAACAGGGTACTCAAGGCCAGTCACAAAACAGTGTCTGACATTGGACTGCACCAGAGGCCACCCAAAAAGAATGAGAGTCCTAGCAAGCCTACTTAATACATAGAAACAAACCCAATAGGGAGCCAAAATGGGGAGATCAAAAAACAAGCCCCAAATGAAAGCACAAGAGAAGTCTCCAGAAAAAGAGCTAAATGAAATGGAGATAAGCAATCTATCAGATATAGAGTTCATAATACTTATTATAAGGATGCTCAGCAGCATGAAAAACGATATGGAAGCTATGAATAAAATTAAGAATGACAAAACAGAAATAAAGCACACATTGGAAGGAATAAACAGCAGATTAGAGGAAGCTGAGGATCAGATCAGTGAATTAGAAGACAGGGTAGAAAAAAATCACTCAATCAGAGATCCAAAAAGAAAAAAACAATTAAAAAACAGGAGGAGAGTTTAAGGGAGCTGTGGGACAACATGAAATGTAACAATATTCACATCATAGGAATGCCAGAGGAGGTTGAAAGTAAGTGAGGTTTAGAGAAGCTATTTAAAGAAATAATGGTAGAATACTTCCCTAACCTGGTGGTCAGACAAATTCAGGAGGCACAGAGAGTCCCAAGCAAGAAGAATCCAAAGAGGCCTACACCCAGGCACATCATAATTAAAATGCCAAAAATTCAATAAAAAAGAGAGAATATTAAAGGCAGCAAGAGAAAAGCAATCTGTTACCTGCAAAGGAGCTCCCATAAGTCTGTCAACTGACTTCTCATCAAAAACTCTACAGGGCAGAAGGGAATGGCATGAAGTATTCAAGGTAATGCAAAACAAGGATCTGAAACCAAGACTACTCTATCCAGCAAGGTTATCATTCAAAGTAGATGGTGAAATAAAGAGCTTCCCAGACAAAAAAAAAGGCTAAAGGAGTTTATCATTACCAAACCAGCATTGCAGGAAATGTTAAAGGGACTGCTGTAATAATAAGAAGAAATAGAGAGAGAAACATAGGCATAAAGAATTAAAATGGCAATAAATAAGGACCTGTCAATAATAACCTTAAGGACTTTAAGGGAGAGTTCAACAGAAATACAGCCATAGTCATGGACTTTAACACCCCACTGACTTCACTGGATAGATCTTCCAGACATAAAGTCAGCACAGAAACAGTGACTAAATGACACATTAAATCAGATGGATTTAATTGATATTTTCAGAACATTTCACCCCAAAGCTGCAGAATATACATTCCTCTCAAGTACACGTGGGTCATGGTCAAAGATAGGCCACATGTTAAGACAAAACCAGTCTCTACAAGTTCAAGAAGACTGTAATCATATTAAGCATCTCAGATCACAGTGGCATGAAATTAGAAATCAACTACAGTAAAAACACTCAAAGACATTCAAACACATGGAGGCTAAATAACATGTTATTAAACAGTGAATGGGTTACCAATAAGATCAAGAAATAAATCAAAAGCTTCCTGGAAACAAATGAAAATGAACACAGAACAACCCCAAATTTATAGAACAAAGCAAAAGCAGTCCTAAGAGGGAAGTTCATAGCACTGCAGGCCTATCTCAAAAAACAAGAAAAATTTTTAGTAAACTATTTAACCCTATAACTTAAAGAATTAGAAAGCTCCCCTGTGAAGCTGTCTGGATCAGGGCTTTTGTTTGCTGGGAGTTTTTTTTTATTACTGCTTCAATTTCATCAGTTGTTATTGGCCTATTCAGGTTTTCTGATTCTTCCTAATTCAGTTTTACATGATCTCACTCATATGTGGAATCTAATGAAAAAATAGGCTGAAAAACAAAATAGATCCAGAGACATAGAAGCATGGAAAAGATTGATGAATCTCAGTGGGAAGGCTGGGGTGGGGGAGTGGAAGGGGAGAGATTAACCAAAGAACTTATATGCATATATGCATAACCCATGGACACAGGCAATAGTGTGGTGAAGGCGGGGGGGAGGGGGTGGATGTGGGGTGGAGGGGATCAATGGGGATAAAAAGGGGGATATCTATAATACTTTCAACAATAAAGATAAATTTTTAAAAAAACAAACAAAAAAAGCATATGCATCGCCTATAATCTCACATCAGTGATATAATTTTTAATATTTTGATATATGTGTTTTTCTATACACATGCATTTATACGCATGTGTATTCAGTCTTACAAATAAAACTGAAGTTTAAAATATAGTTTTACATTCTGCTTTTTGTCACTTAATATCATATTCTAAAATTCTAGAAGAGTCAAGAGCAAGCCTCTTATGCTTGAAGATTACTACCAACCCCAGATGGAGTCAAGAGTGAGTCCTTAATTAAACACTCAAAGACCTACCACCAGTCTCAGACCTACCAGCCTCCACCTGCTATTTTAGCAGAGACCTAAGCCTTCAGGATAAGAGCCCCTCCAGTCTGACTTCAATGCTACCTTCCGCAGAAATAAAAATGGGCCTCTTGTCACCCTCCCCTACTGCCCCTTCCTCCCTCATGACCTTACCATCATTGTTGGTCTTGAGATGACCAGTACCATTCTCGTTATGCCCTTTTATCCCTTTTTGTATTTGCCACCAAAGTAGACTCCCTGGTCACCCCCAAATCCTTGTAGTCTCCATAGAGCTCTGTACATCCTCTCCCCTCTTCCCAAATCCTGAGTCCCCGTTTCTAAAACTTCCCCATTGCACCCTCTGCAACTCACCATCCACCAACAGCAAAATCCTCCATGAGTTCAGTATGTTCTCTAAACATCTCCTACCCCTTCTTTCCATACAAGGACCAGGAGCTCTGTTGAACACATAGCTTTCTTTGCTGCCCCCTCTAATGGTAGCCCTTTCATTCCCCACACACCTTCCTAGCACTGGGCCTGAAGATTAGGCAAGTTTCTTCCTTAGTCCATTCCCATTTTCAACTCTTCTTCTCGCCTCATAAATTCTCAGCTTTGAATACTGTGTCATTAGGTTACAAAAACCTTAACCTCCTTGGGGTTATCCGCTGTCCCCCATTATTTATTAACAATTTTAACGTTCTCTAACTGTATTACTGCCTGCAGTTCTGGTGATTTCAATATTCATGTAGGTAATAAAGCCAACACCCTAAGCTTTTTGCTTCTTTTGAGCGATCATAATCTCAGTTTCAAGCATCTTATTCTTTGACCATTACCTCCTAAATTTCCAACTCATTACATTGTCTTTCAATTCCTATAAATCATAAATCTTCCAAGGAACTACAGTCTATTAATCCTATTTCATTTTTACTGTCTCTTGTTCACTTTATGACCTTTGTTCCTGCCTTACCCAGATAATTCCCACTGCCAATTCTAATAAACAATGGGGATTAGAAATAATTCTTTGCTTACCTCATCAGATCTCCTGGCTTTCTCTCAACGTGTGATTTTTACTTGGTAAAGCCCCAACAATTTGCCTACTCTGCACTTGTGTTTTTGCGCCTCACTGTGGTTCGTGAAAATCGCTCACCCTACCAGCTGTTCTCATTTTAATTTCATGTCTACTTATATTACCTCTTGACAATTATAACACAACTATATAGTTCATTCATTTCCTATTCTCCTAGATACCCTTGATTCTTCTAAACATCTTTTTCTGTCTTAATTTTTAATGCTACCAGCTAAGAAAACTTAAGTAAACAGAAGTCAGCTTCTACAAGACACCAAGCTGATTAACCTATTCATATGGTTGGCCTTCCTTAATATTATAATAACTAAATGTCACTGTTTAAGGCCAACCCTTCCGCTTGTGCACTCAATTGCCTCCTCTTGTTTACCTAAGGACATTGTTCCAAAGATGCTTTTCTCCTGAGTCATAAGTGTTTCCCTCTCCACTAGATCATTCCATCAGCTAAGAGATGCTTATTATTTATTTCATCTTAAAAAGAAAACAATAATTATTCTAATCATGTATCTCTCCTGCTTCTGCTTCATTAATTTTCTTCTCTTTGCATAAAACATCTTAATAAAATTTACTTCCAATTCTTACTCTATCATTCTCTCTTAAAGCCACTGCATTTAAGATTTTTGCCCACTATTCCACTGAAATTGTTCTTGTCAAGACCTCAGTGAGTTTCAGTGTGCTAAATTTATGTTAATTCTTGAGCCACATTTATTTGACCTATTAGCAGAATTAGATACAGTGGATTGCTTCTTTTTTCCTTGAAACATTTTATTCATGTGTTTTCTATTATTTTCATTTTCCTCCTACCTTTCAGGCTAGTTCTTCTCAGTCTCACTTACTGGTGTTTTTTTTTAATCGATCTCACCTTTTAATAATAAATCATCTAGATTTCTTCACTTTTTTGGTGATCTGATCATATATCATGATTTTGAATTCTATCTATACTCTAATAATTCTCAATTTTTTTCTCTAACTCAAACTTTCTCCCTAAACTTTGGACTCATACAGCCAATTGCATAGCATCACTTTTATGTCTGATAGTCAACTCATATTTAATATTCTGTGTCTGATCTCCTGAAGGGTATAACATACAGTTATGCGCATAGACTCTGGAACCTCATTGCCTCATTGAAATTTTGACTTCACTTTTCAACAATCCTGTGAATTTGGCAAGGTAGTTAAATATCCTGCGCCTTAGTTTCTCTATTGTTAGATGAGGGATAATATTACTATCCACTTCACAACAGTGTTAAATAACATGACCTAACAGAAATTTTATTTTAGGGAAATATAATTTATTATAATGGTAAGAAAATATGCTTATCTTCCTGGTTACTAAGAGACTTTGGTTGGTGTAGTTGAAATTTATCAAATTCATTTTCAAGGCCCATTAGATGACCACATGGATTTTCTTATTGGAAGCACATGTGTAATGAAGGCCTACCTTCATAGATTTCCTAATATAAGTCATCCTTGCATTGCTTGAATAATCTTTACTTTATTATGCCAAATGATTTTTAAAATCTAACTTTTTATTTGTTTTTCTGGTTTTTGGTTCAAGTTATTTATTGGATTGGTGTACAATTTCTGTTTCTGTGCTTTGTCAAATTTGGTATGAGGATTATGCCAGCTTCATAAAATAAATTGGAAAGCTTTTTATTCCCCTTGATGATCTATAAAAGATCATGTGGTTTGAAAATTATATGTTCCTTTAATCATTTAAAAGGGTATGTCAATTAAAACACTGTTGGACAGAGAACATTTTGTGGGTAATTATTGCAGGTTGGGTTCATCTGACTGGTCTTAATTATTTTTATTGTATGTCTGTTTGTTTTTTCTGCTGGCTTTTGCTCATGATTTTGTCATATGTGTTTGTGATTTTTAAAATTATGATCACATGTTCTTTGAAACACAAGCAAACAAACTTCTTATTGGCCTGGTTTGGAAATCCAATTTTCTAGAAGAAATTGTGTTTGTTTCTGCCAATCACTGTGGCCACTGTCAACACAGAATCTCTTTAAATTAAATTATTTGCTTATTTCAGATCACACCAGTGGTATGAATTCAGTCCTCACACTGACATGGGGGTAGGCTTGTGTTTATGAACTTTAGAAGGTGATTTTAGTTTTACTTCCAGCCCACATCAAGGTTAAGAGAACCAACTTCTTTTGAGCCTTTCTGCATATCAGGTTTACTACTAACTCACTCTTATCTAGAGTTTCCTGATTGATGTGCTGCCTTGGATAGGGAATCAACAAAACAGAAGCTCAGATTCTGCCAGGATTCAATAAATATACTTACAGCAAAATTTGAATTGTGCGGTTGATGTAAATTATGCCAAACCTCGCCAGAGCATCTCTTTTTAAATTTTGTTTACGAAGCTGACCCCAGCTTTTGTATCACTATGAGTCTTTATGAGTATTTTAATGAGAGGGTGCTAGATGGAATATTTGTCATGGCACACCTGCTGAAATGTTGATTTATTCTGCAGATATTTATTCCCATATAGTTAATCCATGTCTTGGCTCAGTTTTGGTTTTCTTTTAAAGTCCTACAGTGATTAAATCAGCCAGAGTAGTTATAATATGTTTCAGGGACCCTCCAACACTACTCATGTATTGGGTGATTTGCTGAAAAGACACATAGGACTCAAGAGTACAGTTGTACTAATGGCTGATATTTACTATGAAGACATGGTAATGATCACAGTAAGATGAGAAAGAGAAAATGACATCAGATGAAGATAGGAGGATCCATGGGAACCCCTTTATTCTTGTACCTGTATGAGGGGTCATATACGGTATGCTCTCGCTTGCATAAAAAGAAATTAATAAGTAAATAAATAAATAATAAATCAGCAACATGTTTGTAAAGTTTCCACAATAGGAAACCTTTTTTAAACTCAGTGTAGGGGCTGATCACATTGACAGCCCCTTCCTAAAATCTATCAAAACACCAGACTCACAGAAGGAAAGCAGATGTCACTATCAATTGCATTGTTGCAGAGTCTCCATTCAGCAAAATTACCTTATCAGTTAAGGAATGTTTTGAAAGCCATGTTCTCAAACACAAGCCAACTGTGCACCAGTGAGCCTTGCAAACAAGCTCACTAAAGGGAGTAGCCTCAAGCCTGTTGTGTTAACTTTTATGCTTATCTAGCCCAAAAAAGATATTTTGACACTCTAATCTTTTGATCTTGATTCACTTTTGTTGATGCTACTAACAAAGAGTTATTGAGAATCAATTGATTAACTGGTGAATTATAAGTACTGATTTATGACTAAAATATATTTTTAAATAAACCTGTTTTAATTTACTTAACACAATCAAATTGTATAAATTATTCATCTGCTATTTTCATTTCTACTATAAAATACTGAGAAACTTAACTTGCTATTTTCAAGTTCTATATTCTATGTATTATTATTCTGAGTTAACATTTAATACTTTTTGATCAAATTACTGCATTAGATGACCCAGTAGGTTTTTAATTAAATAATATCATTATAAGTTACCTGAAGAAAATGTCATATCATCGGTGAATTTAAAAAGGAAAAATAAATTCAGTAATTCATGGCAGAATCCATTTTGTGACTTCCACACCCTGATACTCACAAATGTTAAGTGTCGGTTAATGACTGCTCCTAAGTTATCAAATGTTTTCTCTATGCATGTTGTGCTAAAGGTTCAGTTATTCACTCAGAGTTTTAACAGAACTCTGGGAACTGCTTTGTCCGGGAGAGTAAAAAATTGGCCTACGTGACTCTGGGCTATATCATGATACAGCAGACACACTGTGATAAATGACACGAACGCTTTGCTATAGCACTGGTGACATTTCAAGACTCCTCATAGAAGGGAAAACAAATGGAGATAGATAATCACAATTTATTTTATTCACACAATTGATTTTATTATAATGAAATCTGTTATAAAATTAGAAGATGAAAACAGATCCTTATTTAATGCAACGAGAAACAAGGTCGTCTGAGGTAAGCAGATTTGCAGACATCAGGCAGCAAGTCTGTTCTATCTTTCCCCTCACACACGCTGTGCTTTGCCTGTGTGACAATTCAGGAAAGGAGAAAGCAAGTGCAGAATTTTAGAGTCAAGTAAGATTTCCTCTTTGAATTGTAAAATTATAATTGGCCAATTTCTAGCAGCTGCCTCTTAGAATCTGTAGTTTCCAAATGTTAATAGGCCCCCAGTAAGCAATAAATGTGAACATTAAGTGAAAATCTTTCATTTTGTTTTGTTTTGTTTCATCAAGACACACAGACTCCTTGCTTTTACAGTATATTTTTATTATTCATCAAAGTACTAGTCTACACCTTGTGTTCTATGATAAGCACTGTGTTAACTAGTCTTTAAATCAGTTAGAGATTATTTCAAATAGTAAAAGGCAGTTCTTATAAAACAAGGAGTTTCATTGAAAAGATGACACTATTTAAATTTCCCCTGTGGGTTTATTTTATCTAAGGTTTTTATTTTCCCTAGTCATATATATATCAAAAGCATGGACAGCAAGAATACTACTATGTTTATTTCTTTGTATGTAGTGATTATTATCACAGTTGGAACCAAGATGTAATTGTTTCTCCCTAAGCCTTTCTGCAGTATCGGCTAAACTACCATCATAAAATATTGCTTCGACCATAACTGGGCTCTCCAGAAAATGCCTATTTGTTACCATGAAAACATTCATCTATAAAACACAAAAATAAAATCAATTTTGTTTCAAGTATATGTTTGCTTAATTTTTTAAAAAACTTTATAAAGGACATTCTGCATATTTAAAAAGATCATGGCATTGCATTTATGAACAGAATGAGAGCATAATATAGACATTAGATCAGGTTTCCTTGGTGAATTAGCATCCTAATTTCTGCCTGGAGTGGGTAACTAAATTTGGCACCATGGACACTTTCCTCACTATTCAGAATTTTCAGCTGTATTTAAAACAGATCACATCTACCTCCTGTGCATCAACATACTAACTAGTCAATGGAAATCGAAACACACCGAAATGGACACTTCATCCCAGGCCAAGAGGAGAGAAAGTTCAGAGCAAAAGGTGTAATTAAAAGTATGACTAAGCAGGCAGAGTCACATTGAAAAACTTCTCACAAAACAGAGGAAAAATATTGGAAAAAGAAGCAAGTGCCCCTCAAATATAATATCGCCATCTCTGACTGAATTGTTTGAGCTCTAGGTCTTAGTTTTCTGGTATAGGACCCAGTTGCTATAGAAACTTACAACTGGGAGCTAAATAAAGTAATTTCTATGCTAGTGTTGGTGTCTATAACTTCAGCACCTGATGCTAACCAAATTGTGCTCAATAAACAAATTTAAACTTTAAAAGCCTGCATTGCAATCACAATGCTTTCTATACAGCTGATTAATCTCCATTGATCTTGGCTCAGAGCACAAGAACATAAGAAATCTCAGAAACAGAAAAAGACTAAGGCCGATATGCCTGCATCCTTTGTTTTTCTTATCTGATTTCCTACTTTATCCCCACACCTCTATCCCGTCTTAGTTTTAAAATAAAAATGCAGCCAGCTCGCTCTTCAACTCATCGATAATCCTGCTTTCACTGATCCCTTTTAGACAATTTATTCTATATGAAACCACTCCCCCTTGGCCTCCCCCTTTGCATTTATCCCACTCTAAACGTAAAGAACAAAGAGATCTGGCAGCCCCATAGATACTTGGTCCTAATCCTCCCGGCTGGGCCTCTCACTGCTGCACATTTGATTATAAGATTATTCACTATTTGGCAAGAAATCAAAAACCTGAAGTAGCCTCCTGACACCCCTGTTCATGTGGGCATGTCTGACCCTAACCCACTGTGTCACAAGGCAGTGTGCTTGGCTTCAGTAATGCTCTTTTATTAAGAGAAGTGAGACCACAGGGCCTAAATATACATGTTTGCGTCTGTTCCCAGCATCACTTTAGACAGGAACAATGTTGGCAGATACTGTATAAGCCCTTTGTTCCTCTCCAGAGAGCCCACATATTTCAAGTCAATGTCACTGTGAGAATTTAAAGTATGAAAAAAATCATTTGCATATATTACCTCATTAAAGCACACGAATGTCTTGCTACAAGCAGCAAATGCATGTACTCACAAATTTGTTTATTCTTATCAGAGATTTGTAGTGATAAGTATTTGAGGGTACACTTTTATCTACTGAAATATTGTGTTTCTTTCCATTTTAAAAAGGTCTTGGCTTCAGTCCCAATGGACACATTGGAGGCTTACATGAGGCTCAAACCAAGACCAGCCCAGGGCAGAGTATTTGACACTAATAGGATATGTGTGTTGCCTAATGATGGAAAAATAGGTCAGATGGTACAATCAATTTTCCAGAATTAATCATTTATATTTCTACCAAGGCTTTATTACAGGAAGGAAGGAAGGAAGGAAGGAAGGAAGGAAGGAAGGAAGGAAGGAAGGAAGGAAGGAAGGAAGGAAGGAAGGGAGGGAGGGAGGGAGGGAGGGAGGGAGGGAGGGAGGGAGGGAGGGAGGGAGGGAGGGAGGGAGGGAGGGAGGGAGGAAGGGAGGAAGGGAGGAAGGGAGGAAGGACAAAGCTCATTCAACTTCTATAAAATTAAAGATTTTTAAAAATTCCTTTATTTGAAATCAAGATGCAGTTTTTAGGAGGTAATATTTTCTTTTAATTATCAAGACACAAACACCAAGGGAGAATGTGAAACACCAAAATAAGAACTGATAATATGAGCTCACCATGCCTTCATAAACCTCTCCTCTTGGGTTCCTCTGGCTTCTAACTGCTACCTTGGCTTCTGTCCAGTGAGCTTTGAAAAGCAAAGGGGAGTGTTGGGGGCTTACACCTAAGAATTGACCTGCTACTACCCCTCAGTGTTTGACCAAAATTCTCATTAGGAAACAACATGGAATAGTTTTTAGCTGCAAAAAGGGACCCAAGAGAATAAGAGAAATGTATTAGGCTAACTGCGGGATCCACGGTGCTGCCTGTATACCAAAACAAAAACATCCTGGGAGAGATATCAGCTATGTCAGAAACAGTCCGCTAACAACTGTCAGCTGGGGTTGTTGACTAGCATTTTAATGCACTGAGCGGCCTTTGGAAGCAGGTGACTTCCAAAAAGGATGGGAACATGAAATTTTGTTAGCTATGGGGATAGAGAAAAAATAAAATAAAATTTGGTGACTGTCTTTTTATCACTATTTTTTATGTTTGGGAGACGCTATTTCATTTTTCCTTGCATATTTTCCCTCGCATATTTGCATAGATAAAAATAACAGGCTCTGTCTTTACACAAGCAGAGCAGCACTTAACTGTCATTTTATGAATATTTGTTTTACATAGGAAGGGAAGGAAGGAGGAAGCAAATGAGGGGGGAAATCAACCCTGAATGAATTGTCCCCGAGAAAAAGATCAGGGAGCCGAAGTGAGTTCAAATGAGGCTGAGGCTGGGCATCGGGACGCTTAGATGCCAGCCTCGGGTTGTACATGGCAGCTGGCTGCATGGCCCTGGCCAGGTGGTCAGTCAGCACTCACTAGCAGAATCTGGCTTTCAAGTCAAGCAGCTGCAAAGTAGAAAGTGCCCAGTGGCTTTGTAGAAACAGAGAGGTACGAGCCATTTTATGGTTCCAGGCTCTTAGCCAGTCATGATAAGAGAGGGTCGAGGACACTTGCCTGTGCCCGTAATGGAAAGAGCAGAGCTGGTCTACAAAACAGGCAGGAAGGAGACCACAGTGCAGGACGTCAAGAAGTCCCCAGAGTTAAAGAGGGAAAAATCACCTGGTAAGCATGGTATGCTTTGGAGAAAAGACTGGCAAGAATGACCGGGACCATGGGGGCAAAAGTCTGCCCTGCAAGACTTTCATAGACCGACACAGGGATTTGAGACACAGTAGCGACTGAACAATAGGTCTGCTGATCCTTAGTCCAAAGCTCATCAGCAACCACTGGTTCAAGGCAAATAATCTCCACTTTATCACCGTTACTTTTCTAAGCAGCAACACGTAAAGCTTTTCGTTGGTATGCCAAAGCTTTCCAAATAATCTTTAATTTTGTCTTCCATGAAAATAATATCCAGAATGCCTTTCCTAAATAACATGGAAAAATAGAAATTGCCATAAAGATAGTTTTCCCCCTGCCTTCTGGAGTATTTTTCCCCCCTGCCTTCTGGATTATTTTCTAAAACAAAAGTTTACCATTATGGTTTACGATACTGCCATGTGTTCTAGAAATTTATTCTATAATTTCATTTGCCACCAATTTATTTCTAGCCCTTAAATCTGTATTGTAATATATTATTTACCTAAATCTAGGCATTTGGGACAGAGGTTATTCAATATGTCTTAGTAAGTCGTGTAAATTCTCATTTGGATTGCAAGTGTTTGAAAGACACTAATACACACAGCTAGAGGGTGTAGATGAACAAAGGGGCTAAGGGAGGAAGCAAGTGAACATGTAAGCCAGGTCCAGGGCTAAATATAATATCTAAACTTTCTTATATGCATTTAGATATATTATTTCTTATATTCAGTCCTGCGTGGCTCTTCTTTAGCATCTTAACAAAGATTTGTGCTTAAATGTGAAAATAAAACTTTAGACATCATTCATGGGTGTTGTAGCACAGTGGACAAGGCATGAATTTAGAGAATTATAGGTTGATTACTTGGTCTTACTTTGATTTTTGTCCTTATGTATCATATGTAAAAAGAATATATATAATGAATATATAGAGCTTATAACAGTAGTAACATTTAACACCTGGCTATCCAACATAAAGCTTAAGATACAGAGTTTTATTAAGTCTCCTGGGTGTCTTTTCCCAAATCTTTCTCTCCTGATCCAGAGGAATTCTTTTTGGCTTAATTATATTTACATGTCAAATAGAAAAGGAGACTTAAGAATAAATTGTGATATCACATGCCATGGAATGAGAGGGGAGTTGCTGCTGCTTCTTGCTTTCTTGGAATTTGTCAGCATTATCTTCCTAGATAGAGTCCAGCTGGCTCAAGTTTTCTAAGGCTAAGGTAAAGTGCCTTCTTTTAACCCAGATAAAGCTTCCAGATATAGAAAAGTACAACCCTGTCCTTTGTGAGCCGCCACAAATTCATGCTCTGGATGTGTGACCCAGTTTTCTTCCCGAAATGCTGCCACTCTGGGGGTCAGTAGAATATACTATACATTACTCATCACTATTACACAGATGCGGCCTGTGTTCAGAGCCTTCTGGGTAGCAAACAAGAAAGACGGGGCAGGAAACACCTTCTTAGCAGTTTGAAAAATAGCCATGGCGAATACTCTTTTCTTTTTAGAGTCTGCATTACAACTTTCACTTGGGTGAAATTTCTAGTTCTCAGAATTTCACATTCTATCTGTTTTCCTCCTTCATTCACTACCTTTCTAAGCTTTTCCGAACAATATCAAGAATTTTATAAATGTACATCTTATTATCAGCCATTAGCCATTAAATTTCCTTGGGGAAAGGGAAAGGAAGCAGATCTTCTGAAGGTGAAATGACTAAAGTACAGTTGATACTTGAACAATGTGGGGAGCAGGGACCCCAACACCCCTGCACATTCAAAAATCCATGTATAACTTTTAACTTTACAAAAACTTAACTACTAATAGCCTACTGTGGACTGGAAACCTTACTAATAACATAGTCAACACATATTTTGTATGTTATATGTATTATGTTTATAATAAACTAGAAAAAAATGTTATTAAGAAAATCATGAAAGAGAAACAAGATGGTGTGTAGGTCACAGCTGCACCGCCACCGCCAGCAGCCACATCAAAATTACAACTAAACACAGAACCACCAGCACTCAGAGCCTCCTGAGATCCGGCTGCACAGAAGCACCACAACCAGGGAGGTGAAGCAGCACCGAGAGGGGAGGAGGGGTGGAGGGCAGATCGGGGCTGAATCCTGGAGATGTGCCGAAGGCCCACACCCAGTGCCGAGGTTGAAACCCAGGAGGGAATCTCGGTGGTGGGGGTTTCCCAGAGAAGTGAGGGGTCCCAGCCCCACAGCAGGCCCCAGCCCAGGGCTCCAGGCCGGGAAGAGACGCTCCCACAACTCCGGGCTGTGAAACCAGCGGGGACTGTCCCTGAGGGTCGCGGAGGCTGCGGGAGCCCCAGCAGCTCCTCTAAAGGGCCCCGCGCGGACTCACTCGGACGCTCCCTCTGAGCCCAGCGCCGGGCAGCAGCTGGAAAGGACCCGGGACCCTCGGGGAGGAACTAACCTGCCTGAGATCCGGGCGAGAGGCGGAGGGGCGGCTTCCTCCCGGGCAGAAGGGCTGGCAGAGGCCATGGCTCCTGTGGCGAGTCCTCCCCGCACACAGCCGGCAGGCAGGCGCCATATTTGAGTCTCCAGCACCCGAATCCCACCTTTGGCCCCGCCCCGTGATTCCTGGAGGCCCCGCCCTCCCCACCTGCAGCTCATCCCGTCCATTTCCAGGGGCTTTTCTGTGCAAGTGGCTCTCGAGCCTCATGCTTAGGACTTTCCTAAAATCTCTCAAACAAGCAGCAGCGGGCCCCATACGGCTTGATAAGCGGCCCCAGGCCTGGCACTAGCGGCAGCTGCATTGGCTCATAGCTGGGCCTCTCCTGGGCACCGCCAAGCCCAGCAGAAGTAGCAGCCAACTACGGTTTGCTGTGTAGCTCATGCTGGGGGGCCCTGGGCAAGGCACTGGCACAGGCTGACTTTGCACCTCCCAGGAGGCCCCAGAGACAGTGCACCTGGTGGTCAGACTCGACCACGCTGGGTTACAACCCTACCACATCCACGAGTGACACATTTAAGGGGCGCACTTGGTGAACACCAAAGCTCCACTGAAGTAAATCCTGCTCCATAGGGGTGTCTCCAGCACAGCAGCCCTTTGGCTGTAGCTGCAGCTGGTCCTCACAGCTGATTGGCCTGGGGGTTAATTCCTCCCAGTGATGCCAACAGCAACCAAGGCTCAGCTACAACAGGACAGTGCACACAGCCCGCACAGGGGAGCACCTAGAAGGCCCAGCTCAGGTGACTGGGGAGGCTGAGCCACTAGACCCTATGGGACACCTACTACACAAAGCCACTCTATAAATTCCAGGAGACATAGCAGCTCTACCTGATACATAGAAACAAACACCTGGAAGCAGCCAAAATGCAGAGGCAGAGAAACGTGTCACAAAGAAAAGAACAGAAGAAATCTCTAGAAAAGGAACTAAATGAAATAGATCCAAGCAAGCTAACAGATACAGAGTTCAGAATTTTGTTTATAAGGATGTTTAAGCATATTATTAGGGAAATAACTGAGAAAATCGATAACATAATAAAGTAACAATTTGAAATGAAAACTACAGAAACTGAAATGAAGAATAATTTACATGGAATCAACAGTAGAGTAGAGGACGCTGAGAATCAAATCAGCAATTTGGAACATGGGGAAACAAAAACCACCAACCAGAAGAGCAAAAAGAAAAAAATCCAGAAATATGAAAATAGTAGAAGGAGCCTCTGGGACAACTTCAAGAGGCCCAACATTTGTATTATTGGGGTTCCAGAAAGGGAAGAAAGAGACCAAGGAATTGAAAACCTATTTGAGCCCGGCCGGGCATGGTTCAGTGGTTAAAGCATCGACCTAGGATCCAGGCGATCGGGGTTCGATTCCCGGTCAGGGCACATGGCCGGGTTGTGGGCTGCAGCCGATCAATGACTCTCTCACCATTGATGTTTCTCTCTCTCTCTCTCCCTATCCTTTCCTCTCTCTGAAATCAATAAAGATATATTTTAAAAAGAAAAAAAAAAAGAAAACCTATTTGAAAAAATAATGACAGAAAACTTCCCCTACCTGGGGAAAGAAATCGACTTATAAGTCCAGGAAGCACAGAGGGTCCCAAACAAGAGGAACGCAAAGAGGCCCACAGCAAGACACATCATAATTAAAATGCCAAAGGTTAAGGACAAAGAGAGAATCTTAAAAGCAGCAAGAGAAAAGCAATTAGTTACCTACAAGGGAGCACCCATACGACTGTCAGCTGATTTCTTAACAGAAACCTTGCAGGCCAGACGGGAGTGGCAAGAAATATTCAAAGTGATGAAAAACATAGAACTACAACCAAGATTGCTCTACCCAGCAAAGCTATCATTTATAATTGAAGGTCAAATAAAAAGCTTCACAGACAAGAAAAAGCTAAAGGAGTTCATCACCACCAGACCAGCACTACAGGAAAAATTGAAGGGTCTTCTTTAGAAGAAGCTAATGAACAAAAACCATCAACAAACGACATGTGCTGGCGAGGGTGTGGAGAAAGGGGAACCCTAGTACACTGCTGGTGGGAATGCAGACTGGTGCAACCACTAGGGAAACCATTATGGAGGTTCCTCAAAAAATTAGAAATGGAGCTGTCTTTTGACCCAGTGATTCCACTCCTAGGAACATATCCTAAGAATCCTGAAACATTAATCAGAAAGAATATGTGTACCCCGATGTTCATAGCAGCACAGTTTACAATAGCCAAGATCTGGAAACAGCCCAAGTGCCCATCAGTAGACGAGTGGATAAAAAAGCTGTGGGACATTTACACCATGTAATACTATGCAGCTGTAAAGAAGAATAATCTCGTACCCTTTGGGACAGTATGGATGGACCTGGAGAATATTATGCTAAGTGAAATAAGCCAGGCAGAGAAAGACAAACATCACATGATCTCGCTTATACTTGGACTCTAAAGAACTTAATAAACTGATGAACAGAATAGATTCAATGACATGGAAGCATAGATGAGGCTGACAAATGTCAGAGGGATGGAGGAGAGCTGGTGGGTGGAGGGAGAGAGAGTAACCAAAGAATTTATATGCATATATGCACAACCCAAGGACACAGACAATGGTGGGGAGGGAGACTGGGAAGGGGCATGAGATGGGGTGGAATGGGTCATTGGGGAGAAAAAGGGACATCTGTAATATTTTAAACAAAACAAAACAAAAAAAGAAGCTAATGAACAAAAGAATCTGATGAACTAAATAGATCCAGAGACATTGACGCATGCAACAGACAATCATATTTCAGAGGAAAGAGGGAAGGGGAGTGGACGGTGGGAAGAGATTAACCAAAGAAGTTATATGCATAACCCATGGATACAGTTAATAATGGGGTGAAGGCCTGGGAAGGCGGTGGTAGTTAAGTGGAGGAGATCAATTGGGGGGAAAATGGGATACATGTAATACTCTCAACAATAAAGATAAAGTAAAAAAAAAAAAAAAAAACACAAAAGAAAAAAAATGTCACGTAAGTAAAAAAAAAAAAAGAAAATCATAAGAAAGAAAATACATTTATAACACTTATTGAAAAAAATTTCATATAAATGGAGAGGCGCAGTTCATATTTTGTTATTTAAGGGTCAATTCTACTTCAAACTTCTGAATTTACATTTTCTGTTATTAAAATAAGACTCCCCCATCTTTTTAAATGCTGTCTTTTATTTAGTTAACATTCAATCAGACATGACAGCAGGTGTGAAAGTCAGATTGCATTAAGTATAGCTGATTTAAAAAAAAGAGAGGAAAGAAAAGGAAGAAAGAAAACTGTAGGTATAGGTATACATGTTTAGAAATCCACTTTGAAAACTTCCTGACTGTTTCACTTTGGTTATTTGCTTTCCTGGCTCTTCGGAAGAGCATGTGGGTAAGCATTAAAAATAGCATGCAACAACAAACATTTCTCTTCAGAGGCTGCTAGGGAAAGTGCAGAAACCTTTGACACGGATAATACTGTGAAGTTGATGCTTTGGGAGAAAAATTTTTGAGATGCACAAATCGTTATTCAGATAGCTCATTTGGGTGGGGAAGGCTTCATCCCTAAACATTGTGGCCAACACCAAGCTCCAGGATGGTGTGTGAAGAATTCTGCTTTGCAGAACTAACAATATGAAGTGAGAAAATAACCAAACAGAAGAGCCAGCTAGCCTCAGGGCTGGCTTGACCCAGGAAAGGGAACCTGAGATTTTGTCAAGCAGCCCAGTAAATGCTGAATAAAGGCTCAGACCTTGCTTCTGAGTCATTTTCTCAGCACTAATTGCAGACTGAATTACATGGTGTTGTGTCATAAGTTAATAATGACCAGTGGAACGCTTTGAGGAAAGGAGGCATAAGGGAACTAGACTAGAACTGGCCGTGGCTGCCCCTTACTTAAAAGTAACAGGCCTAATGTGAAAGCCCACCCACATCAACCTTGTGGGAGGAAATTTTGCCAACTCAAAAGCAGATAATGAAAACTCTAGTGAGAGCCAGGCTGACATTGACACTGTTCAGTCTCATCAAGTGGCTGATGAGGATGAGGGCTCTTCATTGTTCCCTGAGGATAGAAATGAGCCAAATAATGACAACATGTGGGAGAGAGGCAATTAAAAAATGCAGAGAGCACGACAATTAGATCTCAGTGCCTGATGAGGGGAATAGAGAAAATGAACCACTTAACAGAGCTAAACCAATATACAGCAAAATGTATTAGGTACAAATGATGTAAAATAGATGCCTAGTGATCAGAGTATGGGACCGTGACTCTACGCAGAACAAGCATTTCTACAGCGAGCAACGTGGAGAAGAGAGAAGGTAAAAAAGCATGGCTTAAGGCTGAGTCTTTCAGGTGTTTAGCATCCAAACAGCACCGTATCATCAGAGTACAGACAGTGAGTGAAAACCATACTAATTAGTTCAACAGAGAGAATTCTAATGCAGGAATTATTTAAAGAGTTCTGGAAAAGCAGAACAATAAAGGGACACTGGGCTAACACAGAGGCAGTCAGTGAAGGAAGCATCCATCCCCCTTGGAATGCAAGCAACAAAGGGAGAAAGAGGTGGAGGTTATCAGAACACTAGAGAAAGGGCCTTGAGAAGCTGTGGCTCAGATCTAATAGGAGCGAGGGCCCCTGACTACTGCTGGTATCTCAAGAGTTCAAAAGAGGTTCCCTACTAACCTCTATGAGGCGGTGCTTCCTGACTGTTGCCCGTTTCTCCAAAGAAATGCCATGGGGTAGGTTCTGAGAACATGGAAGAAAGCAAGAAACGGAAACCAACAGCGACTTCAAAGGTTAGAAGCTACTGCTGAGATGAACCTCACAGGACAGTAGACGCCTGTACGAAGCAAGTGCCTTCTCTCTCCAACTACCTTTCAGCTTCTTTCGTGCCCTCCATCGGCAGAACTAACAGGAAAACAGGTGGCAAAGGAGAAATGTAACTTGTAGAAACCCCAGCATCACAGAACTGAAATGTCATTGTTAATAACTGTCCCCACAAACTTATAGCTTTGAACCTGAGAGCCAGAGTACATCAAAAGGATTTATTAGAAGACGCTAAAAGTGCTATAATTTCAGTTTGTTCTCTTATGAAAAGAGGACGTTTTTGATGCCCTCCTTATATATTTATGCATCTGAAAGGACACCATAATAAGCAAAGCCTTTTTCAGTCTATGTTTACCTATAACATTCAAGAAACTCAGCTATTTTTCCTAATAAGGTAGAGACTAAGATAGAGTATCCAGAGTTTAGTTAATTTGAAAATTACATCATTTAAAATGGATTGTTAATGGATTGAGAAATATTCAAATGTAGGAAGAAGGGAAAAAATAAGAATAATGTGAATAGTCTAGAACAGGATAACTGGCCTCTGACTAATTAAGTCAATTCTATGAAAGCATCCTGGGGATCCCTAAGAATCCCTATATTTATGGCAATACATTGAGATGAAGATTAATTCACAGAAGCGATGAAGCACAAAACAGATACAGTTGTTACAGTGGTTGTAAAAGAGACTGATGAAAAATGAGCACTATTTTCAAGAACAGAAAGAAGAGGGGCAATGGATGTCCCTTTTTTTGAATTTGTAGGTCTCTGTGTTCATGTAAAAGGAGTTATATATAATATATTGCTGCCCGGCCGGACTTGGCTCAGTGGTTGAGCATTGACCTAGGACCCAGGGGATTGGGGTTCAATTCCCGGTCAGGGCACATGCCCGGGTTGCGGGCTCGATCCCCAGTCTGGGGCGTGCAGGAGGCAGCCGATCCACGACTCTCTCATCATTGATGTTTCTATCTCTCTCTTCCTCTCCCTTCCTCTCTCTGAAATCAATAAAGATATATTTTAAAATATATATATATTGCTAACATGTCATGAGTTAGCACATAAACACATACACACAAATCACATTAAGAAAAATGGTACAGGCATACATACATAAAATTTAGTGAAGTATTGTAAAGCACATTAAAATGTCTTGCCTTGGAGTTGGGTATCACCCACAGTACATGTCATGTGAACGGTGTAGAACTCTAGCTTTGTAGTGTTCACAAAAGAAATAGGGTGCGTTTTTGTTTCAGTTATCCAGTGTCCAAAATACTGCATAACAAACCCTCAAGAAATTCAGGGGCTTGAACAAAATTGATGATTCTTAGGAATCTGTAGGTTGGCTATGTTTCGGTTAATTGAGGGTAGGCTGGGCTGGTGGTTCTTCCCACTGCAGCTGCTGGAGCTCACCGGCTTCAGAGGGCAGTTCTGTGGGTGAGCTGGAATGGCTCTTTTTCACATCCAACATTCCCCTTTTACCAGCAGTTCTTCTGAGCCATGTTTTATTTATGGTAGTGGCAGAGTTGCAAGGGGACAAGTGGAAATGCATGAGGCCTTTAAAACACAGTATCACTCCCTTTGATGTGCGTTCAGCCAAACCTTGTCATCACACTGAGCCCCAAGTCAAATGACACGAAAATACTTCTGCCCATGGATTTATATGGTGAAAATGTGGATACCAGGTCAAGGGTGAAAAACTGGGACCAATTGTTCAATCTATAGCATGTTTGATCTCAATCAAAAAAAATAAATAAATTGTTTTTGTGTTGTGTCCTGTATGCAAGGGGAGTTCTTACTCATCAAGTCATTTAATGTGGCAGAATTCTATTGCAAGGGTTAACAGTGGAATATGTCTCTCTTGAAGACAGAAATAAGACTTAAGTTAAAAAAATCAGCAACTTGCTTTAATATAAAAAAAAATACACTAAATTTAGGGCAAATCATAAAGATGAATAAAGAAAACCTTCTTTGTGTTGACTGAACATCAAGGCAAGACAGATGATTATAACAAATGGTAAGTAGATGGGAAGGCTACAGCAGACCCGCCCTGGGCCTCTGGTAATTACCAAACCCTGGAGACAAGTCACATCAGGGTTCAGGATTTGGTAAGTGGAGCATGGACCTCATAGACTGTATGGTGATTGGCAGAAAGAAACGAGGGGGAGGAGGAGAACAGAGTAAAGGGGGGATAAATGGTGATGGAAGGAGACTTGACTTGGGGTGGTGAACACATCATATAATATACAGATGTTGTATTATAGAATTGCATACCTGAAACCTATATAATTTTATTAACCAATGTCACCCCAATAAATTCAATGTAAAAGAAAAAGTAATAACCAGAGCAAATAGCCTTTGAAATAACAGGTTTTTTTGGTATCTTTTAAAAGTTGTACAGAAGAAGACTTTGTTATTATTATAGCTGTCTGAACATACATTTCCCACTGCCTATCTGTGTTGGCATTATGCAGAGAGAAGTGAATCCTTCCTAATACACTCACACCTCAGTTCTAATTGATTGCAGAAGGTTATTCATCCTAGTATGAGATACTAATCCTAAGAGAAAACCAAGTAAGACAAATCCTGATAAAACATAAAATAAATGCATTGCCTTTTATTTTGATAATCTAGGTTTATTATTTTTTATATAATAAAAAGTGTGGCTAAAGCAAGTGAAAGGTTGGCAAAAATTTTACAGGAGTTTGTTAAAATAAATGTTACTGTAATATAATCTATGTCGTAGCTTACATAGTTCATTTAACAATTTTACCATTTTTAAAATTTAGTATGTTATGCCCATTGAGTAGAACTTAAGATAAATTTATTTATAACATTTTGTGTTTACCATGGTGCTTAATAAATAGTTTTAAAGTCTAGAAAACCTTTCCCTTGGCTATGAATTAATCTATAGAGCATTCAAAATGGTTGAATGTGCAAGTTGAGGAAATGAGCACATTTGTTACAGTAACAACCCTTTAATGAATTATGGTCTTGTTGTTCTTGGAAGTTGTTTATTTAAAAATGGCCCTCATCCGTGGTCCAGTTTTCTGGTTAAAAAGATTACTGAAACAAAAGCAAAAACTAAACTAACATACAAGTAATTGCCTAATCTTTGTGTTTTTATCAAATCAGGAAAATTTGTTGAAAAGCTTGGGTTATAATCAGCTACTACAATAGTTAATTCTTTGCTTTTGAACCATGAACACTCTAAATTTTCTTTAGCAGTTCAGAGGCATTCTCCGTGTGCTACTTGTAAAACACAGCATTATGCTCATGAAATTCTTTTAAAATTTATTTGGGATCTACATAATTTTAGAACCATGGAATTATAATATTGTTCTTTCCCTTGATTTGGTACATTGCATCATACTGCATAGAGTAAAAGATTTTTCCTCCCTTAATCCTCTTTGATCGCTATAACTTAGCTGATAATGAATTCTGAGAAGAGTTATACATATGTCTCACTTTAAATACCTTAGCTTGGCTTATGTGCAATGCAATGGCCAGATTCCTGTGTGTAATTGAAATGGAACTTAATCCACCTCTAGTGAGTTAATACTGCTCTACTTCCTATGTTGAATTTTTGGCAAATTTCTAGGTTGCTGAAATTATATCAATAAAAGTTTAGAGATGAGAAACTTTTGATGGACTCTTCTCTTCATCTTGAATTTTAATCTCTATGTGTGCAAACATTTTAAACCCTTTGCCTGACACCCATTATAAGTTCAATAAATGTTAGTTGCATGACTTCATATATATGTATATATGTAAACCCTTTTATATTTTTATTATAATAAATGAGAACTCTGTTCTCTGTTTGCAGCATAGAATAAGAGTCTGCACACATTTTCTAGGCTTTCAGGCTATACAGCTTCTGTCACAAATAATTGACTCTGTTCTTGTAGCACGAAATTAATACACAAACACAAATAATACATAAATGAATGGGGGTGGCTCTGTTCTACTAAAACTTTATTTACAAAAACTGCTGGCAGGCAGGATTTAGCCCATGAACTATAATTTACTCTTGATATAGACAATTTAAAAGTGCACATGCAAGTTGAACTATAGAATGGTCCACAAAATAGAGAGTAAGCCCAAGGGAATTTTGTTGAACAGTATCATTCAAAATACATATATAGTGTTCCTGAGAGTTTATGGGTTTTTTTCTGGCTCATTTTTAAGAACTTCATATACTTCACATTATGTAAATAATGTAGTGTTTAAAATATAAAATAAATTCTGTTTTTCAGTGTCCATATGAGACAAAGCACATTATTACAACTAAGTGAGAAAGTTTATACGAACAATTGAAAAGCAAGTCTACACATTGAATTTATTTAAAGGTAAATCTTTGTCTCGATCTATGATTGACTTACTCATTTTATTAAATTATTCATTGTATTTATTGATAAACATTGAAATATATGAGCTTCATTTCACTGGTCTCTAAAGTGGGAAAAATGCTACCATAAACACCTTTAGCTAAGGAAGGAGAAAATGTGTGTGGGGGGGAAATGAGTTTATGTTTCTCAAGAGGAGAGGTCATGTCTAATTTTTTTAGTGTGACCTTTCAGAGTATTTTGATACTGTCTTATAGGCAAGTTGATGTCAGCAAGATCCTCCAATATATTAAATAAAAAATATTCAGCCTAAATGTCTGAAAGAAAAATATCACAGAATTTAATTGCTAATGAAAGCCTGCAAGAACCAAATAAAAAATGATTATAAAACATTTTATAAGCAAACTGTTCTCTAAATGCTTAATAATATTTCTGCTAATGACTTTCCTAGAATTCTGCCTCAGTCGTTTGATTTCTTTCCTGTATCACCAGAGCATTTTAGCTCTTCCTAGTCTCCCTCAGATGTCATTCAGTGAGTTAGAAACATTTGGCAGGCAGCCATACACTACTTGCAACAAAGAGCAGCAATTTTACTTCAGTTCTGTGTCTTAAAGATAGAATTGTCATCTCTGTGTTGGATGAGGTGGATTTGCAAGGCTTACTGGGGTAACTCTCTTAATGGATATGTTTATTTTTTATAACATGAACTGTGGAGACAACTAAATCTATGAACACAGCCACTGACCACTTCTAATAAAGCCATGCCCTAATAGGTGTCTTATCTAGCTTACACTTAACAAATCTTTGAATAGCTAATTTATGACTCATCGATTCTACTTGCATGTTTTATTGCTTCTAGTTAAAGCAGAAAGTTTCTTTTTTCAGATGGTGAAAATGAAAAATAGATTTGCAAGAGCAAGTTACACTTGGGAGTGCAAACCAAAGTGAGATCATGGAAGAATCTCTTTGATTCTAACTCCCTGAATCACATAGAGGTGTCGGGCCTCCTTAAACTCTGCTGATACTGACGAGGCCAGACACGAGGTGACTTGTATGCCCAGCCTCTGCAGTTCCCGACTATTTCTTAGAGCAGTTCTTCAACCTGTCACAGTGTAGAAAGCCCTCAGAGAGCAATGGCATAATCACTCCTTGTGCTTTATGCATAACAGAGACAACTAGAAATGATGAGTTTATTTTGCAAATTTAATTTGGGAGGTTTTTACACTGTGTGCACACATCCTTTTCTGAAAGTCACAGGCAAAGTATTAGATTTCTTTCAAGCCCAACTAAATACAGTTTTGCTGGAACCTGGCTGAGAAGTGTAGATGTGTTAAGAGTCAAACCACGCTGGAGAGAATGCCAGCATTAAGTTCATTGTCCATGAAAGTCATTTAGGTTTCCATAGAATTGCATGTATGAATAAAAACTCATCCAGGTACTGGGGTCTATCCTCAACCATATTTCCCCCTGCACATCAATAATATTAGCAGGATGCAAGTAATAAAAATATGCCTACTTTAATATAATATAATAGTTAAGGCCATTGGATTTGGAATTTAAAAACTAAGAACTGGATTTAAAACCCCACATCACTACTTCTTAACTTTGTGTTCTTGATAAGCTACTTAATTATAAACCTTAATTCCCACTTTGTGGAAAGTGGAGTAATAAATGTAGCTACCTCATAGAGTTATCATGGAAATTAGATTAAATTTGTACATAAAGCTGGTAGTCAAGAGTCTTGTACACATTATATACTGATTCCTGAAAGCTTCTTGGATTAGGGCAAGGAGAAATGTTTATTAAAAATCACCTCCTAACCACCTACCTGGCCCAATCAAACTGATCCCTAGGCAACACTAAACATTTTATTAGATAATGAAATGGGCTTAGCAGAGTTCCTATTAAAATTAGGCAATGCAGAGACAACTACATGGAAATTCAAATCTGGTCTAGTTGAAAAGGATTAAAGAAAACTGGGCAGAGTCTGGTCAGTGAGAGAATCTTTGTCATGCTATAAGCAGAAATAAGTTAATATTGCCCTCGAGAAGATACTACATCAGCCCTATGAAAATAATCCTAATTTGGTCAAATATTTTAGAGATATCTTTGTAACCTTACCATTTGGTGTATGTAGATTCTTCTTCTAACTCTGACATATACCAAGGGCCCACAAAGCTGCACGCTGAAGTGGCCTTGCCGACAGTGGCATTATCACCCCTCACTCAGGTCCACAGTTTGGTTGGCTTGAAACACACTCCTCTCCCAAGCTAATTCCAGTTTGAATTCAAGATTCAGTTTAGATGTTACCTTTCTCTTAAAGACATACCTCTCTCTCTCTCTTGGCTCCCCTGTAATGTTCTATGAAAGTCTGTAGAATGATATTTATGACAGTTTTATCATCAGCTGGTCCTCGACTAGCATCCCCAGAGAATAAAAGCTCATTGAGGACTAAATGAGATACTGTTCATCTTTTCATCCATGGCCCCATTTATAGTGTCTGGCACATAGTGGACACTCAATTCAAGTGTAGGAATAGATTATTTAATAAAAGAGTTAAGGAGCCTCAATTATAAATAAGACATACCCGTGTGGTATAAATATAACAGAAACAGACAGTCATGGGCAACACTATTTTCTTTTGGTAGCTTCTCATCTTTTCACAATTTTATTTTGAAAGGTTGTCCTAGGGCAGAAACTTTGAGCATTTATCAACTTCATGATAACAGTAAAATCTATAACCAATATTTTTAGAGCACCTATAAAAACAAGGTTTACAAAAGAGAAAAAAATTAAGGATGGCCAGTCAAAAAAAAAGAGAAACTGGAAGAAAATGAGTTCTGCTCTACCTGTGTTGATGGTAATATATCTCTCCCATCAATTTCCCTTTCCTCCAAGCCAAGGCTCTCCTTTTGTCACAGTGATTACTAAAGGCATGATAGCTGTGGTTAACTGATGATCCTGACACAGCATGCACACAAGCACTAATTCTTTCTCCTAAGGCCTTTACCCATGTGCACAGTAAACTGATCAGTTTGGTCACCTGGGAATCCTTCTGAATCCCTCTATTTCATATTCATATTCTAAATTATTTACTTCTATTGGGCATGTCTTTAGGTTATCACTAAGTCTCCATTAGACATAGTACTATCAGAAACGAAACACTTAAGAATCTGTAGTCTTATATTGATGCATTTTCAAAAATCAATCAAATGATTTATTTCTAAAACATTCACCAAACCACCAGCATGAATATAACTTTATGGAAAACAGCCTTCTCCCTTCCCACCGCACAGCGTTTCCAATCTTATTTTTTAGTGTTCCTGTGATGAGCTGCAAAATTGTAAATTGACTGTTTTTCTGAGGTCAACCCAGATTTGCTTTCAACTACCATTATAGTCTAGATAACAGTTAATGAAAGGTAGATTTTTATTTTTATAGCATAGCCACTTTTTTTTGGCCTTGATTTACTATGTTGTCTAAAAACTCTAAACCCACCTTGCAATTTATGTGACAATGTTGCTGCTTGGCCGGAGCATCTGTTCTCCAAGAGCTTCCCCACGCACCCTGATTCTGTGCGAGACAGTGATAAATTCTGTCTGAGATACAAAGGACGATAGGTGATTTAAAAATATATATTTTCCTCTGTTCTCACTTTCTTCTGAGAAGTCTTTCATTCTATTGCTGAGTTGAGTTGATTGATTCTGAACTAGTTTAAACTCAAGGTCTGGAGCAACAAGCTGAGAAAAAAAAGATAGAGATATATTTAAAAAGTGCCTCGGTTTTATCTTCCGATTCATTCAATAGAGAAGCTTTTTTATGGATAAAAGTTCCTTTTTGTAAGCTGTAGTACTCTATTACTACTGGAGTGAAGCCTTACAAAAGAGGGAAAATGGTGAAATGCTGACAATTTAATACACATTAAATGTTAAAGAAGAAGTGAATATTGAATAAGAAAGGCTCAGGCTTTATTTGTGGTATTTCCCTGGCCGCTCTTTCGCAGTGTGTGTGTGTGTGTGTGTGTGTGTGTGTGTGTGTGTGTGTGTGTGTGTTGCTTAAGGAGTTCGATAAGTGAAGTGTAAAGCTTTAACTGTGACCAGTGAGTGCTGTGAGGAGGGAAAAATTCTTTCCCTCCTCTGGTTCTTTTTGGCTGGCTGAATAATCAAAGCGACAGGAGGCAGACTGACAAGAGAAAATCAAATTTAATCTCTTGTGCACGGGAGCCCCCACATACATGAGAGAGTCGGAGAGTCCCCATATGTGAGAGGTTCAGAGACAGAAAGGGGAATTGAGGTATACAAGACATCCTGAGCTAGGGGTGAGGAAGGTGCCTGGGGGGTTTCAAAAGGTGATAAAGAGCAGGTGATAAAAAAAGCAGATGTTTAGGAAATAGAAGTTTGTCCTGCCCTATAGATAGGTCAAAGGAATTTATCACTGATAATCTCTTACGGGCAAGGGGAAGGCAGAAATTATATTTGAGCCTGAAGCTAACTGCCTTTACTTCCAAGTAGCCTGCGTAGCCCTGAGACACATCTTGGGGTGGCTTATTCTGGATCCCCCACAGTTCATAATAGATAAATACAGGGAAGTTTTTAAAAATTGACTTTATTTTGGGGGGTAAAATATTTTTTAATGGAAAACAACTATACAACCTGGAATGGATTTGAGGCAAGTTGTTGCATAAGCAGATTTTCTTTAAGAGACTAAACAAAGTTTAAAAAGCAAGTAAGAATAAAAGAAAATGTTTCTGGTACGGGACCAGAAGTACAGAAAAAATAGTGTATGAGTACCTGGATCACATGTCTGTTTTACAATAGTGCAATTTTTAAGTTACATACTGTTGACTCTCTGTAGTCCACACAGAGTTACAACTCCACACTTCAACAACATCATGCTAACAGTCCCTAAAGAAAACTGCTTAAAAAAACTCAGAAGCCAGATTCTCCCATTGGACCAACTCCATCTAAGTTTAGATGTGCAGAAGGGCTTAGATATATGCAGGGTAAGCAGCATGCAACATGTTACTTGACACATTTTCTAAAATAAAGTTTCGGGACAATGACAGTAAGATAAGGGGGGAAAAAGCATGGAGGAATGAAGTCTTGATTACTGTTCATAATAGATAAATGTAAGGAAGTGGTTTTTTAAAAATTGACTTTAGATAAAGGTAGCAAAAAGCTAAACTTTCCTGCGGGTTTGTGTAGTCAGAGTACCTCAGCACTGCTCATCAGCCGAATGACTAGCTGGGAAAACATTAAGAGCCTCCTCAAAAGATCTCCCTTATCTGCTTGATGCCTTGAACCCATCAAGAAGCTTTCTGCCTTTTCTTTGAGGCTTTAATCCTCACATAAATAAAAATCTCACCTGGGCTTGGTAAAATATTGAATTATGAGGCAATTCCAATTCAATATTCACATTTCTTAAGGGGCGCTCGGCCCATGAATGCCTTTGAGAATATGTCATGTAGTAATGAGGACTCTTGTTGGTAGGAAAAAAATGTTCCATCCATCAAATACTTTTGATGTAGTGACATATTATGCTTGTAGAGAGCGTGTTGTGGGTAGTTAAGGTAGTCTTTGGGCCCTTTGTATACTCCTAATTTATATACTAACGTGATTTAGGATACATATTGTTTTTCTAAAGTATATTTTTCAGCAATAAAGGGCTAACTCTTTGAGACCTACTCATTTCTTATCTAATTTATTGCTACCCAATGTAATGGAAAATGCCTTGATTTAAGTATCTGAAGAAGGTTCTATTTACCTATATTTCTCCCCTCCTTGTGCTCACCCACCCCCATGTCAGATGTCACAGAACTCAAGTGCTTGTAGTACAAGGGCTGTCACTATTACAGTTCACTTATTGTCCCAATATATGGAGGAAGAAGCTTAATTAACAGGCTTGACGCCTGTAACTCCCTGTGCTTGAGAGTGACCCCTACTTAACTACTTCACTTCTTACAGCTCAGCACCCACCACCATCACAAACATTTCCTTATCCTAAGACTGAAATCTCTTACCTCTTAGTTAAACCCATAGCAGGCCTTTTAGAACAATGGTTTATGGAGATGATAGAGGAAATAGTGTTTTGTTTATTCATTCAAGAAATAATTTTTGTGTCTGCTGTTCATATTGGAATTGCCAAGGTCTTTTGTCTTACACAACTTCTCACAGGGCCTACTACCCTACATTCTTTTCAGCTAAATTGGATCTTCTCCCTGCTCAGTCTCTGTTCCCTGTCCTCCTTTGCTTTTTCTTCCCTGTATTTATCACCACTTGAAATCATATTTTGCTTTATTTTGGTATTGTTTGTCTCCCTGCACTAGAATATAAGCTCCACGAGGGTGGTGAATCTGTTTTATCCACTGCTTTACCCCCAGTACCTAGAACCATGCTTAGGCCATGGCAGGTACTCAGTTAAGTGACTGGCCCAATCGGTTAATGAATTACTCTCAGTTTTAGATGCTACCCAGTTCCTCACAATGCCATACGGGGAAACTACGTTACAAATGGGATTGTGCCATCGGCCTCAGGTCTAATAGTGTAAGGGGAATGAATACACTATACTTATAGAAAGCCACCCATATTAATCTCAGTAAATGTTAAACCCAGCTTGTTACTCTAACCTGATTTTCTCTCAAAACTAGAGCTTACATGTTAAAAGTTTTTTTTGTATACTTCACAAACCAGCAGTTTCAGTTCCTGCCTGACCTTCAAGGCCCTGGCTAATGCCAACCTCCCAGACAAAGGAATCAATCAGATCACCACTCAAGGACACTGACCATGAAAACCCGTATCGTGACCAGCAAGGACACTGCCTGCATGCCCACAGCCCTGCCCCTGGTCTCCTTGTTCTGCTTTCCCCCTCCCTCCTTATAAAAACCTCCACCTGCACTGAGGCCTTAAGATGGGCTTTTGAGAACTGGGAAAACTCCCTCATCTTCTTAAGATGCCAGCACGAGGCTAAACCTCTCTCCTTTTACCAGCACCTGCCTCAGGAGTTTGGCTATCATTGAGGCAGAAGTAGAATCGAGGTTTTGGTTACAATACGATTGAATGAAGGCTCAGAACCAGTGGAAGAGACTTAAAGTTACTGAAGACAAAGAAATAACTATTGAGATTTTCTCAGCAGTCATTAAGCTCTTTTGCTTTGTAGAGATGTAATTATTTAATTGATACTCAATAACTAATCCATTGCTCTTAGGTTAGCTTGTAGCTAATAACTTAAAGGTGAAATTTTTCATTACCTATTACCAAGTACCTTAGCATATTTACACCTCTCTGTGCTGACCCCAAAATTAAAAGAAAAAGGGGTTTCATTATAAAAAGCAATTCATTAGACTACAGGGTCTTAAAGAGAGAGCCATTAAAAATATAAAGCCAAACAATATTTATTTTTAAAAATCATTTCAAATTAAAGAAAAGGTGTGCATATGAAATCCTAAGGAATTTGTGACCTCAAGAATATACAGTCACAACTGTGGCAGCAATGACGGTCATGCTTTATAGCATTCTCAGAGCACCTCTCAAAGGAAAGGGGGTGTTTTCAAGGAAAATGGGGCATTTTGTGGAGGGAGGGTATTATCTGCATAATTGGGTGGAATGCAACATATGTTTTAAACAGTTCATTTTGATTGTTATTGTTGGCTTTGTTTTGTTTTTTTCCAAAAAGGACACAAATTGTCCTCAGCTGGTTGCGCAGTGGTTAGAGCATCGGCCCAAAGACTGAAGGGTCTCAGGTTCGATTCTGGTCAGGGGCTCGTGCCTCAGTCACAGGCTTGTCCCTGGTCCCCGGTGGGGTCACGTGTGGAAGGCAACCCTTTAATGTGTCTCACATCAATGTTTTGCTCTCTTTGTCTTTCCCTCTCCCTTCCACTCTCTCTAAAAATAATCAATGGGAAAAAGATCCTCACGTGAGGATTAACAAAAAAATAAATAAACAAAAAAGAACACAAGCTAGAGGTTTAAAGCAAAAGATGCTTTTGTTTGAAACTGGCTCTAAATGTTAGAAATGTGTTTGGAAAATTGTTTTGAAACACATGAAAGGACTACCATAACATGTATACTAATCCAGGTATAATAAGTGTGATTGCAGAGCTCCATAAACATCTAGAAGCTTCTCCTCATTTCCATCTCATTTCCTGACAAAAACTAACTGCCAAGAGAAGATGGGCAGTAAGTGCTAAATGCAATGGTTAAAAAAAGCGTGGTTTTAAATTGGGGGTTGCATCAAATGGTCTTCTTAAAACAAGATGAGTAGGTGATTTCTAAGATGCAAAAATTTCCTGTAGTATTATAATCATAAAACTTTTAGTGCAGTTAATGCAAACACACAGTTCATATTGTTTCAAATTAAATGAAGCAGCAATACCTTATGGATAGAAAGCTCTGAAGTAAGCATTGAAAAGCTGAATCTAACAACATATGACTTTTTCTTCTAAACATTTCACATCTTGCTCTTTAACATCTCTTTTTTAAAGGTAGAGAAGACAGGCTTTTCTAAGAATAATCTGAGGATATACCAAAGGGACAAAGGCACAGCACTGATAATTTAAGTGTTATTGATCACACTGACCAGACATAACCAATATAAATTATGCTTGATATATGGTGCAAGAGAATAATGAAAAATCTGATAACTAAAGAAATCAACCTTGGACCTTTCAGTGTAGTCAAGTATAAAAGGCACAACAATAATATAAGCAAATTTAATGAATAGTCCAACAAGCTTAAGTCTATTCTACGTAATCTGTATGTAATGACAGAGAAATGTACCTATTTATTTTTTTATTAACAACTTCCTAGCAAACTGGAAAGTGTGGCATTAATTTGTAGCATGAAAAGAAATGTTAGAGAAAAAAACTAACTTTTGGTGAGTACCAGTCACTGCTGGTGTATGGTTTATATGTGTTAAATTGTTTGAACTTCATATTAACCCTGAAAAGTTAAGGTCAGTGGTGCTCGGGCAGGCTAAATAGCCACTTCAGGTGGTGAATAAAGAAAAATTGAATTTATTTAAGTAAAAGGGGATCGGAAATGAGGATACCCAAAGGGAAGGGCTCCACAGCACTGAGCCAAAGGTATTGGGTCCGTGATGGCAGCAAAAATGTACTTAGGAGACAGGTTCAGGGGGTAAACCTGGGATGAGCTGCCGCTTCCCATTGCTCCCCTAGTTGCAAGTCTTGTGGGGTCCCTCCAAATGGAAGAAGGGGGATGGAGATGGCACTGGCATGCTCCTCTGGTGGGGAGCGTGTAGTGCGTCCTTTGTCCTGTGAGTATTTATCTCTCTCTTGCAGGTGGATATCTTAGGGGAGGTCTCAGGGGAGGGTTTCAATAGAATATTCATCAGCTTTCCAGGCATGATCTTTGAGGGTCATGATCTCCACTGATTGGTTGGTGCCAGTGTAGGGGGTCATTAGTCAATGTATCTGGTCCTGAAATAGCCAGGGTGCCACTAGTCTGGTTTCACTGCTTATCTGGACCTGGAGCTGAAATACAACTGAGAGGCGGATGTTATCTTTAGGGAAGAAGGCTTAAGTAAAATCACAGGTGTTTAGGGTGGAAATAATCAATAAATGGAGATGTTTTTGTTTTCAGTAAAGATCTGCTAGCCATTCTTCAGCCATAATGTGTAGGTAAATATATATTTTACTTTTTTTTTTAGGACTAGTTTGACCAGTAATTAACTCTGCCTCTAGGTGTGATATTATTTGTTTAATATTTGATTAATGATATTTGAGAATTTTTTCACTGTAAGAATGATAACTTCTTTGGAAAGACATCCAGTGTTTCAAGTTAAGGAAAGAGGAAAAATAGGAAATATATAAAATGAAGTCATTTTAAACAAGCTGCAAAAATTATTACTATTACCAGACAGGTGAACAGACCTAGGTTCTTGTCTTCCTGAAGGAAAGATTTCAATCAAGAGACAAAGTTCATCAATTAAACAAGAATTCATTGGCAGCAGCAAAAACACATTCAGGACAGTGAAACAAGGAAGAGCATAGTAGCAGCAACAGGAGAGCCTAGGCAGGGCTGCTCTGGCTCACTGAGCAGTCAGAGAAAAGGGGCCTTGGAGACAGGTTCAGGGGGTAAGCCCAGGATGAGCTGCCATTGCCCATTGCTCCCCTGGTTGCAAGTCTTGTGGGGTTCCCCTCAGAGGGAAGAAGAGGGGAGGGAATGGTGCAGGTGTGCTCCCATGGTGGGGAGTGTGTCTTTTGTGTTGAGGGTATTTATCTCTCTTGCAGAGGGAAATCTTAGGGGAAGCCTCAGGGGAGGGTCTCAGTAGCATATTCATCAACTTTCTAGGTGTGCTTTTTCAGGGTCATGATCTCCACTGATTTGTCAGCACCAAGGCAAAGGGTCATCAGACAATGCAGCTGGTCCTGGGGCAGCCAGGGCAGCACTTGTCCGGTTTTGCTACTTTTCTGGGCCTGGAGCTAAAATACAACTGAGGCCTAGATGTTATCCTTAGTGAGGGAAAGGTCGGGGGTCCAAACTTCATGACTAGCAATATGCTGGGGTGGAAAGGTTACTCTTGGGGTGAGACCCTTGTTTTCCCAATTTTGTCCATTGTTAGGCACCCATGTCTTTCTGCCCTGGTGACCTTTTTGACCTGGTCCAACTTTGCTCTGCTCATGTCTGTCTAACTGCCTATAACATTAACATTATGAAGGCCTGAGGTTAAAGCCTGAGGAAAGACTCCATTCTTGTTCTACCTTGCCTGGGAAGCTAAATTTTTAAAAAAGTTTCCAGTCCTGCATCAATGTCTGGATATACATCTGGATTTACCCCCTGAAGGACTCACATATGCATCGATCTTACATCCATTATCCAGACCACTGAATGTGACCAGACCTCCTGGCACCCAGCTCTGGACCACCTAGCGTCTATCATCCTGACTGACTGACACCTAACTGATAACCATCCTGGACCAATCCTAAGGCTAAGAACCCAGGACTGATCATTCTCAAGACTGTAATTTTTACTCTAAGAACTTTTAACTTCTCTTTCTTTTTGGAACACTTCTGGGTTTTGGCCTGTGTTCTCAGTTTGTAAACTCTAAGAACCTTAAATAAATCTTTTTCATTTATTTCTAGATAAAGTCTCCAAACTCTTAGAGTTCATTCAACAAAGCACAATTATTGTGTCTGAGACTCTCTATAACTTGAATAATTAAATTGTTTTACTCTGACTTGAATACATCTGATGTGTTACTAGAAAAGATATATATAAAACTTGTTAAGAATAACATGAAAGTTAGTATCACAACCAGAAAATACATTTCTTAGATTCAATTTGGTGTCACTTGCTGCTTTCCAAGAATTGGGGTAACAAGAGCCCTCTGTGCTCCCTGCTCATCTATGTCTGCCAAGCAATTAGCATCTCTTAACATTTCCAGGCAGCTGCCTAATGAAATGCTTATTTCTCCAGGAAGTCACTTTGCATTTAAAGCTTTGTCTGTTCCTCTGAAGCTAACAAAAGTATTTCAGTCCAAGAGACACTCTGATTGCCAAAAAAAAATGTTCTGATATTTAAAAATCCCTTTCAAAATTTACATTAGGCCTATCTATAGAATATCAGCTCAGGTAAGGTGGTCATTAAAAAACAAAGTAGCATCTACAAAGGTTTTTTCCCCCTCACTTTCAAAATATATTCATTCTGTAAGTGTGTTGTTGTTGTTGTTTTCAACATATTATCAAATCCCAGGTACATTTCTTCATTTGCTTTCTAAAATGGTTTCTTAGAGGAAAATCAGGGCAGTAAAAAAGATGTAAATGAGAAAAAAAGTGCTATTTAGGCTTTTTCCAGCTGTTCTTATCTCCATCTTTTTTACAGCTAGTAGACCTTTGCCTTGTTCTTTAGTGGAAGATGAACAGATTTCTGCCCACTCTCATGGAAGGCTCTTTTCTAAGTATTTCTAAGTATTTCGAGTCCCATTTTCAGACACAAGTTCAATTCTCTTATCTTTTTATTTATGCATGCTAGCCTAGAAAGGTTTGCAGTTTAACTATAAGAAAATACAAGTCCCTGCCGTAGGAAGATGCAGCATTCTGAATCTTCTGCCTTGACTGCATGGACAATTAAGCTAAAAGCTTTGGGCTTAACCTCTTTTCGTTAGCTGCATATGCACTCGCAAATTTCTGCGATATTTGGCAAGGATGGAAATTTCTTGGAGGTTAGGGCAGAGTCGTTCAGTGTAGTGATTGTCAGGATGTATTAAGGTTGCGGGGAGCATGCCTTGACAACTGATAACCCACTAGAGTTATTGTCAAGACACAGAACCCAGAATAATCTTATCTTTAGGAAAGGTTAAAAAGACAGAACTTACTCCTGGTGTCAGTACAAGAGCAATAGGGTGTACCTAGGATCAGAGCAAAGAAATCTGCTTCACAGCCTGTGCTGTAATCAGACTATGCCACAGTCAGAGTGAGACAGGGCATTTTTCCAATTCCCCCACCTGTTCAAAGATACCAATCATGTCATAACACAGGGCCAAGCAAAGTGAATTGTGTTGTAACTCCTAACACAGACTTTAATAGCTGCTTTACCTCAAAGGCAAGGAGACCATGAGGAAAACCAAGAACCTGAAGAGAGAGAGAATCAGGAACTGGATGGAGATTGAATTCCAACACCAGTAGTTTCAATTCTAAGACCAGAGATGCTTATGCTTGAATCAGATGGCTTAGATTTTAGTGACAGAACAAAATAAATAGGAATCCTGGATTTTAATATAAAATAAATAAATAAACAAACAAATAAACTATACACTAACCACTGTTCTCTCTCTTTTTTTTAATTTTTTTTATTGATTTCAGAGAGAGGAGGGATGGGAGAGAGAGAGATAGAAACATCAACGATGAGAGTCATTGATTGGCTGCCTCCTGCATGCTCCTACTGGGGTTCGAGCCAGAAACCCTGGCATGTGCCCTGACCAGGAATCGAACCGTGGCCTCCTGGTTCATGGGTTGATGCTCAACCACTGAGCGACGCCGGACAGGCTCAGTGTTCTCTTGAGTCAATGCATTTATCAGAAAGAAATCACTTTTTAATTTTTTGTGTATATCCTGCTATATAGAGAAACACAAATACAAAGTTTCTTCACATAGCAATACATCTAACACACACACACACACACACAACTAGTTGTCTTAATTTTGTCCCTTTTAAGTGAACTGAGAGCTTCAGAAGTTTTTAAAAGGTCTTGAGCTTTTCCGTTACTGTCATAGGTGGTGGGAATGGCACTGGGTGTTGTTAGTACAGTGGGGTCAGACCGGACCTGGGTTCAGCAACATTGGTACTTGGGTTCTGGCTAGGAAAGAACTCAGAGCCAAGACCTAAACTGTAAGAGAACATTTATTTGGTAAGTCACAGAGGTAGAAAGAGTGATTCTTAGAAGAAATGGGCTTAGGAAACAAGTTATAGAGGTAAAAGAAGGGGCCTTGGAGCTTGGGTGAGAAGAAGCTGACGTGCCTGGGGGGAGAGGGAGGGGAAAGGAGAAGATGCGATGTGGGCAAGCTCCCAGGAAGAATTCTGGGTCCTCTGTCTAATGGGTTTAAGGGTGGAGAATTTCGGAGAGGCCTCAGGGGAAGATCTCAATAGAATATTCACCAGTTTTCCAGGTGTGTCCTTTCAGGGTTGTGGTCTCCACTGACTGATTGGTTGACACCCAGGGGGTGGTCTTTATCCAGTGTAGCTGGTCCTAAAGTCAGCTGCAGCTGGTTTTGCTGCTTTTCTGGGCCTGGAGCAGAAATATAAATAAGGCCTAGATGTTATCTCCAGGCAGAAAAGGTCAGGGGGTCCAAGCCACATGGCCCAGGATATGCTAAGGGAGAAAAGACCACCCTGGGGGCAAGGTCTCACCCTACCATTGTCTGTTGCTATTCACTTGGGGTTTTCCACCCTGGTGATCTTTTGTACCTGGCCCATCATCCTTGCTCTGCGCACATCTATCTAACTGCCTACCACAATACCATATATAAAACCTGACACAGTTTCCTCAAAATGTCCCAGCTGGAAATTTACTTGGGCTCTATTGGTTTTTAGCAAATGGAACATTCCCAAGAGGCTATAGTCTTTGCAGTGGCTCAACTCGGGATCTTAGGAAGCAAATTCCAAAAGCAGAGAAAGTTCTGTATTATAATACAGTAGAGGAAGAATGTGAGTCTGCTTTAGCTAAGCATAATTATTAACTGGGAGTTAAGCATATTTGTCCTTCCATTCCAGTTTCACTACTGTCATTTCCATCCTAAAACTTAAGAAAAAAGGTAGTAATTGGCATATTTACATCACCATCTTACACAAAATACTGTGCCATACATAAATAAATCCCTCGTCCAGCTCCAAAGTAAAACATAATATGAAAACTACAAGCTGACATAAACCTCTCACATGTCTCAATTATATTTCATATTCATATGGGTTTTCTCAGTAAATGTTTTATACAGTGTAAAAAATTGACAATTACTAGACCTTTTTGAAATGTCAAAACCTGAAGGGTTTTTTTCCCCCATGTATTTAATTTCACAATTAGTAAGTCATACAGAATATTAACTAGACCTAATTTATTTTGTTTTACCATAGTCCTGAACAACATTTCACATATCTTATATTCAGCAACTGAAGTACACCTGTAGGTGCAAAAGATACCAGTGAATTTGCCCAATCCATTAACTAAGCAGTCCCAGAAGTCAAACAATGAGTCGTGGAGGTTGACACTGATCAGTCAATTGATGCATAAAAAACAGCTTGAAGAAGCAGGAAGGAAAAAGGAGGAAGAGAAGACTGTCTAGCATGAATGCAGCATTTCATACTCTAAAACACTTTATGATTGATTGGAATTTCTACTCTAGTTTCCGAGAAAATGGACTTACGGCAAGCTAAGAGTTCTTTTTAAGAAAGATGTTCATATCGAAATATTTAAATATGAGAAGATAGGGGTTTATGGAATTCGTTTCAAAATAACCTAGTGGCTGCATGTTGGGAAGGGTGGTTAGTAAGTTATATAGATAGGATGACCATACCACTCTTTGTCGAAATTGGAACACCTTTGAGAAAGTTAAGATAATTAGCAGTCATATATTAACTTAAACTAAAATGTGGTCAGCCAAAGTTCAGCACAAATGAGATAAGGCAAGAATTGAAAATTATGGAACTTGATTTATGGGAACAAATTTAGGGGTTTGTTATACTATGCCCTTAAATTTGTATATGTTTTGAAATTCCTGTAGCATAAAGAGCATTATATATCTGGCATTAAAGGCATTATGACTTTGGTTAACCACTTTTCTGTATTGAGTTGATGGGTCTCCAAGTGAAGGCAAAGTCCCTTCCCTTTCTAAAACTCTAAAACTCGACAGCAAGAAAAGTTGAGCCTGATGTTGATTAGAATGAAAATAAATATGGAATATGAAGAGAAGGGTAGAAGAGCTTGTTCAGTCATGTTCTTTCTAGCAGACTTTATTGTCATCCTCAAAAAGAGAAATAAGTAATAGTTAAATTAGTGCTCTGTAGAAAGGCAGTGCTAATGTGAGTCCTAGGCAGAAGAAAAGAAATAAAAGACAATTTGACATCCTAAGGACTCCTCTCTCCCTGAGTAAACAATAGTGCTGTGAACCTAGTGAGCCTGGGACAAGTAGCATATACAGGACAAGCCATAAGCATCAGTGAAACTGCTCCTATGCAGAAGCAATAAAAACCAACCTGAGCAGTGCAGGTGCCAACCTTGAAGGTTTCCTTGGCTAGATGTCATCATCAGTATGGGTCACTAATGTTCTTTCCATCTTAGGTAATCTGTATTAATTGTAGTGGCCAAAAGAATCCAAATCCATAGGCCGAATCTATTGTGCTCTGGTTCGTTTATCTCCAGGTATGATTATGAGTATCATTAATTAGGCTTAACAGTCTTATCATTTTTTTATACTATAACCCATTCTTGTATCTATTATTCATTCATATATGTAATTATATTAATTAATTTGTTAGTCCTGAAGGGAAAGCTAAAGCCGGTAGTTTAAGAAAAAGACATGCTGGGAAAAGCAAGTTTATATAAAGTTTTTACCTCAAATTCTGGTCTTTTCCAAAATGTGAAAATAGGCCACATAACTCAAAATACAACCACATAAATGGTTCATATAAATGAGTGATTGTTCCTAGTTCATTATTTAATCCACACACAAACCTATAATATACTAGATGTGCCATTACTATCATCATCATTTTACTTACGTGAATTTGAGGCACAGAAAGGTTAGTAAGTTGTTAAGGTCATCCAACTGGGGAGATGCAAGGCAAGGACTTGAATGTAGTATTCCTGACTTTTGGGCTACGCTCCTACACTCAAAACCTGTCTTGCAAGGCAGTATTTTCAAATCAGTAGTCATGACAAGGTGTACCATAAGCCAACCAAGATTAGAGAGACTAAGTGCTATACTTACAATGATCATATGTTGCCTTCCAACAAATGTGAAACTTCTTTCTTTTTTGGAGGTAGGCAGTGGAGAGAAACTTTGATGTGAGAGCGAAAACATTGACCCATCAATTGGCTGCCTCCTGCACGCCCCCTACCGGAGAGCGAGCCCACCACCCAGGCTTGTTCCCTAACCAAGGATCGAACCGGCAACCTTTTGGTGTCTGGGACGATGCCCAACCAACTGAGCCATACTGGCCAGGATAAACTTCTTCCTTCTTTAAAAATAGGGGGGAAAAATGGTTCAGGTTTAAATTGGCCAGGAAGTCTGGGTCAGTCACCAACTCCAGATAGTATATTTATATAAGTCTAAGCCAGGACTTGAGAAACTAAGTTCAAGGAATGTCAAACGTTGCCAGCAAATTGCCAGAATCTAGGAGAGAGGCACGGAGCACATCCCTCAGAAGGAAATTACCTTGACAAGACCTTGATTTCAGACTTCTAGCTTCCAGAACTGTGAGATAATACATTTCTGTTGTTTAAGCCACTCGGCCCTAGGAAACTAAGACTGCAGCAAGCTTAGATTCATGAGTGGAGTAGGCTGTGGACAAGAGTCAACACTGAACCTGACCCAGCACGGATGGAGAGATAGTACCAGCCAGCCCTTGGGGCTATGTTAATCCACCGAGCTGACCAAACCTAACATTGTGCCTCTGGGTTTCTTCCCTGGGATAATAAATCTTCTAATTGCTTAAGCAGTTTTGCATATTGTCCTCTGGAACTTGTAACCAAAAACATCAAAAATGATACACCACAAAGCCTGTATTTTCCAAAGCAATCCTTATCTCACATTTTATTTCACTGTCCATAGAAGTACAGTCAAACTTATTGGTGATTACTTTCTTCTCTGTGCTTCAGAAAATAAGGTGGTTATAGCAACACTGGTGCTTGGAAGTAGGTAGAAACGAAGACAAGAAGGTTTCAGAGTCAGAGGGAAAAGCAGTAATGCACAGAGACACAGAGAGCGAGGCAGCCCCACTGCTGCACGGTTAGGACAGGTACAATCCCGTCTTAAATCCCAAGATGAGATGCAGCAGAGTAGTACATTTTGAAAAGACAGTGGATTTGTTACCAAAACCGATTAAGACCTCTGGGGAAGGCAACTTCATTTCTTGATATCTATATAAAGGCCAAAGCATTTTTAAATTAACAATGAAAAACACAGATGCTTCCACTAAACAACATAAACTGGCCAGATTTACATGCAAACATTAAGAGAAGACCTGCGAGCTATCTGTGCACATTCGGTGACACACATTTACACGTACGCTAGGAATAGGGGACAGTAAACATCAGGCAGTGACAGGACGGTTAGCTAGAGGAAAAATGTAAATAACAATTGAGAGAATGAATAAACAAATGGGCCATGGCCAGACCCTATATAAAAATAAAACTCTGACTCACAACCCTCAGCAATATGCCCAGGAAGACAACTCCATTTTCTATAATAAACAGCCCAGGAAGCCAGGGTGCTGTAAGTCAGACTTGCAGGAAATCAGATTGTTGCCCAGTGATAATACAGGAAGCTTGTTTAATAACTTTTGTAACAGCCCAATATGGTTAGGACTTGATTAATAACTGACACCGTCCCTAGTTTTTGTTCCTGTTTCCAACTTAGGACCAACCATAGAAATTCAAATGTGCAGCCCTAATCAATCACGCAGGATGCCTCTCTGCTTAGCCTGCCTCCAGCTGCCCCATGCCAGCAGCCTCCAATTAGGGCACCTGAAGCCTGCCCTCTTTGCCACTATAAAGCTTTCCCACTCCTCTGCCTGCCTTTGAGTCTCTGCCAAAACACAAGTGATGGTGGCTCACTCCCTTGCTATGTGGAAACTCAGAATAAATACTTGGCTTTTCTCATTTGGTTGATTTTCATTTATTTCCACACAAATAACTTCTATATGAAAAACCGTCCTCCAGGCCCCCAAAACTTCATAAGTCAATGATTTTTATGATTGTTGTTTTAGGGGGAAAGTCGGGATTCCAAATTAATACTTGTAGGGCTTTCAGAAATGATACAGCCCTCACCACCCTTCACCACCCACCCACCCCAGGCCCGCACAATCACATCAATAGCCAGTCCAGTATTGATCATGGTTTATCAAACCCTTCAGGTGAACTGAGCAGGGAATGCTCGAGAAACATTAGGAGCTATCTTTAGCTGAAAGATGAGGTGTCTCTCAAACTCTGTTCAAATTACTCTCAAGAAAAAAATGTTAATGCCCAAGTGGTGGGCAATAATATGATTTGTAGTTTGATACTACTGGATTATGATTCAGGGTGCATGGTGCGTGGAACAAAATAAAGAGAAAGACTTCTTTTTATTTTAATTTAGCGACTCCCTAAATGTTCACATTTCCTCTAACCCCACATAACTCAACCAGCATTTCTGCACACCATAACCTTGCTTGCAGAGGTGGCCATATCTCTTATTGACTTGACATCATAAGGCACTGTTCTAACAAGCTGCAAAAATACCAAAGTTATTTTTAAAAAAGAATTCATATAAGAATTAAGATTTGATAGAGAAGTTACCACCTTTTATCCATTTCTGTACACCAGACTCTTATCCTTTTATGCTGAATTACTCAGTTGATACCTGACCATATTTCTATAAATAGTTACCACACTAGTCTTGTTTAAATGCCATTTTCATGCTTTCTATCATCTCCGTTGTCTCCCTATTGCCTTTCTCTAACAAATCCAAACACCTCATCCTAAATTCATTTCTCTAATATTATATGTAAGTTTGCTATGTATATTTTTTACTCCAACCAAACCAGTTTTGTAGCTGCCCTAAATAATATTCGCATTATTTTGCTAACCTCTTTTCATACTACATATATAGGTTTTCGTTTTGAAATTTATATATAAAATCTCCAAGTCTTAGTTAAAACTTCTGGGCTTCTGGAGGCCTTCTGTTGTATGGCAGTCCAATTTTATTTTATTTTATTTATTTATTTATTTATTTATTTATTTATTTATTTATTTATTTATTTATTTTTTAAATATATCTTTATTGATTTCAGAGAGAGGAAAGGAGAGGGAGAGAGAGAGAGAGAAACATCAATTATGAGAGTCATTGATTGGCTGCAGCCCGCAACCCGGGCATGTGCCCTGACCAGGAATCAAACCCTGATCTCCTGGATCCTAGGTCGATGCTCAACCACTGAACCACGCCCGGCTGGGCGGCAGTCCAATTTTAATCTCTCTCTCTCTCCCTCTCACTCTTTCTCTCTCTCACACCTGGATATACAAAATACATTTGCCAGATGCCTTCTGCATTCAAAATTTTGTCCAGTGTTTATGTTTATTTTAATCTCCTTTCTAGATTGGAAACTCCTCAAGGGCAGGAATCTTGCTTTTTGTTCTTTTGAGTTGCCCTCAATCGTCAATCCCTATCAGCACCACACAGTTAAGAATTTTAAATGTGGGCTGTCTGACTTACACATGCTTTCTCTCATATGGATGTATTAAGCTCATCAGCAGCTGGTTGAATGTGCTTATTTGAAAAGCTGCTCCAATGTATACAATAAGTGATACATTTTATGTTTGATGAATAACTGCTCTCTCTTTAAAATTCTAAAGAGCAGCATAAAAATAGCATATGACAAGACTGTCCATCTGGAAGTAGCATTCTGTGCATTGCAAAGTGAGGAGACACTAAATCCTGAAGAGAACTCAAATTGGAGAGACCAGTGAAGTGTTTTGCCAACAGGAAAGGAAGATGATTGCTTTTCTCAAACTGTGTCCTCGTGTTGCCAAGTATAGGAATCCAGCTGTTGTGTGAGATTTATACTCATTTCACTTAGCTATAAATGCATCATGCATCATTTTTATTTAATTACTCAGATTAGCTGGGTAGGTGTAGGTGATGCACTGAGGTCTGAGCATAATCAAAATGAGCTACTGTGATAAAATAAAAAGGGAAATATTTTTGTAGTCAATGGAGGAAAAAGTATGTTTCTGTGAAAAAATAAGATCTTGTCACTGCAACAATCTAATTAGTGTTAAACTCTCTTTAGTTATCTAGGGCTGAGAAGCTTCCAATTATAGATGAAGTGATTTTGTAGAAGAAATCTATAGCATTTTTTTTTATAACTCTTAATTACTTTTCTATTTTGTGCCCTCATATCCAGGGCATTCCAGTGGGCAGCTTTATCATCAGTAAGTGTGTTTGCATTCCTGTTTCCTCAAATCTCTGAAAAACTTTCAATTCCCTGAATTTTGACATCAGAGTTCCTGGCCAGATTTTCAAATCCTCCATCAGATCCTTTAGCCCTTCCTACAACAACTCAGTTCTTATATGAGTTTCTCATCTTATTTTCTCTGAATACTTTTAAGACTTTTCTCATAATGTTCCATATTTTCAAAGTTGTTCCATCCATCTCATTAGGAAATAATTTTTATCTCTCACCAGAAAACTTCACAAAGTTTTTAACTCAGTTTCATATCCTGATGGTACCTACTCCACCGGTATGTCTGCTTATGTGCATCCAAGTATTTCATTACCTATATTTAGCATCTGTACACATACACATGTGTTTTATTTATCAACAAAATGGTTAATAAGTGAAATACATCTTTGTTACTCTTTGATGTTAATTACATACTATTTTATTGAAAATAAAGGCTATATTATATAATCCTGATGTTGTATCAAACCGTTTAGCACCTAGACTAATTCTTTGATCAAAATAGGTATTAACGATACTAGTGATTAATATAAGGTAATGAACTTCCATGGTTATCTCCCTCCCACTTTTTCATTCAACCTTTATGCCTTCCTACAAGTGCGTAACAACCGCTGAAACCTCAATTTTTACTCCCTTCAGATGTCTTATGGATATTGTCCTATCAGTCATCATTATGTAGCACATTCACATAGGCATAGTATTCCACAATCTTTTAGATTTTTTTTCCCCAATTTTAACCTCTTAAATAATAGCAAATTCCAGATGGATCAGTGCGTTAGATAAAATCATAAAATTCCAAAAAACAAAAGGCAGATAACTCATACTGTTAAAATATAAAACAACAATTAAAACAATGGGTAAAAAATATTGAGTTCTAAAGGAACTTTTTAAGAATGTAATAAATAATAACACTATAAGGAAGATACATCAATTTGATTATATGTACACTATCAAACCTTAGTCATTATAGAGTGAAAAATTAAAAACCAGAATTCAAAATTGTTCTCAACATCTATATCAAAGGTTAATTTTTTTCCTTTCTGCTAGTTTATTTTGTTTTTTTAGATTAAATTGTCAATATGTATTTATTGCCAATTTAATGTTCATATTTTTTATATATCTTTGAATTATCCTTCCTCTTAAAGAAGACCCTTCAACATTCCATGTAGCACTGGTTTGGGGGTGATGAACTCCTTTAGCTTTTTCTTGTCTGGGAAGCTCTGTATGTGTCCATTGATTCTAAATGATAGTTTTTCTGGGTGGAGTAGTCTTGGTTGCAGGTCCTTGCTTTTCATCACTTTGAATGTTTCTTGCCAATCCCTTCTGGCCTGCAAAGTTTCTGTTGAAAACTAATTGCTTTTCTCTTGCTGCTTTTAAGATTATCTTTATCTTTAACCTTTGGCATTTTAATTAGGACATGCCCTGGTGTGGGCCTCTTTCGGTTCCTCTTGTTGTAGACTTTCGTTGCTTCCTGGGCTTATATATCTATTTCCTTCACCAGGTTAAGGAAGTTTTCTGTCATATTATCTTTTCAAATAGGTTTTCAATTTCTTGCTCTCTTCTCCTTCCAGCACACCCATGATGCAAATGTTGGTGTATTTGAAGTTGTCCCAGAGGCTCCTAAAACCAACCTCATTGTTTTGGATTCTTTTTCTTTTTGCTGTTCTGATTGGGGTTTTTTTGCTTCCTATAACCAAACTGCTGTTTTGATTCTCAACTTCATTTACTCTGCTGTTGATTCCTTGTAAATTATTCTTCATTTCAGTTAGTGTATCTTTCATTTCTTACTGGTTCTTTTTTACGGCTTCCACGTCATTTTTTTATGCTGTTGAAGTTCTGTGTAAGTTCATCTGCTCTTCCCCTGAATTCACTGAGCATCCTTATAACCAGTGTTTTGAACTCTGCATCTAGTAGATTGTTTGTTTCTATTATTTTAGTTCTTTTTTTGGACTTTTGCTCTGGTCTTTCGTTTGGGACATGTTTCTTTGTCTCCTCAGTTTGGCTGTCTCCTTGTGTTTGTTTCTATGTATAAAGTAGATGTGTTATGTCTCCTGGGCTTGGGAGAATGGCCTAATGTAGTAGGTGTCCTGTAGGGTCCAGTGGCACAGTCTCCCCATTTACCCAATCTGGGCACTCCAGGTGTGCTCTCCACCACCACAGTGTGAGCTATGTACACCCTCCTGTTGTAGTTGAGTATTGATTGCTGTTGGCACATCAATGGGGGGAATTTATCCCCAGGCTGATTAGCTGAAAGACTGGCAGCAACCACCATGGAGGAACAACTGTGCAGGACACCCCAAGAGTAGGATTTACTTAAGTGGAGCTCTAGTGTCCACTGAGTCTGCCCCTTGTGTTTGTCACTTGTGGAGGTGGTTGAGTGTTACTTCCACATGGCCTGAAGCTATCCACTGGGTGTGCTGGCTCTTGGTCCTCCCAGGATGTGCAGGCCAAGGTCAGCCACCACCTGTGTTCTGCTTGGGGCCACCCTGAATGACCTACAAAGCAATCTGCAGGTGGTTGCTACTTCTGCTGGGCTTGGAGATGCCCAGGTGAGTCCAAGCTATGAACCAAGGCCAGCTGCCACTATCCAGGTCTGAACCACTTAGCAAAAAGTACAGGGCTCACTGAGGCCAGATGCTGCTTGTTTGAGAGATTTTAGGAAAATCTGGAAGCACAAGCCAAGACAGGCCATTCACATGGAAAAGTCACTGGAAACAACTTGGGTAGGCCCAAATGTTGGTGGGACAGGATCTCAGGGAATCACCAGGGTGGGGCTAACCATGATGTTAGCCAGGTTGATGGAGATTCAGGTATGGCACTCATCTGCTAACTCTTCAGGGGTAGAGCTCAGAAAAGAAACAATTGCCTCTGCCAGCATTTCTATCTGGGAGAAAGCTGCCCCTTCAACCCTTGCCCTGATGCTAGACACATCAGTTCCTCCCCATATGTCCATGGTGCCTTTCGAGCTATTGCCCAGTGCTGGAGCTCAGGGTGGGTGAGTCTAAGTAAGCCTATGTGTAGGTCCTTTAAGAGGAACTCCCTGGGACTCCAGTAGCCCTCTGTCTCACTCAGCCACAATCCCTGCTGGTTTCTACAGCCAGAAATTATGGGGACTTCTCTTCCTGGCACTGGTCTATGGGGTCTGGTGTAGACTGGAACCCCTCACTCCTCAGGAGTAACCTCCAAAGACAAGCTAGCCCTTGTGATTTTTATCTGCCACATGTAAGTGTAGGTCCAGCCCCTTCTGCTTCTCTGCCCCTACTACCAGTCTCAGTGTGGTTTCTTTTCTGTATCCTTAGCTGTAGGACTTCCTTTCAGGTAGCTTTCAGGTGGTTCTGAATGATAGTTGTTCTCTAGTTTAGTTGTATTTTCGATGTGGTTGTGGGAGGATGTAAGCACCACAACTGCCTATCCTGTTGTCTTAACTGGAAGTCTAGGATTTTTATTAATCATTATAATTGCCATATTGCACTGAAATGGTTTAACTGCTTCCCGTAGATAGCACAATAGCACTGCAATTACCTCTATTCTTCCTCCACCCTACTTTGATTCCTGTGAACGTTCCAGTTTCTTAAATTTATAGTCGTTGCATAACAACATAAGCTGTACTGTCTTGTAAATGTAGTCATTTGCCCTGTCTTAGGCTGAGACCTTTGCCTTGAGTGTCGCCATAGGGCTTCTCTCTGACAAGTCAGAGCATTAATCTAGGATTTGTGAATAACATAGCTTTTTAAGAAAAAGAATGAGACAGTAGGGTAAATATGTGTAATAAGATCTGCAGAATTATGGTTACCTTAAGTGATTATTTTTATCTTTCTAGTGACTTATCTGCAAGAGAGGAAAATGTTTTACATTTTAAAAAATTTGGACTAGTTTTCAGCTATTCTCTCTTTGAAGAGACAATGACCTGCATGACATCAAGTATAAAGGGAATGATTTAGCTAGTTAATCATTCGGTGAGGATTCAACTGGGTCAGAAGCAATCAATACATTTCCTTATGAAGCAAAGTACTTTAACAGGTAGGGACAGAAATATGATCCAGGAAATACATAATTTGTCTATTTCCTATGCCTCTAAGCAAGAGATTAAATAAAGCTCTTAAGGTCCAGGAGATCACGGTTCAGGTTGCGAGCTCAATCCCCAGTCTGGGGCGTGCAGGAGGCAGACTATCAATGACGACTCTCTCATCATTGATGGTTCTCTCTCTCTCTCTCCCTTCCTTTCTCTGAAATCAATGAAGACATATTTTTAAAAAATGATTCCATAAATAAGAATGATTTTTTTAAACACTAATGTTTGGAGTTTCAAAGTAGAATTCTGGAGTGTAATGTTTCAAAAGGGTCATACACAGTCCTATAGGGAGCAATATGACTTTGAGTGGGGAAAGACATATGGCTTACAAATTGCTTTATTGGATTCTTCACGTTTGCAAAACTCAAGAACAGCAGTTCTGATTGGCTCAACAAATTTAGGCAATTACCTTACAGATGCAGTAACTGAAGAAAGTTCAGTTCAATTTCTGCAAGCACTAGTCCAAATGATAACTGCAAGCAAAGCAATGAGTAGTGATTTCATGCCCCCCCCCCCCCAGTTCTTAATGGTCTAGGCAAAGGATTTAATCCTAACAGCCGTGCTATTGAGAACAGGGAAAATACTGAGCAATGGGTAGTGACTTCAGTAAATGCTGCTATAGGCACTGTGAGGAGGAAATAACACAAATCAGAAAGAAAAATAAAGGGGTTACTGGGAATAATAAAAGATAAATAAGGCTATGAGCAAAATATTTTTATAAAGTGATAAATGCGAAGAAATGATTTTACTTTTTCTCTTGAGACAAAAACTTTTCAAAAGAGGTCATCTGATCCTTAAAGGACCAAGAGTTAGTAATGTACATGAAGATATTAAGTTATTGTTACTGGTTTGCTGATATTGCTGTTTTTAGCTTCCAAATGGCTTTTGGGTAAGTAACAATTTTCCATTTAAAATCTGCCTGCGCTGCTGACATTCTCTGATCTCATTGCTTACTCAGAGCAGGTGTTTCATGAAACCAGCTTTCAGTGTCAATAATGAAGCACCTTAGAGGGTCCATATCTCAGCCAGATGTATGTAGTTTTGAAGTCTGAACTCTCTGGTGTGCTCAAATTTGGAAATTTAAAGCAAAGAGCAAATAGTTTTCTTGTGTAATGTTAACGTTTTTTTCTTCTTTAGAAAATTTGTGGACTTCATGTGTTTGAAATGGATGTTATTTTCCCTGCATTATGGCACCATAGGAAAGATCTGTGAGGCAAAGAAGCTTTTATTGTCATTACACTATATATATATATATATATATATATATATATGGAAGCACTAAGAAATCTGAAATCCTTCACTGGTACAGACTAAAAGATTTTCATTTTGCCTGGAGGGGAAATGTGCCAAAGTGGCTGAAAATAATTCAAGTAATTGGCAAAGAGCTGTACTCTTAAGGAGCCTTTTGGTGTAATTTGATTTTGTGCCTTTTAGGGGAGCAAGTGAGATATGATTTTATCTGCCCCTGAGAGCCAAGAGATTTTAAACATAACAGAATCCCTAAGGTAGATGATGATGAACTACAATGTGGAAAGACAATAGAACTATGATAATCTTAAGAGACAATAATGATAATAATAATAATACATACTGCTCACCTGAGTTAGAGAATGTCCCTTACTGTGCATTTTGTTTGTATATGCAACGTTTGTACTTTTCCTTAACACTGAGAACGGAGAAGATGGTCCTACTTAAAACTTAGATGTTTCTCTGCCCACAAAGTCATAGGATTGTTGCAAAATTCCACAGGTGCTATTAGTAATCAATAATGAAAATAACCAACTCAGAACCAGCCATTTACAGATGGGCACCCATGGCATTGCAATACAATGATCCTACTTAGCGCAGGTCCTACATAAACTTGCGAGGCAGCCAAGCTTGTTTTGGCACACTCCCACCTAGGTCCCCACAAACATCACCTCCCATATAGCCTTTGTGCATGTCTTGGGTCTTCTTCAAACAGAGGCTTAGGATCTCTTAGTTTTCAGTGTATTCCTCTTTTATCACAAAAGCAAGACAGCTTTATGTGTTGCTCCTGAACTTTGAAAGATGCCGTTTTCTTCAAAATATTTCAGTTGCAAAATTTTAAGCATATTTTATACAAGGAACACTTAAACATTCCTCTTTTTTCCTGAGACTTAAATATAAGGCAGGCTCTATTAATATTACCCATGTGGAAATAAGTAGAAGATCTGAGTTGTCCACGCATTGCAAGGCTGATGAGAAGTCTCCAGGACAAGGCTACACGTGTATGGCACAGCGCATTCATGTCTGGCCTCTAGAGCACTCTCCCACCCAGAAGACTCTACTACCTGAGGGGTCTTCAGGCATTCCCACAGTTCAGTGGTGCTCAAACTTTAGCTCACATCCAAATCACCTGAGGGCTTGTTTAAAGACAGATTTGCTGGGCAGAACTCTCACAGTTCTTTTAATTAGTAGGTTTTAGGCAGGGAAGAATATTTGTATTTCTACCACATTTCTAATTGATGTTAATGCTTCTTGTCAGGGACCATATATAAATCAGTAGCCCCATCCCTGCAACCATTTTATTTTCATACTCTCCAACAATTTTATTTAGTATACCATAAGGACCACACAGAAATGATAACTACTCTATGAGGGTCAGAAGTAACACCATTTGCCCAAGAACAAATTCTGCGTTTGTGTTTTTACACACTCAATGAGTGAAGTGTCCCAAATTTGTTGGATTCAGTGAAAAACACAGGACTTGACAGTCAGTGCAAGACTTCCAGTTTCAGCTGAGATGAGGTAGATGCAAGTCTCCCTATTGTCCCTACCACAAAATATTAAAACCCTGAACATTTTATAGAAAACAAAGAGAAGACTGTAAAAGGAAAAGAGAGAAAGGAAGGAGCAGACTCACTGGAGATCTCAGGACCTGAGGAACGACATGGACGTGAAGTCATCGAGTATTCTTTTGGACTCATGTGTCCCAGGCTGAATGCTGGAGAACCAGCAACCCAGAATGGCCAGTGGGTACAGACCAAAAATGTCTTAACAAAAGCCAGCCCTCTCTAGAAAAAGGAATAGGCAAGGAGAGCACAGAATGACAGAAAACTTATAGAGAGTAGCAGACCTACTGCAGCTAAGCAGCATGGAAAAAATGTGTAGGGCGTGGGGGAAATGGGAAGATCTTGGTCAAAGGGTACAAATTTTCACTTATGAGATGAGTAAATTCTGGGGGTCTAACCTAGGATATGGCAACTATGCTTAACAACACTGTATTGTATACTTGAAATTTGCTGAGAGAGTAGATCTTATATGTTCTTACCATACACACACACAGAAAATGATAACTATGTGAGGTGATGGGTATGTTAATTCAACCTTATTGTGGTAATCATTTCACAGTATATACATATATCAAATCATCATATTGTGCACCATAAACTTACACAGTGTTACTTGTCAATTATATGACAATTAATCTGGGAAGGAGAGAAAAACCTTTGTGTGGCCCCACTCCCACTCTAATCAACAAAGGCCCACTGAAGAGCCTACACTTAGATCCTCAGCCATGGGCAATGAGCAGCTGTCCCTGCCAGGGGAGTGTCCGAGCTGGGACTTACACGCCTGCGTGCAGGTAAAGACTCTTCGCTTCGTGGTGTCAGTGGAGACTCTATGGGATCTGGAACTCTCACTCCCAGCCAGTGGTGACAGAGTCACCCTTCCTTCCTTCCAAAGTGATATCAGAAGTTTAGTATATTTACATTTACAGATTACCGTTTTTTTTAGACTATTTTATTGGGTGTCTTATGAAGCATGTCACTAGGTTAAGTACAAGAGGAAACGTGAGGGCCAGTTACAGTTTTGTGTTCCTGGAGCCCTAAGATGTTTCCAAAGCACGCACAATAGAATGATGCCATCAACATTTTCAATAAACTTATCCAAAAATAAATAAATAAAGCTCCCATTCAGCTGGTATACAAAGACTCTCTTTTCTTGAATATGCAAGGACAACCGACAAATAAGACGTGAAAAAAACAGAGCTCCAGCAACACGAGTCAAGTGAGGTGAATTTCCAGGATCACAGCTGGACAGCGGGGCTAGAAAATTAGTCACCTACCCTGAAGCAGTAAAATAAGAATTTGTTCTGGGGAAATCTGATGCAGGGAAAAAAGTGTACTGGAAAAAATAATCTGATATATTTGAGCGTGTGCAAAACTGTATTGAAGGCTGTTGGAAGGTGCGAGAAGTGGTACATAAAAAAAACTAGACAAATGAAAGCATGTAATAAGGGAATTATTGACTCTAGGAAAAGAAAAAAAACATGCCAAAAAGGATACATAGTATGCTTCCCGGCTGTACAATGACTAGTGGTTATTTAGGATAATTTAGAAACTAAATATAGCTTTGGATTCAATTTGGGACGGGAGGATATCTGAGTAATGAAGGGAACAGGGAAGCACTGGAGAGGGCTTGACGCTGGCCTTCTGGGGTAGGAAGGCAATAGGCGAGCTCTAAGCCCCACAAGGGAGAGCGGTGGGTGTGATATTGTTTAGTAAAAGATCACAAACAGCAGGAAAGGCGCCTCGGAGCTGCTGCTGTGGGAGCCGCAGAGCCAAGGGGCAGGGCAGCCAAGTGCGGTTTCTTAGAAATAAGACTGTAATACCATTTTGTTGATTAACTGGACATATATTGGTTTAACTTAAATGGTTGAAAATAAAAAATGACCACATAGTATGTATGGGATTCATTTTATTTATGCACACTTTATAAAATGTAACCTAATGCGTTACAGCTTTAGCTTTGGGAGTAATGGAACGAGGGGTGGCTCATCCCCCCTTCCCTCAGCACAGGGAATCAAATCAGGTAAGGAAAAAAATGGCCAGATTTAACAATTTTCCAGTGCTCCAGGGAAATGTTCTCAGCTCTGTAAGACTAAGCGCTCCTCTAAACACAAACTCCTCTATGTAAGTATTCCTCACGTATTTGTGGAGTAAATTGTTCAGGGCAAGTCTGAGGAAAAGCTAGTTGCACCTTGATTTTTAGATCTCTTCTGCTTGCTTTCTCATTTACTTGTTTTTTTTTCCTTTCTTTCCGGGTTTCGATGTTTCTTTTTAAAAAATCTCACTGGGTTGTCTGGGCCATCTACATCAATAGAGAGTTGTGTTCTGTTTTGTTTTCAGGCCGTGCTGTATTTCTCCACCAGGGAAATCTACACTCGAAATGGTGTGCTGAAGAAATGAGGCCATCGGGGGGGAAAGTGGGAGGGACAGGAGAGCAGCGATCAAGGAGCACAGTTAGGGGGTGGAAATGAGGAGCGAGAATGGCGATCACTTCACCTCTGCGACAGTCAATACCTGGCAGAGTAATAGAAGGCAGAGGAACGATGCCACAGATTCATCGTGAATACAACTGCTGAGATATCTAGGGAGACACCAGGCGCCTTTCTCTCTCTCCCTCTCTCTAAATATCTTATTTAATTAAAAAAGTAAAACCTGCTCACAAGATAATTTTTAAAAATCTTTTTCTTTCTGATCCCCGATCATTTCAGGGATCCTAAATTGTCAGAAACACATCATGATTTCAAAAACAGAGCTTCCCCAAGCCCCCCCCCCCCCCAAAAGAGGCCAGTAGGGAAGTAAATTTCAGCCTTTAGTTATGGCTACTCTGGCTTTTCCAGGCTTATTTCTTCTTCAGACAAATTCCATTTTCCCAGAAGCTACTCTATCAAGAGCTTCTCAGCCATGCTATTAATGTGAAAATGAAAACTCGGCTTCATAGAGGCAGCACTCACAGGGAGAAGCACGCTGGCTCGGTGAGCTTCTGAGGCTCTTGATTACCTGGAATTCCTGAAGCTTTTGCAGTTGTTAATGTACCTCTTGCAAAATAATGAGATTTCAACCTTTTCCAAACACACAGGCTTTGCTTTCCTTAGACAAACTCCTGCACTCATTTCACATTTCTAACTCCAATTTCCTCTGGCCATCTTCCCAGCGATTCCTACTCGCAGTCCTCCTGCCATTTGCTATTAATCTAGAAACCAAAATAGCAATAATTATCCTATCAAATAACAGGTGATGCTTTCAAGAATATAATAGAGGTGGGATTCTTTTTTACTATTCCAAATCGAAATAGTATATTGGTTAACTCAAAATGAGAAACTATACATTTTAACTTATACAATTATCAAATAATTGTTAAAAGAAACACGTGGGTTAGGAGGATCTTTACTTTAAGGTAGCTAAACTTCTCTTAGGTAGCTTATCTTGATTTCAGAAAAGAGAAAGTTTTTAACCTATTGTAATATTTGCAGTTTTCATATTATAACATTGTAGGCTTAGCTTTCCTTCAACATATTGGAGGGAAAATTATCCCAATAGACAACATTTAGTCTTAATGTCTGAAATCTCTTTGCCAAGGCATAGCATTTTCTTTGAACTTTTATTTTTTGGGTTCCTTAACATTTTTACACTTCCCCTTGTGATTTATCAGAATATTTTCTATTTCTCTGGCAATATCATGAATTCCAGCAGCATGTATCTTTATATGAATGAAATTCCTCCGTACCTGAAGCATGTAGCTAAAAGAAGTTCATAGTAACACAGCTCAAGGTCTGGTGTTGTAACCTTCATAATTGTTTAAGGTTTAGAAAAATAACCAAAAAGAGTGACTTTTTTCCCTTTGCTGATTTCCAGTTGTTACTTATAATTTAAACATGGGCTGATTTTAGAATGAGGAGTATATTAAAACTCCAGTAAAATATGTACCACAGGAATTTTTTTAATATAGCAGATAAATATGGCTTTAAGCACAAAAATCATCAAACCTAATTTGATAACCTGAAAAATACTAGGAGAAATAGTAGACCAGTGTAGATGTCTGATCATAAAAATATTCTACTCTTTTTTTGTTGGATTTTGGTAAAATCTGGTATCCCTTAGTCCCAAGATGTAGCAGTCATAAAATACACATGAAAATTATATTAAAATTTTTAGTGTTAAAACTTATACTTCTGATTCTATTGTTGGATGGGTAACTATTTTGCACACAGAATAAGTTTTCTATCATACTGAGAGAATAGAGTTCCACATAGATTAATTTTCTAGATAACTGAAGCTTATGGTACCATACATTGTTAAATTATTTTCCTATAGCTTGGCCAGTGTAGCTCAGTGGTTGAGTGTCGACCTAGGAACCAAGAGGTCATGGTTCAATTCCCAGTGATCTCTAGGAGGCATGCAGGAGTCAGCCAATCAATGATGTTTCTCTCTCATAGATGTCTCTATCTCTCTATTCCTCTCCCTTCCTCTCTCTCTAAAAATCAATAAATACATATTTTTTAAAAATTATTTTTCTATAGCTGGTATAAATTTTACAATTACAACACTCATATATGTAATAATATCCTTCTGTTATTCCTATGTGAGCAACCTTAATTTATTTCATTGCTCTCCATTTCTGAAGATTAAGGACATTTCAATCCTGCAAATTCAGGAGTTGACACAACCCCCTCCAGTTTAAATCCTAGTATCTTTGATGCAGTCAATACAGTATTTCCTACCTCCTTCTTTGCCTCGCCTTCTCCCTGGATGGCTCTGGCTCTGGGAAAAGTTCACGTATTGTCACAGAGGGAGGGCTAGGGTAGGGGGAAGAAATGAAAGACGGATGCAGCAAGTCCATGGTCCTCTCCATGGTCTATGGCCTGTGCCGAGGGTCCTCACCCCTACTGCACACTGAGGATGTCGGAGGTCCTAGCGTGGCCCCTGCTTTCGGAGCACTCACCTTGCACCTTGATCATTCCACATGCACCCACTTCAATAGTCTTGGCAAACCATGTAACATGACTCTCAGGCCAAGTCAGGCCACTCTCCCATCGAGTTCAGGCCTCTCTGCAATTCTTGCTATTTTCCCCCACACATGCAGAAAGCCAGCACACCTAACTCCCCATAAAATCTCAATAAATGTTACCTCTTGTTGTTTTAAAATTATTAACTATACAGAGGATTTATTTAAGGCATATTGAAGGTAGGCTCTTATTCTAAATAAAGGCACTTGGGTTTGACGTTTGAGTTATTTTGTTCTAATCAACGTTGGCTACTACTCCCCACTTTTTTCAGGGTAGGAGGTTAGGCAGAAGAAGCAGAAACATACCATGTAAGAATAAGGGCCTTAGACTCAAAGCTATTAGTATAAAACACAGTTAGCCCAGAGGGCAGTTTGGATACCAGAATCAGGACTAGGTGATGCCTCTATTTTGTTCATCATCAATTTTTGCGTTAATTTTGATTTTTAGAAATATTGCATTAAAATGTTGTTTATTCTGATTATCAGTTTTTTTGTGTGCTATCTTAAATTTTGTGCCCAGGTAAAATGATCTCACTTTAATCTGACCTCATTGGGTACTTTGAAAGAACCATAGGTGAAACCAGAATAGGCAGCAAAAACGAGCCAATCATTACATGACATTTCAGGATAAGAGTGAAAACTCGAATATCTTCGCGGGTGAAGAAGTTGATATAAGTGATTCATGTAGGTTTGATGTGAGATTGTAGTGTGTGATGGGCCTGTGATTAAAGCAAGCATTTGAAAGTCTAAAGGCATTCAAATTCAGATTTTTAAAGACACTAGCCAGCCAAATAAAACAAGATTAAAGGCTGAAATTTTGTGACCTTGACCTTAAGAGATTGGTCTCACACTCTCGTACAATCAGAAGGAGCTGGGATTAAATGTTCTACTGTTTGGCTTCTGCAGATGGATTTTGCCCCTATTGGAACAGCGCTAACTCCTCTCGAATACATTATTTTCATAGTGCGTCACCATGTATCTTCCATGTGATCTTAGGATAAGAGAGGTTGCCAGATCTGAATTTAGTATTTTCCTCCCTCTCTCCACTTTCTATTCAGCATCTCATATTAGGAACTAAAATCAGTTAAGTAAGCAGTAAGATTTGTTTTTACATGAAAGAAGTGGCTCTAAGTGAAGGCTCAAATTTTTCTTCTATAGGTAAAATTGCACATGTTTTAAATCAAGAACATGTTACCATCTACTTGGAGAGATAGGGTGCCAGATTAGAAAATAGTATAAATAACTAGCATGAGCTACATCTAAGGTCAAATCCCAATTCTGCCAGTAATTAACCATGCAAGTTCAACAGGTAATTTTAGTCTTACCTATACTTCCCATTTGAAAAATGGGACTAAAAATTTTTATCTCTAGGGTTATTGTAAAAAGTAAATATCATAATATAAAGTGCTTTGTACATGATAATTGTCAATACTATGTATGAACATAGACGCATAGTTATTTAAAGGTGTTCTTTACTTATTTTCTCACCTCTTGATTATATTTCAGATTAATAAGTTTGCTAAACAAAGACTGTTGAAAAGCTGATGGGCTGTTTCATACATAAGGAATATAAATGAGCCACTGCATGTAATTCTGTGTGTGAGAGAGACAATCATAGGCATTTCTATTTTCCACATACGCAAATATGACGTTAAACAAATCATGTGGACAGAATAAAATATGTTTAAAATATACCATTACTTCTCAATTTTTACTTTGTCAGGATTATGTTTGGGGTTTTCCTTAGAGAGTTAATAAAATCTTTGTTTAAAAAATGTAAGTTCCCAAAGGAATTACATATTATATGCTGATTATTACATTCAGCCCATCAATATGTTAGCAAGCCCTTTAAGTCACAGGAAGATTTATAAACAAATGTTCACTAAGAGACTCTAGAGTTCAAAGTACACCCAATTAGAATTCAGAAAAGAGATGAGTTTTTAAATGCAATTTTAAACTTAGAAAGGGAATCTATCAAGAGATAATTGATTCCACCAAAGAGAAGTAATGATTGAAAATGTTCTGTCACTGGAGGATCCTCTGGAATATAAAAATACATGGAAAGGCAATAAGTAGGTCACACATTTGAGAACATATTTGAAAAATAACATTTCATTAGCAAACATAAGGAATCCCTAAAACAGCTTGAGATTATTCACTTTTTTTTGTAGGCAGTATTCCAAGGGGAAAAGTGGTGGGGCTAATAAGTGTATAATCAATTAGAACTGGCCTCAGCTACATGAGCACACGTTGTTTCATGTCTTGTTAGACCCCTGACGTTCCAGCCCTGTGCGAGCACAGTAGCTGATTTTCACAAGATGTATGGCAATATGTTCCCCTGTATGAGAAAACAGCATGGAGGGCTGGTGGGGGTGGTGGCAAGGGACTGGGACTTGGCTGTACAATTGTAGATATCTGCAGTGCAAGTCCTGAAAAATTCCGTTTACAGTGTTTCTGTTTGTTAGGCTGAAGCTTTGCCCCTGCTCTAATCAACCCCTAGTATAAGCACTCTAGTTATAACGTTTAAAAAGTGTTAAAATATAAGAGGGTTTATTCCTTCTCACCCCCATCTCCTGGCCAAACCAGTCCTCTTGTTTGATCTCCTTTGACCTCCAAAAGTCACTGCTTCCAACTCAAAAGACTTCATTAAATGGGATTTGGAATGCTGTTCCAATGTCTTCTTTAAGGGGAAATATACTAAAGAACTAGATATAAATAGATGTATAAAATCGTACTGGAGAAGCTCAGAAGTACTGCACTCAAGAAAAGCACGGCGATTGACAAGCAATTTAAGCTGGAGTGTGAAAGGATGCAGAAATAACAAGATTTGCATGAAAAATATTGAGATCATGAGAACATCAAATTTAAACGAAAAACTCATGTGCTTCATGATTTAATCATGAGGGCTGACATTACTGTTATAACTTTCAATATCCTTGGCTTTTGAAAATAGTTCTATAATGAGGGTGGCGTATATCTAGCTATATAGAAAACCAGTGTTATTTTACCCAGGCAGCTCAATACGATAAGAAATAGGATTATAAGGATCTTAAATCTTGATGTATATGTTGGGAAGCCCAAACATGAAGTATGGCTGAGCCCTTACTTTTGTTCAGGGACTCATATTGAGCGAAAAGAACTAAGCTAGGTTGTGAAACGATGCATTATTTAATCATTTGTGATCACCCAACCCACAAAAAGCAGAAGTTCCGATGAATGTTAATAACTCCTATTTAGCTGATGAAAAATTTTAACAACTGGCCAGCACAAGGATCAGGACACTGTCCGTAGAAGTCATTTAAAGGGCTTCATGCTAAGTTTCATTCCCACAGACCAGGCAGCTGACAAAAAGTAGGTCTTATTTTCCTCTCCCTTTTATTTTTTATGGCATAATAGGTGGTCTGCAAATCTAGTTGCACTTGTTATCTCAGAGGAGAGATGCAGTTCTGACTTCTGTTTATACTTTCATATCATACCGTATTGCTGTGAACCTGGGTGGCACTTCCAGTGGGATGCCATGTTTAGCCCATGAATGAGAAGACTGTCACAATCAAAAGTGCTTCAGGCACAAACAGATTTGAAACAATCTTCCTACTGACTGGAAGAGAAAAGGCTGGTTCTGAAGATCATTAAATGTTCCATTGATGTGATTTCAAGGGCACACATTTAGATTTTCAAATGTATTTTACATTTTGAACAATTTTACTCGCATTAAAGCTCAGTTGCTTTTCCCGAGAACTCTCCTTCTTGTCATCATTTGCAGAAGCTTCACAGAGAACGTGCTGTTCCAACCGGGAAGGAGGTGGGAGAGGCGGGGAAGGCAAAGCAGGCGATTGAACTAGCTCTCTTGACTCAGAGATGCCAGGATCACCTGCTTGGCAACATTCAGTAGAGTGTGAATCACAAAGATGAAAGGGGCCACCTGCAGTGTCCCAGAAAAAAAATTTTGGGGGCATATAAATGTACTAGCAGTTTCTGATTTTAAAAGTAAAAAGGCTTCCGAGCAGTACAAATTGGATTGAAAGTAATTAGGCAGCCAAGCTGCCAAGTCATTTCTTAGTGTGCATGTGTGTATGTGTGTAAGAGCATTCATTTGTTGTCCTGACATTTTGTGGACCATTTCATTGTAAGGACGTCTTGTTATGCAACATTTCATTGTGGGCACATTTCTCCATACACCGTCTTATCATTGAAATGTTATCATCAACTTTGTCGGGGGCATCTTGTCATGCAACACTCTACCATTGACATTTCATCGAAACAGCAGGCTGTGGCGGTAATAGCTCAGTGCTGACAGTTAGGATACTAAACCCCTTAATTACATTTTTACACACGTAATTAAGTTTTCCAGTTCCTGATGTAAAACTATCCCCACGAAAGGAGAGAAATCACCTCTTATATCTCCTTGCCCTGAATCTCTTAGAACACTTGTGAGAGCTGCACTTAACTAAAATCTCAAAATGTCATCTAAAGCCATTTGAAGAGAAACTTCTATAGCTAGTGTGAGAAAACTACTGCCCATTGGCCAAATCTGCTCAGCTACATATTTTTGTTTTAAAAAAATGTTTTATTGGAACACAGCCATGCCCATTTTACATGTTGTCTATAGCTGTTTTGCAGCACAGCCACTGAGTTGAAGAATTACAATAGACTTTTTCACACACAAATCCTAAAATATATACTCTCTGGTCTTCTACAGAAAAAGTTTCTCAACCTCATCCTAGAAGATGCTTATTTAAAATGTAGTTATTCAGGCCCAACTCCATGCTACAGAATCAGAGTATCTGTTTATAAAACGTGGTAATCTGTAGTTCAACAAGTATTGTATAGGGGTTTTTTCTTTTTAAATAACTTTTTAAAAATATGTTTTTATTGATTTTAGAGAGAGAGGAAGGGACAGGGAGAGAGAAAAACATGGATGTAAAAGAGAAACATCTATAGGTTGCCTCCCATAGTCACTCAGACTGGGGATTAAACCCACTGCACAACCTGGGTATGCACCCTGACTGTGAATCAAACCAGTGACTTTTGTGCATGAGTCAATACTCAACCAACTGAGCCACACCAGCCAGGGCTGTATAGGATTTTTAACAGAAAAAATACAGTTGCAACCGGGAAGAAGTTATAATTGGGAAAGATGGGGAACATAAATTTTTAAAATTTTTCTACCCAATGTCTTAAAAAATAATGAAGAAAATTCATAGCTCATCTGATTTAGTCTGATGCTCAAATGTTTTTTGTTTGTTTTACAAAAAGAAAGTAAAGGTAGGAGATACATTCATTAATAACCTGACCAATTAATTGGTCCTATAGTCTTACCAAAATTATTATCTAAACAGTAAAAAAGTTTAGTCCATTTTTAGCTTTGGAAAATCTTTTTTAATCATTGAATTTTAAAATTATGACCTATTTCTATAAAAATTCAAGAAAAACTGATAAAAGCAGTCATTGGATATCCCCTTTGCCTCAATTCCATCTCCTAGTGGCTACAATTAGTTCTTCAGTGGTTTACCCTTTCAGCGCCCTTTTTCTTTCCATCTCCAAAGAATAACCATGAGGATTTCATCTCACAAGATCTTCCGGCACTTTCCATCTTTACATTTTTGCCAGACGCTGGAGGAATTGTACACCAAAACTCATTCAGTAGACCTTTATTCAGCGTCAACTCTGAGCCACCTTCTGATGGTGCACGACTTGAATCTCAGGAAGGAACAGCTAGATCCGGCCTGTAAATCTGGAAAATCGGGATGCATGTGATTTTTCCACAATTTCTTAGTTTCCTACTTTCTTTTGGTTTTATACTCTTTTATTCTTCTGGCATTTACTCACTTAACCCCTAAAGATTTTCTGCTTCCCCAGGTATATTTCTGTTCTTCCCTTTCCTTTTCCATTTATCTCCACTCTTTGCCTTTTGCTTTGATTGGTTTTGTAGCTCCAGATGAGCCACACTTTTCCCCTTGTCACCACTGTTTCATCCAGAAATCCTTCCCCGTGGCTTTTTCAGTAAATAGACACTCTGTGCCTCCTCCTCGGCGAGCTTTCTCAGGAGAGGCGTTTTCCTGCTGCCGTAATTTATAGTAACCTTAACTAGCAGCTTCTGCGGCAGAGCAAGGCACATGCCATCACCGTTTTGTCCGCTTTTCATTTCATTCTGCCTCTTGAAATAAAAGATATTAACATAGTCACCCTTTCCATCTATGTCAAGTTTAATAAACCACAGACTACTCTTTATCATCTGTCCCTTTTTCTTCCAGGGATTATGCCTTTCTTTTCCATGCTACCATCTCCTTTAGCTTGCCCTTCTCCATGTTTTTGAATAATTATTTCTATCCTTTCCCACCAGGTAATGAGACTTTTAAACCTAGTTGTTATATTACTCTGCTCATTTACCTTTTAAATACAAAAATATTTCCCTGTGAAACAAATCTGCATTGATAAAACCTAGTTCTTTATCAGTTAACAAATATTAGCTCTCCACTGTCAATTCACTTTCTGCAGTCAGAAATTTTGCAAAATGGATGTAAAGAAAAATATGCATCAGGAACTACTTAAATCATTCTTGGGCTGCTCGCAAACGCTTCTCTGTTCATATCTTTTCTTTCTTCCTCTCCCCTCCTAAAATGTAGATTAAAAATTGTCCCCAGGGTCCCTGATTGTAACATGTTACTTTTTGCTATTGTTCTCCCCTGAAACCTATGGTTTGTAATTCCAGGAGTGTTTTTTAAATGGACGTACTTCTGTTCTTTGTTGCAGACCGGCAGAAGGAGAGAAGGGTTAGAAACTGCCAACAAAAGGCTAGAGGAGAAAATAAGAATTAAACAAGAAGCATGAGAGCAGTTTAAGGGAAGTAACGGGGAAAAGTACAAACGAAGGACACGAGAGTATCATTAGTGGTTGTTTGTTTGCGAGACCAGGTATAGAGAGGCTTGCCGATAAACTGAATAAATGGTATCGTGGAAGCTTCCCAAGAATCACTATATGTGATTGTTTTAGTCAATCAAAAGTCAAAAGTATTGCTATGGTTATTTCCTGAATAAAGTTGCACTCTGGTTAATGGCATACCATAAGGAATTTTCCTAGTGTTTATCCTGTGGATGAAAATGATAATGAGAAGACTTATGACCTGCGTGTGTCAGGCAATGAAAAGGCCAAGAGGGCTCCCTCTCTGCCTGTCACTTGCCTTCCCTCATCCCCCCAACTTGCATAGAAGTGTCCCATTGTGCCTCAGATGGGCTTGGTACAGTTCTCAGTCACGTAACCTCTCTGACTATACCATGTATGTACTTGTGTGTCAACCCTACTAAACTGGGAAACAAATCAGCAAGCAATTGATGCTAATTTATCTTTCATTCTTCCAGCTCTTAGCTTCATTTTCTCAAAGAAATGTTTAATATATGGGTAGGAGAACGGATCAATGAGAAAATGAGAGCAGATAATGGAGAAGATCATCCTCTTGATTTTGTTATATGTCAAAATGACCAGAATATAATTAATGTATCATTTCATTGTTTTTGTGCTATTAACTCCAGATTTCTGTGTGACACCAAGCTACAGAAGCTGGTCAAAAGTAGAATTAAAGAATGGTTCTCCTTTAGTACTAAGAAGGAATAACTGCCAGCACTAGGGCTCTGTTTCACTAAAATAATAATGATGAAAATAATAATAATAGTAGCTGAATGTATTGAGTGTTTACCCTATGCCAGATGCCATTTGAAGCACCCTATGAAATAGGTTATATATTTTCCCATTTACCAAAGAGGAAACAGAGGTAAGAAGTATTTAAATAATTGCCCAAGAACACAAGTAGACAATGAAGTTGCTGACTCATGAACTAGCATTATCATTATCAGATGAGATCAGAATATTCTCATGACACTATGTTTCCTGACATTTATCACACTTCGTAATTAGACATTTAGTTTTTGAATATATGACTAATGTGTGCCTTTTCTACTAGATTCCATGCTTCATCAAAGTAGAGCTGTGTCTGACTGCTCATTTAACATAGGGTAGGCACTCAATATTTCTTGAATGAATGACAAGGTTAACATCACTCAGAAGCCAGAGCCCCATCAATGGGGCCCAAGATAAAAATAAACTGTCATAGAACTCTCTCTTTCTAAGCACTCACTGAAAATGAGGAATCCTAGGAAAATTACTGGAAAGAGGTTAGAAGCTTAGAAAGTGTACACCAGACTTCCAGTCTGCACGTTGTCAGTGGGAGGAAGAGTCTAAAATATGAGCATCATAGGACCTGACAAGGGCACATTATTTCTTGCAAATTGTGTAGAATACTTCAGTGTCCTCAGCCTTTTTTTTCTTGCATTATTTGAAAGACATCATCTTTTTATACTAACCCACTTTCTACTGAAGCCCCAGTGATCTCGTCTCCTCTCTTCTTCAGCAGGTGTCTCTGTACATATTCAGAACCTGATGGCTTCTCAGAACCAGTGATAGCCAGTTAAAATAAGTCTTCCCTACACAACTAACAAGTCTTAAAGGAAAGGTGATTATGTCCTCATGTCCCACACTTGAAGTTTTACTTATCTCCTTTTCCCTCTGGTGAGTCTCCCATCATTCTCTGGCTGTTTCTTAACCAGCCGAGATTCTGTCTTGCTCATCCCACCTTCCCTCGAGTCCTCATGTGCTGTTACATTCTTGTCACCCCTTGTGCCCTGTTTTAGCTGCATTTTACTCTTCCCAGAACCATTAACATCATGGCAATGTCAATCAAGTGACTATTTCTTCCTACATTAACTTTTTCATTCTTCAGGAGAATTCAATCAAAAGATATTTATTGAATATCTATCTACACAGGTAAAACACTTTGGGTAATTCATAGATGAATAATATTCTTAGGCTCTACCTTAGGGAGCTTAGTCTTTTGGGAGACTCAAACACAAATAATAATAAAAGATAGAATGTGTCCTATTCTACAATACACAGAAAAATAAACCATGATAAAAGATTAATTCAGCCATACAATAACTTCACAGAGGTGGATGAGTTGAGATTTAAAGGATTTCGCCATTTCTGAAGAGAGAAAGAATAATCATCGAGATAGAGGGAACATCAGCACAAAGGCAGAGTGGTCATTGAGTCCCTGATACATTCAGGGACTAATTGGTAGATGAAGATAGCAGTAAAACCCGGACTATGGGTCAGTTTGGAAAGACCTTCTAGGGCTTTAATTGTCTTAGCAAGGAGTTTGAACTTTGTAGACAATGAAGAGACAGCAAAACTTTCTGAGAAGAGCTATATCACTACTAAGACCCTCATTTAGGAGAATCACTCAGTATGTTCAGCAAACATTGGAATGAGTTTAAAATGGGGACCAGAATTCTAATAAGATATATATTGGAGTAGTTTTAAGTGGGAGAGAGTATTAGTAAGGGCAGTAGCAGTAGGAAGAAAATTAAGGATAAATGAAATGCCCTCAGGAAGTAGAATGGACAAGTCGGGGCGGGGGGGAGTAAAAGATGACACTATGTTAGAGTTGGCCTGCACAGTAGAATCCCCACAGAACTCTTCTGACAGTCTCAATAATATTTTCCATGGTATTTTTCCAGGGAAACTCCTAATAGTCCTTCAACTAGAAGTCATAACACTTTTACTACTAAGGGCAAATAACTGTGGAAGGTTCACAATGAAAAGAAGGTAGTCAAATTATTTTAGAGCTAGAAGATCTAGTTTACCCTTACAGAGTCTAATACATTTCTATTTTATATTGTATTTAATAAAACCAAGGCCGAGAAATTTAATGTGAAGCAGGACTGGAAATACATGACTGCTGTCTTCTGCTCCATCACTCTTTTCATCCCTTATCCGTGTTTCTAACAACCTAAGGGTCAACTTCTTAGAATAAATCAGGTGATAACAATGTGAGTAAAAACTAGACACAGAATAAAGAATCCTGGAAAAAGAGAAATGCCTAAGGATAGGGACACTCAAAGATGAACAGGGCAAGAGAAGAAATTAGACAGACAAACATAATTCTATTTAATGTGTCACATTGGGACACTTTAGGACCTGGCTATCAAAAAATATATGCCACAACTTTTCTTAATGGCTTCTAGAAAGCATTTTTTCTTTAAAATGGACTCTTAACACAGGATATGTAAGTCTATTTATCTAGTAATATGGAGAATAATTATTTGATACCCTTCTTAATTTAACCTTTCAAATATAATATTAAATACCCTCTTATTCAAGATGATATCACCATAATTAGTTTATCTTGTCCTACAAGACGTGGAGGTTTGTTTGTCTTCTCTATTTCTCCCCTATTTTTTCAGCTTGTTTGATCTAGTGGAGAAACGAGGCTAAGAGATGAAACTATAATAGGGTGTCATACACACTAGGAAGAGTCAGTTTACTCCTTGGTTTCTCTTTGTCACACCAAGAGTCTCGCAACATGCAAGAAAATTTTTTCTTACTAAGTGTGTTATTTTTGCTCCCTAACCTTTTGTCCAATAAGTCTTTTTTTTTTTAAACACATTTATGCTTTGATAATAATACTCTGCTGTATGTCTTTTTTATTTTTTACCACCTTATTTTTCACTTATAATTAATTCCTAACTATGTCATAGTGAAACAATTATTTAACACCAAACCTCATGCTGGAGCCCTCTGTCTACCACCAACCCTCATATCTCCCAAACACAAATTAGGCTTTAGTGGTCATTCACTCTACACTGGGTGGGGGAGGGGGAGAAGGCAAAGGGTACATTTATTCCAAAAATGAAATCTTCCATATATTTATAACAACAAAAATCCCCATGTAGTCATGTCAAGACTACTCTTACAGAGAATGGCTTTAATCATCATTAGAAACTACTGGGAGAAATACAGTTCATGGTTTCTTCTCTATCTCTACATTTTTTGTTGTTGTTATTTTATCAACACACAAGACATAACTGTGATCTTTAATTTTTCAAATTTCTACCTCCAGCCCTTCCCTCTCCCCCTAATTTTTAACTATATACTAAATTGCCTTCTTATCATTTCTGTTTCTAAGTATCTCATAGGCATCAAAACTAATCAAAATTTCCCAGTTAGCTGTGTAATCCTGGTGAGTTCCCTAATCTCTGAGTCTTTGTTTTATTTTATTTTATTTTATTATTTTTTTTAAATTTTATTTAAATATTAGAGAGGATGCTATATAGTTCAAAAGATTGGTGTTGATATGAAATGGGATCATGATTATAAAACATTTAGTACTGTGTAGGAATTAGCACATAACAGTTACTCAATAACTCTGAATGTCTTCTCTTTATTCTCATTGTCCTTCATGGCTTCCCTTCACTCCCAGGACATTCTGTTTCCCTTGTTCCTACCTGATGGAGGTACCTTATTTCCTGGTTTCCTGTTCTATTCCCTCATCACAAAGTGTCATACAAACACCTCAGTGTCCCAGGTAGTAATGATGCCACCCACCCCATCATTCCTACTTCTTCCCCCACCCAACCCCACTAGCAGCTGTGTGCAAAAAAAACAAGTAAAAAAAAATGAGTAGATAGATAGCAATTTTTTTTAATAAACTGGTTTCTTTTCTGTTATACTTGTCATTGCTTTTGTGTTCTTTTGAACATAAATATATTTTGCTGTGTATATATAACAGTGATGACTATAACTATGCTTGAAATTTCAGAACTTTCCACTTATAGCTGAACAAAACTGCAGAACATTTGTTTCTACTTTGAAAGATACATATGTTAATTACTGCAACTGCTTAATCTACGTATTTCAATACATCACTTGGCTAATCCATGACCAGGCTTTTCTACATTACTTGGAGAAATTGAGAATTGACTATTCATAAATAAATATCAAAACTATATTTGAATAAAATGAAATTATTTATCCTAAACATAAAATCATCCTTGCCAAATGTGCAGATAATGTGCAATAATGATAAACTCTAGCATTGTAACACAGCAGCTTAAAACCCATTTAGGGTCACTTTTCAAAAATATTACCCTTTCACTAAAAAGTGAGGAAAGTCTTACCAACAAAGAAACTCCAGACCAGTGGAAATGCTGTCTGCAGCTGCGCTTGCAAGTGAAGAAAAGGTAATGCCCAAGATGTGCATATCCAAGCCTGTTGGGCAAAAAATAGATTTCAAATGTTTTTCCAAAAGCATTCATTACAAAACATTCAGGATTACCTTTTTGATTGTTAGTTACTAAGTCATATAAAAAGTTCATTTTCTGAAGATTTTTCAGCTTGCTGTGAGCAAAATACTGTGTGTCAATTCACATTTGACACACTAAAATACTTTTTAAAATATTCCGAATTGGCCTTTTAAAAACAATTCAGGCATCCAACTTTATGTATTCACCTCTATTCCTACTTAAATATGAACATGTGGGAAAGAAGTTCACCAGGGGATAGATAATGTGAAGCAATCTGAACCAAAGAAACACGAGTTGACATCTTGTCTGGTTGACAGAAAACCAAATAATAGACAGCTCACAATAGCAAAAACTGATGCCAGAACTGTTTCAGAGGATTATGTCCTGAAAGCATAAGCAACCCTTTGAATCAATTTCGGAGACTTGATGCAACAACCTAAGCTTGTGCTTCACATCCAATACAGACTAGAGGAAAACATAATCACTTTTCTACCGTTTCATGAGCCATAATCTCCATAATAGATATATGTGAGTGCCGGACTCTAAAAGATAAAACGCCTTCCAGTCTTGCTTTAAGTATTCTGAGCTTGCACTGTCTTTAACCCCACAGTTTGCTTTACCAAGAGTGGGATATCTGCAATGCTCTTTCCTGAGCAGTCAGCATATGTTTATTCCCCAGCAGGGCTGGTTGCTTTGTCCTGCATACACAAGTAACGCCATGCAACTAGAGAATGGCAGAGGGATCTTATAAATATGTGGATCTATCCTAACTCAACAAAGATTTTAATTCAAAGGGTATTTGAACATCATAGAATTAATTAATTCATTACATAGATACTAATAAGGAGCAAATATATTCTGGGTCCCGAGTCTTCAAAGATATATGCAACTCACTCTCTTTTTCTAAAGCTAAGTTTTGTCCAGCATGAGGCCAAATTCTGTGGACTTAGGTGGCTCCTGTGGGCTCCCACAAACCCAGACACCCAGCTCACTCCAATGTCTCTGGCTCCAGCAGCCCCAGGCAACTTTCATGGCACCAGACTCCCAGCAGCCTTCTGTGAACTCCAGAGGCCTTCTCATCCTAGCACTGGCTGTGGTTCCTGAGACTTGAGGTGGCTCCTGGGGCTTCAGGCTTCCAGAAGACTCCAACAATCCAAGGCTGCAGGCAGGAACACACAATCCAGGTTCCCAGCAAGGCTCAATGCCAGGTCGACTACTGCAGATTCAGGGTTTTGATCCACAGCAGCATCAGGCAGGCTCGCAGCCCCAGGTCCACATCTTACCCCAGTGCAAAGCTGGTCACTGCAAACCTAGACCCCACAGCCACAGATCCAAGTTCCCACCCCAGTGCCAGGCCAGCACCTATGACCCCAGCCTTAGACTGGTTCCAATGGACCAGAAAAGTCCCCGCATACCTAACCTCCAGGATGACCCTGGAACCTCTCAGTTATAGAGTGACTCATGGTCTCTTGTTTCAAGCTTATCCTAGTGCCAGGCTAAACCCCATGGCCCCAGCCTCCAAGCCATCAACTATGAAACTAGGCTTCCAGTTTATCCCAGGTTTAGACCAGGCCATGCAGAACCAGATGTTAGGGTAATTCCAAAAGTCCCCAGTGCCTGTTTAATCCCTGTGGACACAAGATTCAGGTCCATAAAATGCAGATAAGGTCCCAAGCCCACAACCATAAATTCAATCACCAGGCCCACCCCAGTGAACACAAGCTCTAGACCTCTGCCACAGACCCAGGTCCCAGGCTGGTCCCCACACACTCAAGCAGCAGGCCTTCCCGCTTGCTCATCCAGGCAACAGGACTGCACACTCAATGATTTTAGCTGCAAGCCAACAACCAGTAGACACCACCAGGTAGTTCACTCAGAATCCCTGGATGGCCTGACTGGGGAAGGGCTTGCTTGCTGAAGCCAGTCCGTAAAGACTGGAAGAGGCGCCTACTTCCTCAAATGTGCAGACACCAACACAAGGCCACCAGGATCTTGAATAGACAAGGAAACATGGCACCACCAAAGTAAACTAATAAAACTTAATGAGTGGACCTGTAGAAATGGAGATTAATAAGCTCTCTGTCAAATAACTCAGAATAATCCTCTTAAAGAAATTCAGTGAACTATAAGGAAACATAGACAAATAAAAATTAGGAAAACAATGTATGAGCAAAATAAAAAGTTCAAAAAAATAGAAACCATTAAAAAAACACACAAAATCTTGGAGATGAAAAAACAACAATGATGACTGAACTGAACATTTCAGTGGAGAGCTTCAGCAGCAGACTCAACCAAGCAAAAATAAGAATTAGCAAACTATAACAGGTCATTTGAAATCATACATCCAGAGGAGCAAAAAAGAAAGAAAATAAAGACGGGTAAAGAAAGCCTATGTGAATTATGTCACACTATTTAAAAAAAAATCAAAAAAAAAAATCTGCATTATTGGAGTCCTAAAGGAGATGAGAGAAAGGGGAAGAAAGCTTATTTAAAAAAATAATGGCTGAGCACTTTCCAAATCTGGAGTGAGATTTATATATTCAAAATCATGAAGCTAATAGAAGACCCCAAAATTTCAACCAAAATTAATATTTTCCAAGACACATTACAATAAAACTGTTTCAAGTCAACAACAAAGAGATAATTTTAAAAGCAGCAAGAGAAAATAAATTCCCACACTTATAAGGGAACCTCTATAAGGCTATCAGCAGATTTCTCAGCAGAAACTTTGCACACCAGGATAGAGCAGAACAATATATTTAAAGTGTTGAAAGAGGAAAACTGCCAACCATTAATTCTATACCCAAAAAAGTTTCCTTTCAGAAATGAGAATGATAAAAGTTTTCCCAAACAAAAGCTGACATATGTTAAACACCACTAGACCTGCCTTATAAGAAAAGCTGAAAGGAGTTTTTCAAGCTGAAATAAAAGGACACTAATCAATGATATGACACCCTATAAATATATAAAACATACTGGTAAAAGTAAGTAGAGTCTAATTCAGAACACTCTAATATTGCAATGTGGTGATGTGTTAATCACTTAACTATAGGATAAAGATTTAAGGATATAAATATTGTAGCCAAAATAATTTAATAGATACACAATATAAAAAGAGGTAAATCATTACATTAAAAACATAAAACATGGGAGGAAGAGCATAAGGGTACAGTTTTGTATGAGATCAAAGTTAACTCATTATTAGTTTAAGTAGACTGTTATATCTATAAGATTTTTTGTAAGCCTCATGGTAACCATAAAGCAAAAACCTACAGTAGATACACAAAAGATAGAGAGAAAGGAATCAAAGTATATCACTATGTGAAGTAATTCACAAAGAAAGACAGCAAAAAGCAGAAAAAAGAAACAAAGAACAATATAACTGCCATAAATCAATTAATAAGATGGCATTATTATATACTTACCTATCAATAATTACCTTCAATGTAAATGAATTAAATTATTCAAGCAAAGGCACAGAATAGCTGAATAGATTAAACAAAACCCCACTACAGCCTACAAGAGGTTAACTTCAGCTTTAAGGACACACACAGGCTCAAAGTAAAGGGATGGAAAAAGATATCTCATGCAAGTAACAACCTTAAGTGAGCAGAGGTAGCTATACTTATGTCAGACAAAATAAACTTTAACTCAAAAATGGTAACAAAACAGTCATTATATATAATGATAAAGAGGTCAGTCGAACAAGAGGATGTAACAATTATAAGCACATACATAAACCTAACACTGGAAGGCCTAAATATATTAAGCAAATACTAAAAGATATGAAAAGAGACATAGATAGTAATACAATAATAGTAGGGGACATCAATACCACACTTTCAACAATGGATAGATGATCTAGACAGAAAACCAATAAGAAAACCAACAAGAAACCAATAAGAAAACATCAAATATACCTTAGATCAAATAGACCTACAGACATATACAGAACATTCTACCCACCCAAAGCAGAATATACATTCTCCTAAAGCACAACATATGATTTTAGGACAAATCATATGTTAGATTACAAAAGCAGCCTTAGAAAATGCAATAAGATGTAAATCATACCAACCATCTTTTCTGGCCACAATAGTGTGAAACTGCAAATCAATAACAGGGGGATACTTGGAAAATTCACAAATGTGTGGAAATTAAACAACACACTCCTGAGCAACCATTATGTCAAAGAAGAAATCAAAAGGGAATTTTTTTTTTAAATCTTGAAACAAATAAAAATGGAAACACAGCATACCAAAACTTACCGGATGCAACAAAAGCAGTTCTAAGAGGGGTGTATGTAGTGATAAATATCTACATTAAAAAAAAAAAGAAAGATCTCAAATAAACAATCTAACTTTACACTTCAAAAAACTAGAGAAATAAATAAACAAACTAACCTCAAAGGTAGCGGAGTAAGAAAATAACAAAGGTCAGAACAGAAATAAATGAAATCAAGAACTGAAAAACAATAGAATAAATCAATGAAACTAAGAGTTAGGGTTTTTTTTTTATTGACCAACCTTTGTCTAGACCAAGAAAAAACAGAAAGAAGGCAAATAAATAAAATCAGAAATGAAAGAAGAGACATTGCAAATGATAGCACAGAAATACAAAGGAACATAAGAAATTACTTTAGACAATAATACACCAAATAATTAGGTAACCTAGAAGAAATAAATTCCTACAAACATGAAACTTACCAATACTGAATCGTAAAGAAATAGAAAATCTGAACAGACCATTAACAAGTAAGGAGATTGAATCTATAATTAAAAATCTCCCAAAAAAGAAAAGCCCAGGACCACATGGTGTCACTGGTGAATTTTACCAAACATTTAAAGAAGAATTTATATAAATCCTTTTCAAAATATTCTTATAATCATTATATAATATATACATGTGTCAAATCATCACATTGTACATCTCAAGCTTACATATGCTGTATGTCAATAACGTCTCAATAAAGCTGGGGGGAGAACCATGGCTGTATCCTAGACACAAACACATCATAGATATTTTCTTTGAAGGAAAAATTATTTTATAGCAATTAATAACCTTACACTATCTGTTCTTCCAAAATTCTAAAAAAAAAAGAAATTCTTAAATAATTCTCCTAGAAATTGACTTAAAGCTTACTTTAGTGGCCATGAGAACGCACCTTGTCGGTGTCCAACTATGAGGGTGTAATTAACCAAGAGCCCTCTCTGCTGAGCTCTGAAATTTATCACTACATTTGCACTACAGTAAATGTTTTCCATAGGCTCCTTCGAGGTAGTGAATATGTGAGATAGAAATACCTAGGCAGCCTCATTCCTGAGAAACTCCTCTGACAGTCAACTTTGGATGACTCTCCAGCAGCCTTGTGGAACTCTTTGTAGACATCATGAGAGTCTAGGGCATTTCTATCCAAACTCCTTTTCCTCTCTCCTCTCAAAATCAAACTTGCAACCTTACGAGTTTAACTGATATTCTGAATCTGGTTATATATCTCTGTAAATTAGTAACTTCTTAGTATTTGAATGAAGGGGATATTGTAGTAATATAATTATTTTAAACAAATTTAAATGTGAGCCCCAAAATTATGGCAAGAAAAATTTAAGATTGATGACAAAGGAAGGCATATAAAATTAAAATTTAGTGTATCTGATTTACCCAAACCAGGCAAGAATTTTTATTCAGAGCTAGTCCTAAGACTGAAAGTTATATGTGATATGACTTACTATAAAAAATTTTTCTTACTGACTGTCCATCAAAGTTCTCCAATTGCTAGCTTATGTCTAAAATTCCATAATTAATGTTTCTCTTTTGACAAAGCTTTCATGCCTAATATAATACACATGTATGCTATTTTTGAATTGAGGCCACATTTTAAAGCAATTATCTATAATATTAATATATAAACATATTTATTATTATATTTATATAAATTATATTTACTATATAGTGTGTTATATAATTAATATTAACATATATGAATACATATTTTATATATATTCTTATATATATTTTATATATACACACACACATTAATGTTAAGTGGAAGATAATATCATTTTGAAGTAAATATTAATAGGAAAAAATAGTGGATAGAGCAAATGAGGAGACTTGACACCTAAATAATTGATGTTTTCATTGAGAACAGGTAACACTTACTATAGTGGCTCTGAGGAAATTAGGCAGAAAAGCAAGGCTAAGGATATTGAAAACCTACTTTAAAATTTTGTACAGAGTTGAAGCTACTAATAATTTATTACTACTACATTCATAGCAACAAATATCTGAAATTGTGACCAAGTGTAGCTTAAACAAATTATGATTTATTTCACATATAATGGGAAGTGCAGAGATAGCAGTCGAGTGTTGGTGCCATGGCCATCAGGGAATCAGCAGATCCCCCCACATGGTCGTCACTGGACTGTCTTATGGTTTCACCTTGTAATCATAATACTATGATTATGGCTGTTGCATCTCCAGCATCATGACCACGTTGCAGGTAAGAAAGAAAAAGAGCCATGGGCTTCCAGCCTAGTCTATCCATTTTTATGAGAAAAGCAAAAACTGGCCTAATAGAATTCCACTTACATCTCATTAATCATTATTATGTCACGTGATCAATTCTAGCTAGAATGTAGCCAAAGAAAGAGTATTGTATGTCCTCCTTAACCACATAAACAATATTAAAATCATTCTAACTGCTTTGGCCTACCCAGGTACTGATGTAATAAGAACTTCTACCATTTAGCTCTTCCTAGTCTGCACTTTGTATTTTATTCCATTTTATGGGTACCTCTGCCCAGTTGTTCCTAGAACTATTGGCTGAGCCCATGAAAAGTATGAAGAACTACTTAGTTAAACCAAGATTATGTACTGGTCTTGAGAAAGAGCTTATAGTTTTATAAGGTACGTAAAAGCAAGTATAAGAAAAAAAGAATCATACTTTACTTATCACATTTATGTTTAAATGTAATTGCATTGCTGTACTTATGCACAATACATTTCCCCAAGTTGTCTTATCAGTTGTGAGCAATAGGTAACGTCCCTTCTTTGTATGTAAATAAGCTGTCTTCACTGTCCTGAGCCACTTTAATGATATCTCTCCTCCGTAGCTGATAATAGTAGTTGAGAGTTCGCCTGTATTTTTTATTTTTCTGGGCTTCAGAAAGCCTTTTGTACACATTCGGAGTTCTTCTCCACATTCTAAGAGTTGTGCAAAAGTTTCTGTTATATATTCAGTTACATCTGCTGCTTCCACACATTTGAGGTACCAGGAACACAGATGTTCTTGGTTCTCAGCATTTCCAGCTTGTTTCCTCTACAAGTAAACATTTATCAAAACATGTTACTTCCTGATGGGTCCTAATCCTTAGCGCTAGATCAGCCATGTTGTAGCAATTGCTCTTTTAGTTCTGCTTTTCCTCCCCTCTCTTCTAGGCCATCAGGAATAACCAAAACCCCTTAAATTTCACCTCAAAGAAGATCACAGCTGAGCAGAGGCAACTTCAGTTCCAAAGTGAAAGATTTCAATGGAGATGACTACAGCAGTTTCATGAAATGTGAAGCCCAAAATGCTAGAATGAGAAACATGAAATAAAAAGTATTGATATTTACTTTGGAATATTAAATGGTGTGATTTCCATTAGCTTATCAAATTATAGGAGAGAATTCAGTGTTTCTCAAACTTAAATCACCTGCAGATATTATTAAAAATACTGATTCCTTGTTCCACCCCAGACTTACTAAATCCAAATTTCAAGGAGGAAACCAGAAATTTCAAATAACTTTTATGATCAGAATTTTGAGAAACACAGTGGTATTTGAATGGTCCTTGGTAGCATAGAAAAATAAGCAAAGAAATCAAACTTTTACTCTTAAAGACAGAATTACCATGACTGTCTCATGATGCACAGAGAAAATACAGATAATGTAAACAAAAGAGAGTAGCTATTGTATGTAGAGAGAGTATTCCCCTTGGAGATAAGTCTTCAGATGTTTCTTTCTTTATTTCATATCATATCAAATGAAAGATTGATTGGAAGCACAATAAGAGGAGTGAAAAAATTCTTCATAAAAAGTTTCTCAGGAAGGAAAAGAAAATCCAAGAGAAAGAACCCCAATGTCCTTACACTTGAGCGAGCACACCCTGCTGATCCATCGCTTGTACCACAGAAGACTGAAACTTCCCGCCACAGGACGCCGCCCTGCAGGGGCAGGTTCAAGGGCCCGAACACAATGGGTGGGGTTTCCATAAAGGACCAGAGGTGGGATACGTGGGGAGTCAAGCCTGGAGGAGGAAAATCTGCTGCTTTAATCCCTTTCAAAATACTTTTCAGTTGAAAGAAAATCAAAATCACAATATTCTGATCCTCCTCTTTCTCTCTCTTGAAATTAATAATATTATTTATTATGGCCCATGTGAGAACATCAGTCAACCCCTTAAATTACTTAAATGAAACTATTCCACTTGATTTGACGCTAATGCTCAAATGGTTTTAAGAAGTAATAATAGCTATTGGGAAGATTTTAAATGCAGAGTTAGAAAGTCTCTGCTGGTACCCTGCTTTCTATTAAACAGAGTTATAGAAGCCTGCTGTCCCCATTATAACTGTAACTCACCATGAGGCACAGAGCCAGTAATATCAGCTCTGTTCCCTGTGGAAATCTGTAGAAAGAAAAAAATAAAAAATCTTTTATATGACTTTGTTTGATAGATACATACAGATCTTTCTGGGCTCACAGATATAGATGATAAATGAGGGGTAGAAAGATAGATAGATGATAGATGATTGATAGATAGATAGATATAGATAGATATAGATGTTAGATAGATAGATGATATAGATAGATGATAGATAGATGATAGATGATAGATAGATAGATTAGATAGATAGATAGATAGATAGATAGATAGATAGATAGATAGATAGATAGATAGATAGATAGATAGATAGATATAGATGATAGATAGATAGATGATAGATAGATAGATAGATGATAGATAGATAGATAGATAGATGATAGATAGATAGATAGATAGATAGATAGATAGATAGATAGATAGATAGATAGATAGATAGATGATAGATAGATATAGATAGATAGATGATAGATAGATAGATAGATAGATAGATAGATAGATAGATAGATAGATAGATAGATGATAGATAGATAGATAGATAGATAGATGATAGATAGATAGATGATAGATAGATGATAGATATAGATGATGATGATAAATAGATAGATAGATGATTGATAGATAGATAGATAGATAGATAGATAGATAGATAGATAGATAGATAGATGATAGATAGATAGATGATAGATAGATAGATAGATAGATAGATAGATAGATAGATAGATAGATATAGATAGATGATGATAGATAGATGATAGATATAGATAGATAGATGATAGATAGATAGATGATAGATGATAGATAGATGATAGATGATAGATAGATAGATAGATAGATGATAGATAGATAGATAGATAGATATAGATAGATAGATGATAGATAGATATAGATAGATGATGATAGATTGATAGATAGATGATAGATAGATGATGATAGATTGATAGATAGATGATAGATAGATGATAGATAGATATAGATAGATGATGATAGATAGATGATGATAGATAGATAGATAGATGATAGATAGATAGATAGATGATAGATAGATGATAGATAGATGATAGATAGATAGATAGATAGATAGATAGATAGATAGATAGATAGATGATAGATAGATGATAGAAGATAGATAGATGATAGATGATAGATAGATAGATAGATATAGATAGATGATGATAGATAGATGATAGATATAGATAGATAGATGATAGATAGATAGATGATAGATGATAGATAGATGATAGATGATAGATAGATAGATAGATAGATAGATAGATAGATAGATAGATAGATATAGATAGATAGATGATAGATAGATATAGATAGATGATGATAGATTGATAGATAGATGATAGATAGATGATAGATAGATATAGATAGATGATGATAGATAGATGATGATAGATAGATAGATAGATAGATAGATGATAGATGATAGATAGATAGATAGATAGATAGATGATAGATAGATGATAGATATAGATGATGATGATAAATAGATAGATGATAGATAGATAGATAGATAGATAGATAGATAGATAGATAGATAGATATAGATAGATGATGATAGATAGATGATAGATATAGATAGATAGATGATAGATAGATAGATGATAGATAGATAGATAGATAGATAGATAGATAGATAGATAGATAGATAGATGATAGATAGATAGATGATAGATATAGATAGATGATGATAGATAGATAGATGATAGATAGATAGATGATAGATAGATGATAGATAGATATAGATAGATGATGATAGATAGATAGATGATAGATAGATAGATAGATAGATAGATAGATAGATAGATAGATAGATAGATAGATGATAGATAGATGATAGATAGATAGATGATAGATAGATAGATAGATGATAGATAGATAGATAGATAGATAGATAGATAGATAGATAGATAGATAGATAGATGATAGATAGATAGATAGATGATAGATAGATGATAGATATAGATGATGATGATAAATAGATAGATAGCTGATAGATAGATAGATATAGATAGATAGATAGATAGATGATAGATAGATAGATAGATAGATAGATAGATAGATAGATAGATAGATAGATAGATAGATGATAGATAGATGATAGAAGATAGATAGATGATAGATGATAGATAGATAGATAGATAGATAGATGATAGATAGATAGATAGATAGATAGATAGATAGATAGATGATAGATAGATAGATGATAGATAGATAGATAGATAGATAGATAGATAGATAGATAGATGATAGATAGATGATAGATAGATAGATAGATAGATAGATAGATAGATAGATAGATAGATAGATGATAGATAGATAGATAGATAGATAGATATAGATAGATAGATAGATGATAGATAGATATAGATAGATGATGATAGATAGATGATAGATATAGATAGATAGATGATGATAGATAGATAGATAGATAGATAGATAGATAGATAGATAGATGATAGATAGATAGATGATAGATAGATAGATAGATAGATAGATAGATAGATAGATGATAGATAGATAGATAGATAGATAGATAGATAGATAGATAGATAGATAGATGATAGATAGATATAGATAGATGATGATAGATAGATATAGATAGATGATGATAGATAGATGATAGATGATGATGATGATAGATAGATAGATAGATAGATAGATAGATAGATAGATAGATAGATGATAGATAGATAGATAGATAGATAGATATAGATAGATAGATAGATAGATAGAGATAGATAGATAGATAGATAGATAGATAGATAGATAGATAGATAGATGATAGATAGATAGATGATAGATATAGATAGATAGATGATAGATGATAGATAGATAGATAGATAGATAGATAGATAGATAGATAGATGATAGATAGATAATACATTTTAGTTGTTAGTTTGACATTTGACAGCCCCTAGTAAAGTATACTTCTTACTTATAAACTTCCCAAATCTACTCTCAGCATCTCACAAAGAACAATAATTGTTTATTGATCTAAGTGTTAACAATCTATCGATGCAGTCTAGAAATAAAACCCAAGGGTAATAACTACTCAGGAGAGTGATTTTAAGGTACTTTTCTATTATCCATAATATGAAGTTTAAATATATATATATATATATATTTAATGTACATATATATATATTTTAAAAATCTCATAGGAAATTTTTTATAAGTTAGTTTTTAAGGACATGGTAAAACTTAACACAGGTGATTATGAACAACTTTCTGAATCCCTTCACACTTTTAACCAAAGAATAAATACACCTATTTAAGAATTCTTCAGAAAACAGATATGAAACTACCATGAAAGTGTACTTATTACTTGTTATGATAAAAAAGTAAATAGTAACGCCTGGAACCATTTCTTACCTCTAGTATGTCGTCAATAAATGTTCTATGTACACAAGTGAAGATGATATTAAGAACTAGTTCAATTTTCCCATATCTATGCCACAGACTATAACCACCAAATTCATTATAGGCAGAGCCAAATAATATCATGTGTGCACACTGTGAAAGGTTGAAAAAGAAAACTAAACAAATGTCCCCCTAGGTATGCTGATTGTTTGGTTTTCTGTATACGTAGCAATATACGAAAATCTGCGTTTTAGTAAATGTGTTATTTCCACAGGCTTTCTGGTAGCCCTCATTCTGGTAGCTGCGCATCTCCCTGCCTTTGCTGACCTCCCTCCCCTGAGTGGGGTTGGGACCACCGCTAGTCAGCGGAGATGAGCCCTTGATCCAGGCCCCAACGCCCTACCCACAATGACCCGGCCAAGGGGTAGTGACGGAGTCCTTGTAGGGTCGATTAGGGTACTTCCCCAGAAGATGTTTTATAAAGGCCCAGAGAAAAGAGTCTGTTTTCTGTTTAGACTGGGACTGCCAGTAGCCACCCTTTTCTTCACGTGGAGAGAGCTCATTTTGGTGGGAGAAATAAAGGCCACACAGCAGATGCAGAGGCAAACAGGGAGGCGAGAGAGGGAGGGGCAAGGGGAGCCAACTAGAGAGAGTTAGTGAACTGCTGCAGTTCTTGGGTTGTCCTTTGAGAGACTTTCTGGTTTAAGCCAGCCTGATCTGCTTCTTTCACATGTAACTGAAGAAGTGCTGACAAATTCACACACAACAGTCTGTATCTACAGACTTGTACACAGATTTATCTGGATAAATGGACCAGAAACGTAAGGTTTTATGTTCTCATGACAGAAATGCTTCATAGACCATTTCTTTGAGACTCCTTTTTTTCCATTTCTGCCCTCTTACAAAGATCTCTAGCCAGGTTGTGCTATCTCTCTGGGCTCCAACTAATAAAATAAAAATCAGACTCAAAAGTATGTTGAAAGAAAATGATACCATTGTAATAACCTGGTTATTATTAACAGGAAAGAAATAAAGGGAAGACTAGATAGTATAGGCATGCATTTATACAGCTTTGCTAGAAAGCTGTAATGTAACACTCCCCAAGTCTGTTCCCAGAAGGTCGCTGGGAGAAGGGACTGGACAATAGATGCATGCCCAATAAGGTCTGAGTGACATGGGAAGGTGCCTACCTGTCAGTCACATCTGGGAACAAGTCAGTTGCCAGAATAGGGGTGGCCACTGCAAGGGCATGAAACCTGAATATTTAAATTCCCAGACAAAGGAAATTTGCTCTCTTGGCTCTCTCTCTCTTGCAAGCTTGGCCCCTGGCTCTCCTTTTGCAGGGGGGTGGGGGCGCTCCCCTGCATCCATCCACATGGCCCACAGCCATGTGGGCTCCGCACAATGGATTAATGGGCTTTAATTAGCCTGATGCTGAACCATCCCCAATTCTACTATGGAGGGGACACTCTGGACACTGGCCCTGCTTCTGGTTTTACTGGAATCCCAGCTGCCCCTTTTCCAAGACTGGATTAAGGAACATGGGACTTTACAACCCAAGAAATGTAACTCCACACCAATAAAAACCATTCATCCTCCTATGTGAGGCTTTAGAATATTCATTTTCTCAAGATATCTCAAGAGCCACCCCACGTCCACAAGTGTCGGGGAAATCTGGCCTACTAATTTCTCTGGCAACAAAAGGACAGTGCATTAACTTCTTGAGGATGTTTCCTTCAGCACTACAAATGTCCCCCCATTACCAAAGTAGAGAAATGCACCTGTCATCTCCTTAGAATATAAAAGAGAAAGAAAAGAAGACAAAAGAAAATGAGTGCATTGAGGCAGGTATTTGTCAGCCAAGGAGACATATCACTGAAGATGCCCCTGAAATTCTTTTTTTCTTTAATCATTTCTCTACAGATCAAGGGAAAGAAAGGACCAAAGTAGTTAACCAAAAACCCAAGCAAAAGAACAGGTGAGGCCAGTAGGATAATTAAGTTCCTGAAGTCACAAGACATTTCCATGATTATATCAAAATGAAAGTCAAAGTCATATGAAGTACCCTTCAGATCTATGTCATAATCCCCCTCGGGTGCCTGACAAACCTTAAGAAGCCAAAGTGACAATTACTGATTTACCTTTCTGTGCTGAAAAATGGAAGTTGAAAGTTAAGTGGCAACAGAAAGCTAAGCACCTCTGAGGCTGAGTTTTAAGTTTGGACTAGACAGAAATGACAGAAAATCATTAAGAACAGAAGGCATTAAAAGGTCAGAAATAAATTGTTATCAAGCCCTGTTTGACCATTTTATCAGTCAGGATTTTCTCTTTGCTCTCAAGAATGCGGGAGCATTTCCTTATCTCTAGAGATGAATATATTATCAGGGTTGTATGAACACACTGATGTTTAGATTCTGAGAATATTTTGCAAAAAAAAAAGACAGTTTGCAACAAAATGAGACTCTCAAATAGTTTTTTAAAAATACGTAACTGTCCTCTCCCCATCTCTCTGGAATGTTCCTTAGTGTATGAAAACTGTAGGGTTTATCCTGGGTAGAGAAGAAAGCCAACAGTGTCTTCCTGTGCCTAGGTTTCCAGGTGGTTCTTGGTGGGACAGACTGCTTAGCCCCAGGCCCGTCCCAGAATAAGCAACTCTTCCTCTCCCTCCCTCCTTCTCTTCCTTCCCCTTCCCTTTCCACCCATTTGGCCCAAAAATGATATTTTGCCATTTTAGTTGCAAGATATCAGGGAAATGGATACAAATCTCTCAGAAACAAAAGTTGATCTTCTTCTAAAGGAGCATGTGTGTGAATCAAAATTTTGTTAATCTGTTTAAATTATGAAAGTGGAAAATGATGGCTTAAGGATTGCGTATAGGAGAGAAAAGTCTTAATCATTTTAGCAATTAGTATGTAATGTCCTAAAATGACTCACTAATCACTCTGCAGCTGGTACACTAAAAACAAAGAAAAACAGTGTATAAGAGCGTTCTTCAAATGTCACAGTCCAAGGGAATCCACACTTCGCAGAGTTTGTAGTAGACCTGTGCTCTGAAGCATGCAGAAGCCCTGACTGAACTGTCTTAACTACCTGTGGCTTAGTTCATTTTGAATGATATTAGTGCATTGTAATGAAAGCAGCTTAAGAGTTTCACTGTCTTTAAACAGGATGGTATTTTGCCAAGAAGAGAGATTGAACTAAATCTTCAAGGGCCTTTTCAAGGGTCTTTTTAGTTCACAATTGCAGAGGTCACTGCAATGTTAGTTTTCTGGATCTACTAAATCAAAATCTGTATAAGCTACTTAAACAAACAGTCCCATCTGCAGGTTTTTCAAGATCACAGTTCTTAATACTTAAGATACCATATCTACAGGCCGCCAATAAAAGAGAGAAAAGTCACAAAGAAAAGAAGGGAGGGAGGGAGGGGAGGAAAGAGGGAGATAAGAAAGAAAAAGAACTACCAGAAAATATTATTCAAGAATTACAAAGGAGTTTTTTCTTTATATAACACAAAACCCACAGGCTGCTCAAAAGATAAGAGCTTTTCAGTCAGTAGAAGCTAGTAATTTGAACCCACCTACAGGTAGTTGATGATAACAGTGACTTAAATAGTTATCTATCTCTAATTATCCATGTTTTACTCTTCAAATGCCCACATAAAGATACTTTTTGCTTTGTTATATATTTCCATGCTAACCCCGGCAGGAGATTCAACACATTCCTAAACCGATCTGCCTGCCCACCTTACCACAGTGTAATCAAAAAGAAAAATGCCGGCTGGACAATAGCTATTTGGCTCTGATGCCACCTTCCTTTAAATGTAGTAAGAAGGTCTTGGGCCATTTCAGTGTGCTTCATTATCAGAACTGATATCCCTTTACCTATGATTTGTTCTTGACAGCAATCAAATGCAGAGGTACTGCCCTGGATGTGCGGTAAGTTGACAATTGTCAAGGTTGCTCCTGTGACCATCAGTGGCTCCTTTTACACCACCCGACTGTGGGTTGTAAAACAGATTCAAATTATCCAAAAGCCCTAAGGTTATAATGACGCTCATTTATGGAGAGGCTTTATTCAACAATTCAAAGTGCTGTGTAGGAAGTCATTGTGACAAAAGCTTCCTTGCCAAATGAGGAAGAGTCTCACACATGTATAGCTAAATTCAGACAGGAAGCATCTAAGTAATTAATTCATGTGAAGAAATATAAAATTATATTGATTATGCCTTGATTTTTAACCCATTGCAGACTATTTTTTTTTCCTTGAGCCATGTTTATTTCCAGAAATGATTAACATGTGTGTTGATCTATACAATTTGCCACGCACAGCTAAGAGCAATTCACGGGTAAGCATATTCTTATAGCTCAATTAACCTACAACTCATGCACAAGAGTTAATAGGTTCCTATAAATCTTCAGCTAATTTATTCTTCCTGTCATCGGAATAAATACTGTGAGTCATTTCTGGAGAAGGGCAGTGCTTCCTCCTTTCTTCTTCTATTTAGCCTGAGGTTGTGCTGCAGCACCTCTGTGCCCCTGTCATTGGGAGGTAAGGAGATGTTCACTCTTTTATAAAGAAGAACACAGAGTCTTTCTATTTATATTAGATTTATTTTCCAGCTAAATAGATTATTTTGGCCAGGCTAAGTTTAGTAAGAAGTAGAATAGCACTAAGTTCACTGATCTTTAGTTACTTTAAAAAAAGAGGGAATGCAAATTCAGAAATGAAGGAGGCAGTTCTCCACTCCCTGCATAGAGAATGCATTTCTTAACTTTTGAATGAAAAGCAATTATGCCAAGAGCCTTCATTTTAGATTGTCAGCATGGGCCTAGGTCTTACCCATCCTTACACTCCCAAACCGAAGATTTTAAAGGCCTCCTGCCTTTGCCATTGAGACACCTGTCACCAACTACACTGAATCAGCATCTCTAGATGCTGGGAAATACATATGCAACATGAATCTATGTAAGAAGCAACAGTAGGGAGGCTGGAATTCTTCAGAATTCTTAAAGAAAAAAAATGAAAGAGAAATTTAAGCCTAAAAAAAGAAACTGAAGTTGTGAGGAAATTTTCCACCCTATAAAATAAAATATACTTCTGATTCTATTTTAACTTATTTGCAAATGAAATGGTTTAACCTTAATATCATTAACAAAGTAAATTCCTATAAAAAATTTTTTTAATATATTAACTACAAATATTACCAGAGGCAAGTTTTAGGAAAAAAATATGATTTCTACATGGGATCTATAAAATGAAGAGCCATTTGAGCATAGTGTTACAACAAGAAATATTTCTAAAGACTATTTTTATTTTAAGCTAGGATAGTAATTAATAAGGATAAGATAATCAGTAAAATATTGTATTCTTCAAGAAGCATCATAAAAAAAGAAAACTGTGATCCTTTAGAGTACTGGAAAATTTTGGTATCTCTACATGTTAAATCTCATTTTCAAATACATTTTTTATTCATTCTTGCCCTCTTCATCCTTGCCCTCCTGCTTAGGATCCCATCTATGAGTCAATTGCAAAAGCAGTGCTCATTTCTCGCTTACTCAAGTATATCAAGATATTCATGATTTCTGAATTCAAAAGAGACATCCCCTAGAACTTCAAATGACACTCAGAAGAACTCAGAATTTTATAGTTCACCAGTTTAGATATCTTTCTGAAGAAAGGGTAATGATTTCTTTATCACTTATTAGTTATTTGATGGTACATTTACATGAATATATTCGATGTTAAAAAATTAGTAATTTTATATAACCAATGGGGCAACAAAATCAAAATCAAATCTCTTAAAACATATAATTTTATGCATTATTAAAATTAGAAATATGGGGGTGGGGGAAGGGAGGAGAAGGTAAAGAGAGGATAAATGGTAATGGAAGACTTGACTGGGGGTGGTGAACACACAACATACAGATGATGTATTATAGAATTGTGCACCTTAAACCTATATAATTTTATTAACCAATGTAACCACAATAAATTTGATAAAAAAGAAAAACAGAAGATAATGATTTAAATTTTTATATGTAAAAAGAAAAAAGAAATATGACAGTACATATAGTTTCTCCATTTGTAGCCTATTTTGTCTTGACAAATCATAACCAGCAAAAGTATATTTTAAATAAATTTCTAGAGCAAGACTATTTAAGGCAGCCACCTGAAGGGTACAAATTTCCAAATAAATTCTAATAACTCAATATCAAATGACAATAAAATTACAGTATTAGATTAGAGCTTCAGATAAATGCCAAGGGAATGCAGAGGCTGTAGAATAAATTTATTTACATAGCAAAATCAAGAGGGGAAAATTTAGGTGTAAAATTATTTTTGACAGCAAGTACTTGCCAATCTGTCTTAAGGTTAAAACTAAATATAGTTTGTCATGTAGAATTCAATTCTCATCCACTTTCTTCTGGTATAACAATGGTCTATTTATTAACTGACTAAAATACCTGTTGGCTCTCATTTGTTCTACTTTTTCAACAGAATCTTTTAATTGAAGACATTAATTTGATAATGTTCAGTCACCATCCCATGAGATGATAGATCTAATACTCTCTGAATTAAACACTCTTTGCATTTCTTTCTGATGAAGACTTTGAATTTTCCAGCAAGGAAATGGAATATTACTTTTTCCTTTTCTGTCTTATCCTAGTAGATAAGAATTATCACACAATAGAACATATATGCACCCTTTTTCTGAGGGCCACACCAAAGACATTCCAAGTGCTATCTTGAGTTGCATTTAATGACCAACCCAAGTTCTTATCAAACAATGTACTGACTGAGAATTAAGTTAAAACTTCAGTTCTCACTGAGTAGTTAGTTAGTAAATTAGAAGTAAAAAAACCTACCATGCTAGCTGTTGATACAATAATCAAACAAAACCAAACCAAAAAAAGTCTTTCCAAAGAATTCTATGAGGTAGGCATTATAAGTTCATTATCTAGGTAATAAAATTGAAGAACAGAAAATCTTTAGTAAATACCCAACACTGATATGAATAAAACCCAGGACAGTTGAAACCCTAGTTTTTCCACCACACAAATTATTGTATTTGCTCAATTTTTTATTTTATTGTTTTGATATTAAAATAATATTCTGCTCATATATATATACACATATATATATTAAAAATATCATCATAATATAAAACTATCCTTTAAAATAATTTAAAATTTAACTCAGCCTGTGGTAGACAAAATAATGCCCCACTCCCACCCCAGATGTCTACATCCTAATCCCTGAAATCTGTGAATTATTACCTTGTATGGCAAAAGGAGCTTTGCCTTTGCAGGTATGATTAAGTTAAGGACCTGGAGATGGGAAGATTATCCTGGATTATCCAGGTGGACCCGATGTAATCATAGAGGTCCTTACAAGAGGGAAATAGAAATGTCAGAGCTGGGGACAAATTCGTAGACGCTACCCTGCTGGTTCCAAAGATCGAGAAATGGGATCATAAGCCAAGGAATGTAGCCGGCCTCTAGAAACTGAAATAGCAAGGAAACAGTTTCCTTCCTAAGATTGTCCAAAAGTAAAACAGCTCTGTTGATAGTTTGATTTTTAGCCCAATAAGACTCGTTTCAGATCTCTGGTCTCTAGAATTCTCAAATCACAAATTTGTGTTGTTTTCAGTCACTACATTTTTAGTAATTTTTTACAACAGCAATAGTAAGTACAAGTGGTACAGAGCTATTTACAGGGCCACTTTCATGCGGTCTTAGCAGTGATCAAGCCACCATAAGCTTATAAGCATCATGATGGGCATCAACATTCACACTGACCATATGGGGAATATCTGAGTTATCTAGTTTGGCTCTCTATGCAGCATTCATTTGACTCTCCACAGCACTTTATGCCATTTTGTGCTTTATTACAATATCATCTGTAGACAATTTGCAAATTGGAATTAACAGTGTCAATTATTTAACAAAAGCCTCAGCTCTCTGTATCTACTTAGATGCAATTAATGAGTCAAAAGAGACCAATCATATCAGTTTTAACTGCTTGGCCTTCAAATTGGAGCAACTTTTTGCTTTTTTCCTTTGAAAAGGTCATCATAATTCTATTTTAAAATCTTAAAGATCACAAAACATTTAAAACACTTCCTTAAAAATTTGAAAGCTCCCACAATCCAGGCAGGTCAATAAAGAATTATCATTTAACATTTGTTAAGCATCCACAGTCCGGAAAATATCATACCAGGCAAAGAAAAAGAGATGAACTCACTAAAAAATTATGAGCACTTCTTTTAAAGAAAATAACACTCACCTGTAGGTCCTGGGAGGAGATAATTATGATTGATCAGAAGTAATGACCCTGCAACTTGATTACAACCAACAAGACAAGATGAAAAAGCCACACTAATCTCTGCTCCTGGTTAAAATGTCAAGGTCTATGATTAGACTACAGGAGTCAAAGATCTGAACTATTCTCTGATCATTTTGAGAGAAAGGTCAGTGTATTATGATATGTACTTAGGTAATAGCCTTGCAAATTTCGCGAAAATAGTTTTCTCATCCTCTGTGCTTGTGGCTAATCTCTGAATTATTCTGAATAAAGCACTGTGCTACATGGTACAGGAGATACAATCATTAATAAGGCCCTTCTTTCAAAGCTCTCACCACCTAGTGGAAGAGAGAAAATGTGTATGTATGCATTTGCTTCTATTCCCACACACTGCTTAGCAGAGCACTGCCGTATTACAGAAGATCCTTAACACATGACTAATTATATAATTACAAAACAAGGCAGAACATGGTAAAAATTAAGGTAGAGGTACAAAGAAAATGCGATATATTAAAAGTTTTCCAACTTCTGAAGAACCAGCTTGCATGGTTACCATTTGCTAAATTCTAAAACCAAGCTTAGAATTGTATAACTTACCTAAGGTTGAAAGCCATTTTAAACTGAAACAAAAGCAAAGAAATTTTAAAAAGTTAATGAACTTTTGGCTTGACTTTAAAGACACCCCCCCCCCCAGATGTGGTGATGGAAGTTGCAAACCCACCCCTTCATATCAGAGGAGAATCTGAATCCCTGCAATTAATTTGGAACTCATGCCATTCCCCATCCAACAGAGAAAGCAACCATTAAAAGCTACTGTGGGTCTTTGTGCAGGTGCCAAACGCTCCCTTGTGCAACACTGAGACCCACTGGCAGCACACAGCTTTGCTAATAGAAGAAATATTCTTGCCTCAACAGAGGTTTATATTATGCTGTATTTGAAAAAGTTTATGTTTCAAAGATGAGTTTCCTGAACATTCATCTAACAATGAAAACACCGGTGTGAAGGGGAAAAAACACATAAAATTGAAATATTTACTTTAACCTTCTTTCATTGGACTGGGGCCTAGGAGACTGGGGCCTAGGAAAGCTGCAAATATACATGCCCACTGACTGAAGCTGGGGGCCCCACGGAGACTGTAGGGCTCAGAAAGGATACAAACAGTAAGAGTTCAAGCTGTCGGAGAAGTTAGCATTTTCAAGAAGGAAATAAGGTCAGATTTCAGACAGAGAAATTTTAAAGGGTAAAGAACATAAGCAACAAACCTGAGATCGTGAAAGGAGGGTGTGCCCCTCTTGATGAAGATGTATCTGTGAAGATGTATTTGAACTTCATAGCAGGTTCAGAGGGATGTCCCAATTGGCTAGAACATTAACTTTCTTTTTCCTGTGTTGTAATTTCCATGTGAAACTTCCCTGACTGCCTACGCCTGCAGTTTGGTGTGTTAGTCTCTGGAGGCTGAATTATTATAGGGTGCAAAAAATGGAGGAGCTCTGCTCCCTCCACTCACTCCAAGACCAGATTAGTCCAGAGAGGACTGTCTCTTACATGTACTGTGATAGTCAACAGCATCAAAAAGCATCCCCAAAGAGCATCAGTAACCCGTAACCACAGAGGGACATTTTGCAGAGGCTATATGAAAATATAGTTAAGCTTAAACTTCTAAATACCTCACAGGTTAGGAGAATCACCCACTGAGAAGAGAAGAGATGGCGCAGGAAACTTCTGGTTCATATAAATTTAATATCCACAGTAGACAACATTTTGGAATAATAACCCAAAGAGTGTTTTCGTTTGTTTGTTTGTTTTTTCTCAGTAGTGCCTTGTACTGTGGCCCTTCCATAGTTAAAATTGGACCTTGACGCAGAGATTTATCCATTTAGAGGGAGGCCAAACTAGGCAGCCTGGGTTTCTGACTGTTGAAATGGGTTCTTAAAACCAAAATAGAGATAATAGTTTTGAAAGCCCAAAAATTTGATTGGAAGAACCAGTTTATTCTTTTCTTTTTTATTTACTGATTGGAGAGGGGCAGGGGAGAGAGACATCGATTTGTTATTCTACTTATTTATGCATCCATTGGTCCATTGGTTAATTCTTGTGCGTGTCCTGACTGGTGATGGAACCCACAACCATGTCATATCGGACAGTGCTCCAACCAACTGAGCTACCCAACCAGGGCGGAAGAATCCATCTTTTTACTGAAAAAAAATCTTTTGAGTTCTGAATAGCTAAAAAATTAAAATTTATACCATAATGGAGAAAATGAATATTGATATGATTTAGTTTTCCTACCCAAAAGGATACAAAGTCCTAACAGACTGAAGGACAAGGAATGTTAAATTGAAGAAAGCCAATAAAATGAGGAAGTTGATTATGAGGTGCTTCCAGTAATTTCATTCTTTTTATCATACTATTGAAGTTAAAATATCCTTTTAACATCAATTTACAATTTGTTTCTTTGGTAACTGCATCTTTTTAATTATGTCTTGCTTTAATCTTGTGATAAGATTTCTGGATAGCCCATTCATTGCTCAAGCAAATCTTAAAGTAAGGTAGCCCGATAACTAAGGGGAAAGCAGCTACTATGTTGTATAAGAATGTCTGTACTAACATACACGGATTTTCTGATGCTTATTTTTCACACACTACTGAGGTTACGGTGAAAACATTGGAACCCAGATGTGGTTATAAAGTTATCAGGTTTCTCCATTTATTTACTGCTTTTGTTTATTTTAAGAGCAAAAATTTTTCTCTCTCAGGTTTTTGGAAATACTAAACAAAGCAAAGCTGTCCACTGTCTTCTAAATCACTATGCTTCTTAAGAGGTATTCAAATGGAAACAACAGAAAATACAGCTGAAACTGGCTTAAACAATAAAATTATATCCATTGGTTTTCCTGCACGGAAAGCCCAAAAGTAGGAGGGTGGGAGGGTCAGAAATGACATAATTCCAAGGCAGGATGATCTTATCAAGAAGCCAGTTTCTCTCTGTATCATGATTTGCCTCCCTGAAATTCTGCTTCACCGGTGCTAAGGCTCAGTTACCCAACATAAGATAGCCACTGTCAACCCCCAGGCCTACCTCCTTCAGAATCTAAGCACATAGAAACAAACAGTTACTTTTGGAGATTCTCCCAGAAGATCATAGTTGGCTTATGTTTCATAAGGCTCTCAGCGTATCTCTTTGCATGTGTCATTAGCTCAAATTGAATAATATACCCACTCCTGAATCTATGTCTAAAGGATGCGTTTATGCTAACGGACATAGGTTTGAGTCACTCTACCTAACGCCAGATCCAGAGCAAGGCCAATTTCTTTCAAAACACTTCCGCTTCTCAGAAGTCGTATGGGGAATTACCCAGAGGCAAAAGAATGGATTTGGGGAAAGAACCACAATGTCCATTATAAGTATTCACCTTTGGTTCACATCTTATATGTGTTTATGTTTCAAAAGCTTTGTCCCTTACCCTGATTCTCTCCATTTCAATCAGAGTAAGAGTAAAAATGCATAATTATGTTAATAAAAGTGCCTAGTGAACACATAATATTTTTAGCATCCAAGACACTTTTAGTAGTATAAAGAAGATAAAGTGTGACTAAGCATAAATAAGAGTTAATTATTATTTTTGAAAGGATTTTGAGTCTCAAATCTGGATCTAGGAAGGTTTGGAGTTTTGCTTCTAGGCTCTGTTTGCTTTCATCTCTAGAGTAAAGAAGAAATATGTTTTGGAAATTTGTGGAAAATAAGAAGTTAAATTAAAAGCCATCCTAAAGAGCATTAAATTATCCATATTGTGATATCAGGAAAAATAAATTGCTTAGAACTTTTTACTTACAAAAATTACTGATCCTATTAACATGATTAGAAATAAAAGAATATATAATCTAGCTGACAATAGTCTGTAGTATCTGGACTATAGTGTTAGCATTCAAGATAGAGGTTAAGTGGATAGCCTTATTATGAAGTTTAGAATAAAAGTTATTGGACTCTTAAGATATTTGCTTGGATGACTATAGTTTCATTTACTTGATATGAGGAATATAGAGTGGGGAGGAAACAGATCGAGAACTCTGTCTTGAACAAAATGTTTAACGTGATTACAAGTGAAAATATTGAGAATACCATTGGCTATTCAAGTCTGTAAGGATCAGGGCTAGAAACTTGTATTTGAAAATCACCTATATAAAGATAATATCTTAAGCTATAGGACTTTAAACCTAATAAGAGAGTATGTAAAAGGAGAAGAAAGAACTTAGGAATGAGTCCCCAATGACCATAATTTGAAGAGCTGGAAACGAAGTTCTCAAAGAAGTTTGAAATGGACCACAATTGAAATAAGAAGAAAACCACTAGTGTTTATGTTTCAGACCACAAATAAAAGAATGTATTGATAAAGGAGGGCCACACTTATTGAATCCTGCTGAGGTCAAGATGAGAATATAGAAGTGACCACTGGATTTGGCTACTGACTTCCATGACAAGAGCAATGTGAGTGTAGAAGAGGGAGTAAAACTTGGAAGGTTGAGAGCAAAATGAACAGTAAGTTTGAAAACATAGATAATTATTTTGAGAAGTTTTGAAATTAAAAAGAGCAGAGGAATTATATAGCAGCAGGTGCAGAGGTGGAATCAAAGCCAACTGACCTCTTAATAAAATGAGAGATCAAGTGTGATAGCACATGTGTAGGCCGAGGGCAATACCCAGTAAAGAGGGAGAAATCCGTGTGATAGGAGATACATGAAATACTGTAAGGTAAAGTTATTGAGGAGACTTTATAGCCTTGGAATGTTGTTTCTTATTCTTGAAAACCACACCCTTTACCATATGGTTAGTTAAAAATAATTGTGCTACGTTGATCCTATATTAAATAATAATTCCTGAGACATCTGATTTTTTTGCTTTTGTTTTGTTTTTTGTCTTATTTTTGTTTGATTTTTATTCCTCACTTGAGGATATTTTTTCCATTGCTTTTCAGAGAGAGCAGAAGAGAGAGAGAAGGGGGGGAGAGGGAGGAAGAAACATCAACGTGAGAGAGACACATCGATTGGCTGCCTCCCGCACGAGCCCTGACTGGGCCAGGGATCGAGCCTGCAACCCAGGTATGTGCCTTTGGCTGGAATCAAACCTGGGAGCCTTCAGTCTGTGGGTCTACACTATAATCACTGAGCCAAACTGGCCAGGGCTGATTTTTATTTTTATTTATTTTCTATTGAATTTATTGGGGTGACATTAGTTAATAAAATTATGTAGATTTTTTATGTAGGTATACAACTCTACAATATATCATCTGTATATTTTATTGTGTGTTCGCCAACCAAAGCCAAGTCTCCTTCCATGACCATTGATCCCCCCTTTACCCTCTTCTACCCCCCCCACCCCCTTTCCCTCTGACAATCACCATACTCTTGTCCGTGTCCAAATTTTTTCATTTTTTTTGCTTAATCCCTTCACCCTTCTCACCCAGCTCCCAGCCCCCTCCCCTCTGACAGCTGTCAGTCTGTTCTCTGTATTCATGAGTCTGTCTCCACTTTATTTATTTTGTTCATTAGGTTCCACATATACGGGAAATCATATGGTACTTGTCATTCTCTGAACTGGCTTATTTCACTTAGTTCAATCCATGCTGCCCAAAAGATAAAATTCCTTCTTTTTTATAGCTGCGTAGCATTCCATTGTGTAAATGTACCACAGTTTTTTTTTATCCACTTATCTACTGATGAACACTTGGACTGCTTCCAAATCTTGGATATTGTAAATAATGCTGCAATGAGCATAAGGGTGCATATATTTTTTTTGAATTGAATTCTATATTTCAGTTGGTGTCAAATAACTTTTTTTTCTTGCCTTATAAATGATATGAAAGATTGAAAGCTAAGAAAGGGACATCAGATAACTAATGTTCTAAACTGAAGCACAAATAATTAGGGCCCAGATACCTTGACTGTGGCCAAACTCACTTTGCTACCCGTGTCACTAACTTCCCTTGCCCTGTCCCTTACCTCAAATAACTGAATCCTACGAGGAGAAGGAGAGGAGAATCTCCATAGCGACTTTATCCTAGGGAGAGAGCACGTGGCTTACTCTACTCAAAAAGGGAAGCTCTACAAGGTTTTCCCAGGAAAGTCTTGCTTTATGGCTCTAGTCCCTTTGCTTCTCAAAAGATACCTGGTTTGGACAATGAAATATATAGTCACCCTACCCAACATCCAGGTGATAAGTAACTCTGTTCAGAATAGATTAGCATAGCATTTCCTAGATGAAAGTTTATACAGTGAGCTCACTAATTTTCTGGGGCTTTTAAGAGCAGGCAGAAAAGAGAATTGCCTAGAAAAGATGACATAGAAGAGACAGGAACAATAGAGCAGCCTGCATTTTTATGATTTGAGGTGGTGAAAATGCAGCAGACTTCTAGGAGTCAAGTAGACGTTAGAGAAGGTGTCCAGGTTTGATTAATCCCCCTGGTCCCTCACTAATGAAGGTTAGCCACAGAGAGCAGTGAGGCTGTGAGGTGAAAGCAGGGCTGGAGCTTGTGGAGAGAGAAGGAAGACAGAAAAGGAGGCTGGTGGAATTAGAGCCAGTGAATCTCCTGCCTCTGGGACTGTGAGATGGAAAAGAACATCTCATGGCTCCCAAGAATGACACTTGTGTCTCTAGAGCAGCATTTGATGCTTGCCACAGAGGGCATACATAGCTGGCACCGTGATGCACTTCAGTCTTCACAGCAGTGGAAAGGTAGCAGTAAGGATAAAAGATTATTGCTGTTTTCGCAATGCTTCCCACACACACCCCAACCACTATCAATGGAGTAATTAGATCCAGAAAGAAGGGCAAAGGGCTGAATTTGTGGAAATGCAACTCTCCTTGGTTAGCATTGGGAAGAGAAAAGGTGATGAAATTGAAGTTTTAAATTGGACAAAACTGGACTGCACTTTTTAATAACACAAAATGAAGAGAAAGTTATGAGATCTCTTAAGATATCATTATGGTCAAAAAAGGAATAATCAATGAGGCATGGCTGAAGGCAATAACTAGACAAAAATAAAACTATCTTGGGTTTCTATATCACCACGCTAAGATTGCCCAATAAACTTATTTGATTAAAACCTTACCTGCTCTTCCAGCCCATCTCTCTTAATCATTTCATTGTTGCAAAGCCTCGTTTGGGGTTTAGGGCTTTTGGTATGTGTGTAATTTGTTTCAGAAGATCATTTTTTTTAATTGTGGCTTATTTCACTTGTGAGATTAAAGAGTGATTGGTGATGATTTATGAACTCTAAATACCTAACTTCCCTTTCTAAAGTATAACATTTTTAAATACCAAAAGCAATAATATCTAACTCAGAAGATGGGAACTTCAAAGGCTAATACATTAGGAACCTGCATTTCCATCTTGCCCTGCAGTGCACTAAATAAATGCAGAGATTTCAACTGTTATCCATGTTAATTCTCAGATACAGGAGGTCAGGTCAAGTAGGTAACTAGCTTCTATAGATCTCTCTAAGAAAAACTAAAATGATCAACTTCAGGCAGCTAATCTAGCACTGGATCAAAACCCCTCAGGGAAATATTTATGTTTTACTAGTTTACTCAGAGAAACAGCTCTAGGGATCTGCAGATATCCTCTGTGATTTTGACTGAAGGAAACACTGATGCCAGCGCTGAAGCTTGTGATTTAATCATCGAAGCAATTCAGCCTTCAGCAATCCCATCTCCTAAGAAATCAATAGCTACACTTTCAATTCTATTAAAAGATTTTTTTAACTTCTCCACCTGACCAAGATATTAATTTGTGTATGTTCCATTGTCTGCCTATCTGGTTGATACCTTGAAATGTTGAAAGACTAATTCAATGATTCAGTTGGAAATGCTTTCTCTAAAAGATTTCCTCTGTCATCATCATCATCATTATTTTAATTATTTATTGATTCACATGCCATTTTCAAACACTAAAGTGCTTTAAAGAATTATCTACAACATCCAAGGATAACATTTCACATAAGTCTCCTAAACATAGCCTTCCAGTCAGTTGAAGGTGGCACAAAATAGCCTTCAGAAACAAATTCTAAAGAATTTTCAGAAATGCCCATTAAATTAAAAACAAAAACAGATGGACAAACAAAAATCTAATTGAAGAGTTAGAGAAATTGGGGTAACTTAGGGAAGATTATGGTCTATGCTAATACCAAGGGCTTGTCAAACCTGGGATAGTCTACCCTGATGTTCTCAAAATTTCCAAGCAACAGAGCTCTTGATCACATATGCATTATATGTACTGAGACTACTGTTTTTTATCAATTAAGAAAACAAAGGCTTCCTGTTCAGATTTGCTTTAATGATTGTTGCTTACATTAAGACATTACATTTTACCTTACAATAATGACTAAATTAGTTTAACATTTGGATAGATGTGAATTTCATTAAATTACGGGATATGCTAAACAATAGTTGGGGGGGGGTATTGAAATGCGCATTAAATAGGGAGCCAGGAGTTATGGATTCTCTCGTCTGAGGACTCACCATCAAATGATGTGTCCTTACTCAATCACATAAATGACTTTCTAAACTCTAAAAATTTCAACTCCAAAATGTTAATATTATTTCACACTCATAAATCTTATACACTGATGTTAAGAATTCTTTTTGCCAGGCAAGCTCAGGAGACACCTCAATAAACACTTGGTTTTTCTCTTATTGACAATATTTATAATTACTTCTTCTAGAAAATATATTTTATTATACTACAACCAATGTACCAATTGATTTATTAGAGGAAATAGGCCAATTTTTATATCAATTTGGCCTCTGGAGTTTCAGGATAAAAATCAACACTACCTTACTCACAGGGTCTTATAATTAGTTTATCTTTATTAAGTACTAGACTGAGAACAGAATGAACATATTTCTAATTTTAGCAGAAAAATTTAGTGAAACTGATTAGAGTATGAGTATCACTAGGTAATACCAGCTTCCAAACAAGGACCATGTCTTCTGATTCTATGTATGACCTACCTTGGTAATATATACCAATGAATATTTATTGAGTTCCTAATATCTGTCAGCCATTGTTATCATTATTGGGGATGTAAGATTAGAGCTAAAAAAGTTGTGTGTGCTTACACTAGAATTCATTAGAACAACAATTTCTTTCCATTTCTTTTGTCAACTTCACTCTCAGTACACTTAAGAATAAAAGGAACACATACATTTAAAATTCAAAGATGTTAGAACAAATATGCAAGTTCAATTACTTGTGTCTATATCTGCTAACCTTTTGGCACAATACAGTTTTAAGTGTGCTCAGTCATTAGTTCTGGGTAGAAATTGATACTTGATATCCTCAATGCTTATTCTGGCATAATTGTGTCTGCTTATGTGTAAAAGGACAGTTAAGGTAAATCTAGAAAATACATTCTCATTTTCCAAATGCTTAATTTTTTATTGTCTTTCCCTCCTGTTTTATTCTAAATAATGGTTCATTTAAGTGCAAGTTTACAAAATATTTATGTCTCAGAGTTTTTTCCTCATAATGTTTGAATTGTACATTTTTATCAGACTGCCACTTACATCTTTGTTCCTAGTCATTTTACTCTTAATTCAATCTTCAATTAAGAAGTAATAAAAAGTCATGGAGGAGGCTTCCAGTGAAGATAGCAGAGTAGGTAAACATGGTACTGGCATCCTCCCACAACCACATCAACATTACAACTTAACTACAGAACAACCACCATTGAGAAATCTAACTGAAGAAAAGTCCCATGACTAAGGATATCTCAAAGAAACCAGACTGAGACTGGTAGAAGGGGCAGAGCTGTGGAACAGGCTGGCCCCACACTAATGTGTGGTAGTGAAAAATTTGGAGGGATATCTCAGCTGAGGAGAGCCCCCTGAAGAGAAAGGGATCCCTGCCTTACTAAGGCCCCTCAGAGCATGTTTTCAGTGCCAGGAAAAGAAATCCTCGTAACTTCTCTTAAAAACCCACATGAACTTATTCAGACTCACTCATTCTGAGCTCCAGAGCTGGAGCAGCAGCTCAAAAGTCTCCAGAGACATATGAAATAAACTTTATTATCTAGCTTTGGGGTAAGGGCTGGAGGGGCAGCTATCTCCCAGACAAAAGTGCTGGCAGAAGTCATTATTCTTTTGCTGAGGTCTCCCCTTGAAGGCACAGGCTAGCACTATATCTGACTCTGGATCAACCTGACAAACATTATTTGCCCTGTTCTAGTGATTCCCTGAGATTCCCGTCCCCCACCCAACTTGCAAGCCCACCCAAACTGCTTCCAGTGGCTTTTTCATATAATTTGTGTTGGCTCATGTGCAGATTTTCTTAAAATCTCTCGAAGGTTCACAAATCCCAAAGAGCAGCATGTGACTTCAACATGTGGCAGACCTCTTGCTAAGTGGAACCAGGCCAGACACCAGCAGCAGCCAGACTCAGTTCACAGCTTGGATTCTCCCAGGAACCTCTAAGCCCAACACAAGTAGCACCACCTACAGATTGCTTTGTAGCTCATGCCAAGTGGCCCTGGGCAGGGCACAGGTGGAAGTTGAGCTTGGCATGCACTTCCTAAGAGGCGCCAGAGCTAGCACATCAGGGGACAGCTTCAGACCATGCTGGAGCACAACACAACCACCTCCATGAGTGACAAACTTGAGACACAGACTCAGCGGGCACTGGAGCTCAGCTGAAGTGAGTTCTGCTCTGTGAGGTTGGCTCCTGCACAGCAGCTCCTTCTCTGCAGTTGCAGTTGGCCCTTGTGGCTGATTAGCCTGGGGGTCAATCCCTTCCATTGACTTGTCAACAGGAATCAAGGCTCCACTACAGCAGGAGTGTGCATAAAGTTCACTCAGTGATTTGGATGATAAGGAAGCAGAAAACACCCAATCAGAACAGGAATTTTTCTTTCTTTAATTAAAAATGAGGATAGGTGAAGGGACCTCTGGTACAACAAGAATAACAATATCTGCATCATAGGGTACCAGGAGAAGAGACAGAGCAAGGGACTATGAATGTATTTGAACAAATAATGACTGAAAGCTTCCCTAATTTGGTGAAGGAAAAAGAGACAAAACTCCAGGAAGAACAGTATCCCAAACAAAATAAACCCAAAGAGGCCCACATCAAGACACATCATAATTAAAATGGCAAAAGTTAAAGACAAAAAGAGAATCTTAAAAGTAGCAAAAGTAAAGTAATTAGTTAATGACACAAAAGCTCCCATAGATTCTAAACTGATTTCTCAACAGAAATTTTGCAGGCCAGAAGGGATTGGCAAGAAATATTCAAAGTGATGAAAAGCAGGGACCTACAACCAAGATTACTCTACCCAGCAAGGCTATCATTTGGAATCAGTGGACAAATAAAGAGCTTCCCAGATGATAAAAAGCTAAAGGAGTTCATCATCACCAAACCAATATTACAAGAAATGTTAAAGAGCCTTCTTTAAGAAGGAAAAGAAAAATAAAAGATCAAAACTGCATAAAATAAAATGGCAATAAATTCATATTTATCAACAATTACTTTCAATGCAGATGGATTAAATGCTCCAATCAAAAGACATGCAGTGGCTGAATGAATAACAAAACAAGACCCTTACATATGCTGTCTACAGGATAAAAAGATACATGCAGACTGAAAGTAAAGGGATGGAAGAGATATTGCATGAAAATTGAAACAAAAAAGGAAAAAATCTGTGTAGCAATACTTATACCAGACAAAATAGACTTTAAAACAAAGGCTAGAACAAAAGACAAAAGGATCCAGCAATTCTAGTTCTTCATATTTATGCCAAGAAACCCAAAACACTAAACTGAAAAGACACATGCATCTATATGTTTATTGCAGCATTATTTACAACATCCAAGATATGGAAGCAACCTAAGTGTCTATCAGTAAATGAATGCATAAAGAGGTGATTCATACACATAATAAAATATGACTCAGCTATTAAACAGAATAAAATCTTGTCATCAGCAACAACATGGATGGACCTAAAGGGATTTGTGCTGAGTGAAATAAGTAAGATAGAGAAAGACAAATGCCATATGATTTCATTTATATGTAGAACGTAAAATAAAAATATATCAACAAGCAGAACAGAAACAGACACAGATACAGAGAATGTTTTGATGGTTACCAAAAAATAAAAAAGTATTTAAATTTAAAAAATAAATAAGTAAATTATGGAGGCTATTTGTACCCAAAGAAAGAAGCAAGCATTTCCTAAGCTCAAGATATTAACTGTGCCTCTTCTTGTTTCTAATTCTAAGAATATAAATTTCTGTGCTTTTATATACATTTTTAAACTATGACATCTGTTCAAGCACTGAGCTCATTTCTGGGAATACAATGGCTGAAATATGGCCCTTGCCCTTGACTAGATCACATTTAACATGGAGAAACAAAACACATAAGCAAAGAGTTAAAATGCAAAGTGATTAAACTCTGTTCCAAATATACGGCCATAGTAAAAAAAGTGGATTATTTTTTAACAAATGAGTTCTAAACATTCACAGAGAAGACTTTTTTCTTTGCCTCTTTATGGATGAGTAGAAGTTACCAAGAAGGGAATAAGTAGAAGTACATACATGCTCATTTAAAAGGTTTTAAAATTCATAGGTAATTATGAATGGTACAATAAGGCTAGAGTTTAAACTTTAAGTGAACACTAAATGTAATGATTTTTAAAGGCAAAAATTTTATAAATAGAAGAAAATTATTTGATGGCTAATTATTCTATGTATTACCTTTTCAAGACCTTAGTCTCTTACAAAGAACTTCATTAATTGATCATTTTCAGAAGATATCTAGACTATAATTTTATCAGTATACTGATCTATTATTGGCACCACCCTGTTTTCTGTCTATTATAACTTCTCTATCCAAAACGCTGAATTTTTTGCCTAAAAAATTATCCTTATGAGTACTACTGAGATTAAAAACATATATGGCTCTATCAGGTTGTCCATCTTTTTTCTGTGAAAAAAATTATTATATTAAAAATTTAGAGAAAAAGACATTTAGGTCAAGATATTTTATTAACATCTGTGGCATGAAACACAGATATTCAGTTTTATTGACCCAATTCATGTGTATTCTCTGTCATCCAACAACAACAAAAAAAATCTTACATTATTTCATTTCCATCAGTGTGCTTAGGTATTTCTACCACTTATGCAGGGGAAGTAAAAAGAAAGGAGAAGAGGAGATAGGAGAGAGAATTGGAAACAAGTTCTCATGAGGGAAAAAAGAGGTTTCATTTCTATGTTTAATAGATCTCTAAAGCTTCCAAAAAATTCCCACATCCTATCTCCTCAGACAGATCAAGGAGGCGTTACAAGAAACCTATAGCAGAAAGAAAATGTCAAGAAACATCAAGGACAGAAAAGATATTTTTTCCATGAGCAAATCGTTTGTAGGACATATTTTCTATAAATGTCCAGCACTTGCCTTGGGCAGGTGCTCTTGTCAAATAATTCAGGCACAGAAATTCTAGAATGTTAAAAATCTGTTTTATGTATATGTTTTTTCCATACAAGTGAATTCTAAATTCAAGTTAAAATGCTAATAAAGTATATATTTTTAATTTTTGCTTCTGTTATTTGAAAATGGAGAATTTAAATGTCAATACAAATGATTTTATAAATATGCAATGCTTTGTAAATCACACAGTTTCTAAAGTTTTTAATGCAAAGAGATGTCAGCACTCCTAAAGATCCTAAAATACATCATTCACTCATATTCCTGTTATATGGTTTTATAATCCCCATTTTAAGTAGCTAGAGACTGTTACTCTAAATTGAGTTTCTCGGAAAGAGATTTTTTTTTAAACCATAATAACAACAAAGTTATTACTAAAGAGAAAGGATTTATTCCCCAAGTTTCTTTGCAAAAGTCAATCATGCCTGCAGAGGAACTTGATTAATGGTGCATAATCTACAGATGTTATGGAAGCATTGTAAGTGAGAATGTTAATTATCTAACTTTTTAGCAGAAAGATAAGAGTTTAACCTTTAGAAAAAGAAAGACAGGACTAAATAACTCATGGGAATTAGTAATGGGATAGTGAGCTTTTTATATTCACAATGGCAACTGAAATCCATCCCAGGTGACAACTGACAGAAACACAGGAACATCAGTTTTTACCAGGGCTGACACATGAAATGTTGGCAGCCTCTTCAGCTTCATCCTAAATAAGAGTCTATATCTCTAAAGTACTCAAGATTACCAGCGCACGAACCAGAGGAAATTCATTACTATGGGTTACTTGAAGATAATTGAAACTAATAAAGACTCAAGAATTACCAAGCGACTGAGCTCTAACTTTTCAGGCTAGTCTGTAATACAGCTATTTATGATGAATCATAGCTTGCCCATAATCTAATGATTTTGAAGGCTATATTTTGTGTTTGTTCCTTGTTTTGGTGGTAAACACTGATTATTTTTAAATAAAAGTTCATTGAAATGTTTATGTATATCAACAGTCAAATTTCCCTTTCTCCCTGAAGTCAAAGTTAATGTAAAACAAAGAATTGCACTTAGCTTAATTATGTGAACAATGAAGGGCATGAAAGGCATTTTATTTTAGCAATATATAATGTCTCTTGGAACCTAGACACATTAGGTGATAGCCCTTTTGAAATGAAATGCAAGGCCAGCAACATTAGACCTTTAGACACAGGACAGTCCTTCAAAAGGGCTTCATAATTCCTTAAACTAAATATATACATTTTATTTTATGTACAGTATCCTTTGTAATAATATTTTTAAAAATTCTTCCTGCACAGGGAGAAATGTTTGCTTAGTAGATCGCATGGGTAACTTAGGTACACTGCAGAGGTACATGGGATCTCCAGGTTGAATTTTTTTTAATGTAAGATCTTTTAAAATTCCAATCAGTTTCCACAATAGTAAAATGAACATAATAATACCTACTTTGTGAGTGACCTCATGTTTTAAGGGTCACAATATGCATGAGAGGCCTAATACTGTGACTGACATGAGGTAGAAAACCTCAGTGAAAGAAAATGGTTGACGCCTTTTCCTAATGGAGCTGTGAAAACCCTAGTGACGTTTCTTGCTGATTTCAGGACTTAACCAGAAAAGTATAAATAATCATACATTTTCTTTCATATTCTCAAGGAAGGCAATTAACATTCTTCCATGAATTTTTAGAATTGTATTCATGCTTTGCTACTGGCATATTCAAAAGTAGAAGCCAAAAATAAGAATTACTGCAAAAAAAGATGCCACTGTTAAAATACCCATTGTTCCAAGGGACTCAGGGAGGAAATGTGCTAAGTGCATGAAAAAGATTGGCGACTCCTCCCAAAAGAAAAGACTTAAAATAAAGCAATAGAGACTTAAAATTACTCCCTATAAACAATGGCAGGAATGTACAGTTGATCAAAGACTGAAATAATCCCACAGCAGTGCAGTGCATTTTTATTGATACATAAGTGGTTGCCTGTTATTTGCAACAATGAAGAGGACTGATTTAACATGAGAACGAAGCAGGAGAGGCGACGCTGGCTCAATAATAGGTTCCTTCTCTGCAGGCATTCGTATGAGTGAGTAGGGGAAATGAGGATAGTTGGGGGGTGGGCAAGAGAAGGCAGAACGAGATGACTGCGAACCACAAGGCATCTTTGCTTAGAAGTCTATTCCATGAATGTGCCAAGAAGCTATTTCAGTGGCCTACTGTGTGAGTCAAAAAATGTGACTCCAACTTGACAAAGTACAAAAGGTAAAGGCCGGGTAAAGCTGACAGACCTCAGGGATCTCCGTTACTGGCTGTTACCTTCAAAGTGTCCTTGGCAGAAGATGAAAGCAGCCCCTGGCACACGTAGCTGCAGGTGCACAAAACTAACTTGGGTACAGAGCAGCAGGGGAAGGAAAGGGGTGCCTATCACTGGAATCCAGTTTGTTAAAGGGAACTGTATATTCTGTGAAACTATTTACTCTGGTTTCAAAATTAGTGGTTGCCTTAGCAACACTTGAATCCCATGAGGCTCACACACGGTGCTAATTTCAATTCATAGACACCTTCACAGAGGAGGAGTGCAAACAATAACTCAGCGTCTCATTTGGCATGCCTCTCGTAGGAAATGTGATTTCCTCTGCCTACGAAATATTCACTTCGACTTATCGGTATCTTCTATACACCAGGTGATACACTAACAGCTTCACATTTGATTGCATTTATAGTCACTGCAAGCCTGCAAGGTCAGCAGTATTATTCCCATTTTACAGATTTAAAATGAGCTGCAGAGAGGCTACATAATTTTCCCACGTTCACACAGTGGTTGGAGGATTTTAATTTAGAATTGGCTGACTCCAACATTTCATGTTCTTTTAGCATTTCTAACTTTTTAAATAATACAATTTTTAAAAAACAACAGCTGCCAAATACCTTAGGGCTTATCTGCACAATATCCTATTTAAAACAGAAGAAACCAAAGACACAAGAAGGCCAAGAGATCTATTTAAAATGACGTGGCCAATAACAGCAGAGTGGGGGACAGGATTCAGGTTGAAGGGCCCTGTTTGAGCCCTCGCTGATGGACGGCCACCTCTGAATCATCTGAACTGTGACATTCCCAGGACCGAACTGTATTTTGTTCATCTTTGCATACATTTTCTAGATCTAGGTAAATACAGTCGAAACCAAAGAAGAAATAAAAACCAGGAGGGTTTCTGTAGTATTCTGTGACAGCACAGTAAGGGCTTAACATTTTAAACCCAGAAAGTCGCAGGTGTGGTTGGCACAGGCCCTTCCGAGCTGCGTGCACTCCCAGCCGCTCACGCCGTCGGGGCCCCTTGAACAATCGTCCTGCTACAGTGCGAGGACTCGCCTCTGTGAGATGTCCCATCTGTCTGCCGCAGTCGCCCTGAAGTTGACAGGAATACGAGTGAAAGGGCAGAGTCGCTTCGCCCCAAGGTTTTCACAGAAGATAAAGACAAGTCCAAACCAAAAATGGATGGCGAGGGTTACTCATGTGCTGTTACCTGACGGGGCCCAGCCTGGAGCAGTTCTGCCTCAGGCCAGCCTGTAGTGTGTGGGTCCCTGACTTCGCGTAGGAAAGATCGCATCAGGAGTCCAGATGGGTTTGAGAGCATGTTTATTAATGCTGGGGACAATGGAGCAAAGGAAGAAATTAGGGTAGAAGAAACAGCAGGAGAAACCTAGGAGGTGCTCTGCTTTGGCTCCCTGGAAATGCTGTCGGAAAGAAGTGAGCCAAGGCGGGGCTGCCCTTAGCTCACTGGGTCGCGAAGGTCACCGTGACAGAAGCGAGCCTGGGCAGGGCTGCTGTAGTTCACTGGGAATCAGAGGAAAAGGGGACCTTGGAGACAGGACCAGGGGGTGAGCCCGGGTTGAGCCGCTGCTGCCCACCACTCCCCTGGCTGCAAGTCTCATGGGGACCTTGGAAATTAGGGAGAAATAAGAAGTTTGTGCCCAAGAAGGGGCATGGGCATGCTCGAGAGAGAGCCGCATTGAGTCTTTGTCCTGAGGGCTTTTTATCCATGCTTTTCTCTGCAGGCGAGAATCTCAGGGAAGGGTTTCAGTAGAATATTCATCAGCTTTCCAGGTGCATTTTAAAATATGCTGGCGCATTATAATGAGTGTATAGGGGAGTTTGGGATAATCCTTGGTCTGTTTTACTGTTTTACTTTTATCTTAGGTCTGGCTGGCTATAGTGGGGTTTTTGTTATTTGTCCCCCAGACTTCATCTGTCCTTGGGTTTACCTGGCACAAATGGCATTAATTGGGTCTCTGTTCTCTACTTTCCCAGGCCAGGGTGATTTAAGCCATGTAGTCTCTGTTGGGGAGGAGGGTAGGAACCATTTGCTCTCAGGCGTCCTTGGTTGGGGAAGATAAGGCCTTGCAGTTCACAAGCTGGCTGCAAGCTGCCCAAACTGCTTGGCCTTATTTAGTTTTCTTGTCTCAGTTTCCCCATTCCACTAGCCCAGGGATTTTCCTACTCCTTACTATCCTACCACAGTGCTTCTTACTAAACTCTTTTCTGTGCCACTGCTTCTCTTTCATGGGCTGAGACTCCCTTCACTAAATCATCAGACTCCCAAAGCCACCATACGGCCAGTCTTGTCATACTATCATTTACTTATTCAAAGTCCCCTGCTTTAAAAAACCATTAAGACCTGGTTTCCTCCATGGTAACCTTATGCTCTGAAATTACCTTTCATTTTTCCTCTCCCTATTTGTATCACAATTACCATTTCCTTAATGATCTCAGGAAGCTGTTATAAAAGCAAGGAGAGTCCAGCTGGCATGGCTCAGTGGTTGAGCATCAACCCATGAACCAGGAGATCGCAGTTCTATTCCTGGTCAAGGCACATGTCCAAGTTGTGGGCTCGATCCCCAGGAGGGAGCATGCCAGAGGCAGCTTATCAATGACTCTCTCATCACTGATGTCTCTCTCTCTCTCCCCATCTCCCTTCCTCTCTCTGAAATCCATAAAAAATACATACATATATATATATTTTTTTAAACATGGATGTTTCTGGTTAATCCTGAAACAAAACAATGTAGGCAATCATTACATAAAGTTCCTCCTGTATTATGTGGGAAAGGTCTTGTGTTCCTGGTCCACTATCCTCCTGTGGAGCCTTTGTGCCTTGCCATATATGTGACTTTTTGCAAATATTTTAATCCAGAACTGGTTTCAGGCTTAAACACTTTGTTAAGTAGTCAACCAAGATATGAGAACCAGAGCCCCAAGGTGGAGGGAAGTGTCTAAAGGTAGACAACTCAGGCAGGATGCCGTTGAACTGAAAGAAACTACAGTAGTTACTGTTCACAAAGCTATTGGGTTGGTCAAGACTTAGTGATCCATTCATCTCTAAAACATTTATTGTGTGTTTACCATGTGCCAAACATTGGACTGGGTAAAGGAAATTTAAAAGAAAAATATGAATAAGGAATAGTATTACCATTCAAGAAATCTATAATGTAGTTAGAGAGACCACACATATGTTCATTGCAATTCTTTGTAATAGCTGTGTTGATGAGAGGGCAATTTGATAAAGAGATGGGCTTATATACACATCAACTGAAATTTGAACATTGCCTCTGCTACTTATTAGAGGTGTGGGCCCTAGCAGGTCACTTAACCACCACGGACTTCAGTGCCTTTATCTTAAAACTTCAAAAAATGAATATGTACTGTGCAAGATTGTTTAGAAAAAGCACACATAAAGCACCTGTACTGGTATTAGTGTGCCTGGCATAAAAGACATTACGTACTTGGCAACTATTATCATTGTTTTTATTATTATAATGATTAATATAAGCCCACATCATATGACACATAGACACACAAATGATTCTGAATTCATGAATCCAGAGAAATTTCTAGAACTTAGCAATGGCTTAAAATGACAAGTATAAATTTGATAAAGAATGGAGAGACAAGAGTGAGGGTTGTAACAACTGCATATTCAAAGGTGCAAAGAAACATGATAGTTTAGGGGCTGCTGGTGGGTCAGGATGGCCGTGGCAGAGAACCGGGAAACTAACTGGTGATGTTGGAGACCAGACCACAGCAAGACGTTACAGCCATAGTAACCGTCTGTCCCTGTTTGCCTGGGATAGGCCTGAGTTATGTCTGTTGCCCCAAAGTAATTGTTAATAGTGCACACTTTCACTCAGCTTAGATGCTGAATTACCATATGCAGCCAGTCTCCCTACCTGGCATGGGAGAAATGGTGGTCTAAGCTGAAAACTATTGAGCGCCTGAACAAAGCTAGCCTGGGGAATGACTTGGCCAATTCTGGTTTTAAAGAGCACATTCTGGCAATTGTGTTAACAATGATGGAGAGTGGATCAGAGAGGGCGGCCTGCAGGCAGGCAGCGTGTGGAAGTAAAGTCAGTATACGGCGCACTTTCAATTATTTGGTCTGGATTTCGATCGTAGCTAACATATTTTGTCCATCCCTTGCTCTGTGTCAAAGGCTGTTCTAAGTGTTTATGTGTGTTATCTCATTTAAATTTCACCACTTTATCTCAAGATGGGTATTATCATTATTATCTCTGTTTTCATACGACAAAACTGAGAACCTAGAGAAGTTAAATTATTTGCTAAAGATTAAGACGATCCAAATTCACACCCACGGATTCTACCACCACATCCCACGTTTGTAACCACTAAATTATACTGTGATTACATAGGACTCAACGGATGAGCTGATGTCAGAATCCCAGCCAGTACCTGCCTAGGGAAATGTGAAGTCAAGTCTTCCTGCATGTCATCTCTTCCTTTACGCGCGCTAGAATCCCCAAGGGATTATTACCCTTTTTCTTTCTTTTTTTCCCTTTTTCTTCTCTCATCCATCAAACTGTAGCTCAGGTAAATCCCTTTGCCCTCAAGCAGGTCAATTACCCTGGATTCAGGCTCTTCTGCTATTTCTATTCTGTCCAGACCAGCCCAGAAAAGCCAAGGTTTAAGGTTTCCATTTCTAATCTGGGGGTGTCAGTAGAATGAGATAAGTTTACTTTTAAAAAGAGCCCATTGACAACCTTTGCACATTTAAAAGTGAGACACAGCCGTCCACCACAACCACTCAGATGCAAGAGGAAAAACTCCTTCCCACAGTTGTCCAGTCTCTATTCTTACTATCCCTTCATGAGTCTCCTCAGGATGATTAAAAGTTATAATATTTACCCCCTTTGTGAAAAATGCATCTTTACTATCATAAAACAGTGTAGCACTGGTATATTTCCCAAAGTCTAGGTTATACACTCCTATTCCTAATCACTTGAATACGTAAAGAAGAGATACTGCTGCTGGCATTGGAAACAGGTTGATTGGTCTGTGATATTTAGGAAATAAAATTAAGAAAACTAAAAACTGATTGCCTGTAAGAGGTCAGTGAAAAAGAAAAATTAAGGATGATTCTCAAGTTTTTGTCTCAAGAGAGTGAGTGAGTGAGTGGGTGGGTGGGTGGATGGTGATTTCATGAAATTAAGTACAGAACACGGAGAAACTGTTTAAAGGGGTGGATACATGGTAATGAGTTCAGTAAATATTTGTTAGAATAAATGGATGAATGAATAAGTATAAGAATTAAAAGGAATGTCACTGAAATGAAAAGATGATGGAGAAGCTAATTTAAAACAGAACTGGCTTAACCAAAATCATTTCAAAGTTAATAGATAAAGTTGAGGCAAAATTATTTGGATTCCTTTCCCTAGCCAGACAATAAATAGAAAAGTGGGAAATGTAGACATATATGCATGTAATTGTAGAAACATACACATCATTCTAAAATGTCTGAAAATTGCCCTGGCCTGTGTGGCTCAGTTGGTTGGGCATTGCCCTGTGCACCAAAAGGTTGCTGGTTCAATTTCTGCTCAGGGCACATGCCCAGGTTGAGGGATCCCCGGTAGAGGGCAACCCACTGATGTTGCACTCTCACATCCATTGTTTCTCTTTCTCTCTTTCTCTCTTTCTCTCTCCCTCTCCCTTTCTCTCTCTCTAAAAATCAATACAAATATTTTTAAAATAAATAAAAATGTCAACATTTAGAATATCTGCATGATTCCAATAACCAACTATTGTAATTTTAGACAGTTAAAAGGGTTGGTTATTAAGTGTGTTCTTTCTTAATACCCTGGCTGATATTTTGTTAGAAAAGCTGTTCTAGTTCTCCCTAAGCGTGATCTATACTCTCTTTGGCCCCGTTACCTAAAGGTATATTTTATTCATTAACTATGAAGACTATTTGAAGTATTGGCTAGCATTCTTGTGAAATTTTTCCTATTTTAATTAAATTTTCCTGCATTCCAAAAGACAAGTATATCCTCAGTTGAGATGATAAAGATAATTTACCAGGTTGCTTCTAAAATATCTTATAATTTTTATTTCCCTGGACATCTTTCTACAGCCATTGCTAACATTCTTGCTGACATACTTATATCGTCTATCTCTGTCCCAAAGGTGATGAGGAGATCTGACAGATAGAGACACATCAGCAGCCATGCCAACTGGCTGCCAACTTGGACATATGTACAGAGCAGAGAGCATGCTAAAGTTCCTTATGCAGAGAGCCAACAGCCCACTGACATTCACCAGTGACTGAAGAACATGTCAATATTGCTACAGCATAGTCAAGTTTGGAGTGAGCCATGTTAAAGGTTTTGGAAAGGAGAAGATGACCACCTGGGTAGGGCAGCACTCTGCTATGTATATGTGCCTCATTTGGCATCCTCTCTGCATGTCTGCTGCTGGGCCTCCATCTGTCCAATCTCAGTGTAATGTCAGAGATAAAAACTGAAGACTCCATGGTTTCAAAACGCATTTTTCTGCTGGCTGCCTGATGGCTGTCTGGGGACATAAAATTGAGAAAGCCATCCTTGCTAAATGACCTTCTTATATAATATGTATGTTTTAATTTAACTCAGAGTTTCTATTTAATCTAATCAATATAGAATTTCAGAAAGAGCTTTGAAAATTTAAAGATACAAAATGAGAGGACAAAGTCCATCATCTCATCATGTAATCAGATCACATATAACATTGTGTTAAATTTTGAAATATTTTCCTTTTTATTTATTGAACGTGTACCTGGAAAAATATAGTGTTAACTAGAATGTAGTTTAACTTGTAGAATAAATCTAAATATAACAATCGCAATAGCTAACATTTTTCATAATAAATAAATCTGGGACCTTAAAAATATTTCCTAAATATATTTAATTAAAACTCCCCAAATTCATCTATAGCATTAGTGCCTCTCACCCTTTCTTGACTGTATTTAGCCATATCTTTTATTGAAAGAACTAGCTAATTAAAAATACATCAACAAATGGTACCAGATCCTTCCTCTTTACAGCTGCGTAGTATTCCATGGTGTGAATGTCCCACAGCTTTTTATCCACTCATCTACTGATGGGCACTTGGGCTGTTTCCAGATCTTAGCTATTGTAAATTGTGCTGCTGTGAACATAGGGGTGCATACGTTTTTTCTGATTAGTGTTTCAGGATTCTTAGTATATATTCCTAGAAATGGGATCACTGGGTCAAATGGCAGGTCAATTTTTAATCCTTTGAGGAAACTCCATACTGTTTTCCATAGTGGCTGCCCCAGTCTGCATTCCCACCAGCAGTGTACCAAGCTCCCTTTCTCCACACCCTCGCCAGCACTTGTCATTTGTTGATGGTAGCTATTCTTACAGGTGTGAAGTGATACCTCATTGTGGCTTTAATTTGCATCTCTCTGATGATTAGCAATGTTGAACATTTTCTCATGTGTCTCTTGGCCATCTGTGTGTCCTCTTTGGAGAAGTGTCTATTCAGATCCTTTGCCCATTTCTTAATTAAGTTGTTTGTCTTCCTCTTGCTGAGTAGTATGAGTTCTTTGTACACTTTGGAAATTAGCCCCTTATCAGGTACATCCTTGGAAAATATATTTTCCCAGACCATGGGGTTCCTTTGTATTTTGAGGCTGCTTTTTTGCTGTGCAGAAGTTTTTTAGTTTTGGATCTCATACCATTTGAGACAGTATGGATGGACCTGGAGAATATTATGCTAAGTGAAATAAGCCAGGCAGAGAAAGACAAACAATACACGATCTCACTTATATGTGGAATCTAAAGAACTTAATAAACTGATGAACAGAAATGATTCAATGACATGGAAGCATAGATCAAACTGACAGATGTCAGAGGGATGGAGGAGGGCGAGTGGGTGGAGGGGGAGGGATTAACCAAAGAATTTATATGCATGTATGCTCAACCCAAGGACACAGATAATGGTGTGGAGGGAGGCTGGGGAGGAGGGTGGGGTGGGTTGGAATGGGTCATTGGGGACAAAAAGGGACATCTCTAATATTTTGAACAAAAATAAAAATAAATAAATAAAAATTAAAAATAAATTAAAAATAAATTTAAAAAATAAGAAACACATCAACAATTCTGTTCAATTGTATCTTTCCTTCTTTATTCTTATAATTTAAAATATTTTTATTTTTCTGTCCTATATAATTATAAACATTTACCCTTACTTTAGGTATACTGCTGAATTTTTTAAATGTATCTTTTATAAGAGATGGTAATAAACTGAATCACAGCTTGACAAAAATTTCAAAAAACAAAGAGCCTTTTGAAGAACACAGTGGACATCCCTGGGTCTCAGCCAGGCCTGCACTAACTAATGCATCTTCTCTCGGTAAACTTAGCTTCATATCTGTTCCTTCAGAATCTGATGACTAGAGTTGCAAGTTTTGTAATGTTTGATGTTCTTATTGAATAGCTGCTCTGCTTCTATTGTAGAATGTGGGGCTGGGGCGGGGGGGGAGGGGAAGGTTATCAATACTTCTTACACTTTCTCATTACTAAAAAAACATTTTTTAGGTATTGTGGTCAACTCACCCTAGAGTGACCCCTAGTGAGTGTTGTCCTTGTGCAATTACCTCCCCTTGAAAGTAGGGTCAAAACTGTAAAATTATCTAACCAATAGAATATGGCCAACATGATGGGATATTAACCCCATGATTACCTTACACTCTATAAGACAGTCTTAGGAGAATGGCCTGAGGTTCTCCTGCTGCTTTAACAAAACACAGTCCTTTGTGAACTGACTATGGAGCGGAGCACCTAGCAAGGCATAGCAGATAGCCTCTAGGAGTGGAGAACAGCCCCCGGCCAACAACCAGCAAAAAAATAAAATAAAAAAGCCCTGGCTGGTTTTGAGCAGTGGTTAGAGCATCGGCCCTTGGACTGAAGGGTCCCAGGTTCGGTTCCTGGCCAAGGGCACCTACCTTGATTGCAGGCTCAATTCGCAACCCGGGAGGCAACCAATTGATGTGTCTCTCTCGCTTCGATGTTGCTTTCTCTCTCTTTCCCTCTCTTTTTCTCTCTCCCACTCTCTCTGAAAAAGCAATGGAAAAAATATCCTCTGGTGAGGATTAAAAATAATAATAATAATTAATAAAATAAAAATAAGAACTTCAGTCATACAAGTGCAAAGAAACTAAACTTGAATGAACTTGGCAGTAGATTTTTCCCTTGTCAAGCCTTCAGGTGAGAACGTAGCCCTCTACGAACCCTAGCAGAGGCTCCAGCTCACCTGTGTCTGGACCCTTGACTCACAGAAACTGTCAGATCATATATGTGTATTGTTTTAACCTGCTAAATTGTGATCATTTATTTTATACCACAGAAGCCTAATACAGGTTTATACACAGCACCCCAGAACTCATATTTAAATAAATAATCGGTGTTGCATTAGTTGGTTGGGCTACCCTAACAAAGTACCATACTACAAACTGGGTGACTTAAACAACAAAATGCTATCTCACAGTTCTGGAGGCTAGAAGTCTGAGATTAGGGTGTCATCAGCAGAGTGGTTTTTTTTTTAGGGTTGTGGGGAAAAATCTATTCCTTGCATCTCTTCTGGCTTCTGATGGTTTGCTGTCAACCTTTGGCATTCCTTGGCTTTTAGAAGCATCACCCCATCTCTGTCTTCATGTTCACATTGTATTTCCCCCGTGTGCATGCCTGTGTCCAAATTTCCCCTTTTTATAGCTACTCCAGTCATATTGGATTAGGGGCCCCCTCTAGTAAAATCACATATTAACTAACTCATACAATTACTTCTGTGATTATCATATTTCTAAACAAGGTCACATAAGGCACTGGGAGTTAGGGTTTCAACGTTTGAATTGGGGGTGGGGAGCAGAGACACAATTCAACCAATACCAGTTGATGAGCTATTACTGTAAAAGAAACTTCCAAGGAAATAAGAGAACACTGCCATTTTAATTTAAGGTATCACTCCAAAATACTGAGCCCTACTTTCATCCCTCACTTTGTCTGTCATAGCTAGAAGAGAGTGGGGACCAAAAGCATTCACACATCCATTTCTTTTTAAATGTATTTCTTTGAACACTTGGTTTTCCCAGTGACAGGAACCATGAAAATACATCACATTAAAAAGTTATGATATCAGCTTCACTCATTAAAATACAGAACAAGTACTTGTCTTGACTTATATAATTTGGTGCCCCAAAATATGCAGACTTTGAAGACGACTGAAAACTTTGTGAACTACTACTATTTTCTTAGTGGATCTTATTTTCTATTATATTTTTAGGACAGAAAATGTAAAAATGTATTTGATATCACCTAAGTTTGAAGACATCATCATTTCCAAATGGTGAAGATTTTTAAATAGTAAAGAGAATCTTGTGGGCTGTAGAAATAGTTGTTAGTCAATTAAATACCTTCTGTCAGGTGCTCCAGTAAGCAATTCACATATATCATTATCTTCACAGCAATCATATGAAATAGATGTTAACATCTCCACCCTATAAATGAGAAAACGGAGGAAAGGAGAATAAGTAATGTGTCCTAAGTCATATAGTCAGAGGCTGCTAGATCTGAATTTTAATCAAATTTGCCTTTATTTCAAAGAGATGCTCTATTTTGCTGTGTCCCGATAATTCAACATTTATTTATTTCACCAAGTCTGGCTTTTAAAATTCTTAGAGGCCAATATTACCTACTATTACTTCATTATACAAGTAAATGCTTATTATTAGCAAATACATCATGCCATTCAGAGATTTCTTTAGATGGCACCATACAACTCAAGGTGAAAGCAGATAGGAGACGACAGGAGAATAGCTCTGGCCTCACTCATCTTTCCTTAGCCAGCATTCCAGACACTCAAATTATATCCCTGATGTAGAGTTGGATGAATACTGGACACACACATGGGAAAATGTCTTTAAGGGGTCAACATGACACTAAAACAAAAGACAGAAGCCTACAAGTCTCTGTCTCATATTCTTCAAGAGTGCCTACTCTAATTCTGTTTTTCAGTTTCACACTATTAGCTCCTTTTCCTATATTATTTTCAGTGTATCACAAATTGTTGATTGATCTAAAACTTGCAGTTTTGGTTGTATTTGGGGCCCTGAACTTAAAACATATCATGAGTTATAAGAGAGGTTCTGCTCATGCTCCCAAGCAGCAGAAAAATCGGCAGGTTACCAGAAGTTAGATACTTGGAAAAGGCTTCCACAGTTGTGTCTGTAGCCCCATAATCAGATGATCAGATCTGTTTCCTTCATCATCACAGCATGACCTGATGAGGAACAATCCTTCCCTCTCCATTTCTCTCTTAGGCTATGATTAATTTGATTGGTTTCAAAACCTGTTGTGTCTTTCCTCTGTGGCCTGCCTGAATATTGGCACAATATGATTGCAGTTGGTTGCATTATTTCCATTTTATCTTACATGCTTGAACTGCAGGCCACTTAATCTCACCATGTAAATGTCTGTAATATTAAATGCAAGTGAATATTTTAAGCCAAGAGTCATAGCTTTTTTCTTTTTGTAGGACTATGTAGTGTCTCCTAAATTACCATGAAGCATATTAACACAGAAATACCACAAATAACAACAAAAAATGACGGGAAATGTAAACGAGTCTTGGGTAATATATAATCCATGCATTTGGGTCTATCATATATCATATTATGTCTATTATAATATTAACTCTAATCTCCAATCAACAAAGCTAAAAATGGGGTGATTTTCTATGATTACATTTTCAAATTAAGTTACATCAATTGAAAGGAAACCAGTTTATTTAAAAATTTTTATTTAGTACCAATTATATGGCAGTTATTCTTGGAAGAGCAGGTAATGAAATAGATATGATATTCATAAACCTTAGTGTTAAAGAACATATACTCTAGAAGACTAACTTCTCAGAAATTGTTCTGCCCCAAATTTGTCAATATATTTAGATGTATTATTTGGTTCTTAAGATTACCATTTATTCTATATAGCTTTTTGCCAATATCTAAAGATTATTGATATTCTTGAATTATTTTTAGTCCATGAAAATAACTAATCTAGGTTTGGTTTGCACTAGACTTAGTATATAACTGCTGTGTTCTCACAGCTAAAACCTTTTGGAAAACAAAAACACTCCTTTCAAGAGAGAATGACTGAACTTTTAGCCCAAGTTGTGAGAGGAAAGTCTCATAGCTCAGCTTTATCGCTATCAACAGAAGAAAATGATTATTTAATTCCTATTTCATTGGCCATTTGTGATTTCAATTAAATAGTACTTAAGAATAGTCTTCTGAGAGCTATTTGCTAGGTACACTCTACCTTTAACGTCCTGGTGACAACAGATACAGATTTGGAGGCATAGCTAGCTTGTCACCTTTTGTTCTGCTTGCTCTCCCACTGCAGATTTTTCTCTCTGCACTTTAGCCAGTTTGTGTGTGTGTGTGTGTGTGTGTGTGTGTGTAGAATAATTAAAAATTTCCAAAATATGAAACATACAAATTATATAGTTTAGTTTTTCTATTAAGTGCCATTTTAAATATTGTTTTCTATTTTTTATCTGATTCTTATTTCATAATTATCTTTTCGAATATTTTTTCATATTTGTTAAATGTGCTGATTATTTTGTATTATCTTTCTCTAATTTTTAAAACAATTATATGTAATTAGCAATGTATAAAAATCATATTGATTGAGATTTTATTTAAAAAATAAATGTTACCTAGCCAGTTACTTTTAAAATGTAGAGTATCTTTGAAATAGATGAGTTTACATATAATGAAATAAACAAATTCTAATTTTCATAGTTTAGACATCTTACTCATACTTAGATTGTATATTTGTTGCAAAGTAAGATGTTTCTATTTTGAATGGGCTTTTTGTTACCTTTTATGTGTAGCTGTGAAATTGTCATTTGAGTCCATTGCAACCAGCTGTAGTAGACAGAAACAATACAATAACATTAAATGCAGATGCTCAAATTTTACCAAATGAGTGAATGACAACTGATGAAACAGTGAACATGCTTAACTTAGTACAGAGACTAATACAAAAAATAATGGTGGTATTCTTCCATGTCACTCAAAAGTGCACAATATATTGACTTTGATCATCCCATTACTAGCCATATAAACACTACAATGTTCTTCTACAGAATACACACAATGTGATGCAATCAGCTCTTATATCCTCAGAAACAATAGCTATAGAGTCCCCATATTACGTTTTGTGTTGGCAAAGAGCTATTCTTTGTAACTTGAAATTTTAAATGTTTCTCTTCTCCAGGCATTTTTAAACTGCAAAAAAAAAGCAGATGAAAAATACAGTAGCAAATATTAAAATAATTTACTTCTAGCACTAAACATTGGCCTATAGATTTTCCTCTCCTTTTTGCAGTGTCATTTAAATTCAGCAATTAAATTTCTTATGTCACAAATGGAGTTAGTAATTTGGAAGCATTATGAATGTCATCAACAATAAGGCAATTACTTTTTTACCAGGAATGCTGGAGTGTTACGTGTTGTTGTTTTTTAATTAGAAAAAAATAAAGAACTTTAAGTCTTCTCTTTAAGAATTGATACTAGGTGTTTATGAGAATCATACTATAAGCACTCTATATTAAATTATTTTAACTTTTTTAGCAAGAAGATAGACTTTTTAAGAAAACTCTGAAGAAAAAAAAAATGTTTCTGAAGTTCACCAAAAAGTAATGTATGATTTCCCTCTGCTGGCTTAGCAGAATAATAAAAATAAGAAACCCCCTGTGAGAATTTCATAAATTCTGAAACAGTAAAGTCCTATTAATGTAGAGAATCTAGGAGTCATCTTTTGGAAGTTATAAAATGTCTAACTGTCACAGCAACATTTGTTTATGTACCAAAAGCACAGACTTAACAGCGTTCATGCACATTTCCAGTTGCCCAGATTCACTTCCAATTAGATCCAAAACCGTATTAACCCCTTAACCCAAGACCGTATGCAACAACTGTACAGGTACATAACACACACGCACACAGGCATAGGTCAAAGTCCCTTTGCTCCCCGGTGCGAGTGTGGCCTTTGTTTTCCTCTCCCCACAAATCCGCAAGCCCTTCTGGTCCTTGCCCACGTGGCTGGCGTCCAGGCCCCATCTTCTGCCTGCTGTCTGTTGGACCTGGTCGCCCAGCGTGTCCCTGGAACCCTAAGTGCACCCTGGCAATCATCACTACTGAGAAACTAGTTCAGTATTAAATTATATTTTTTAAATCACTTAATTATTTTTGCATCTTATTAAAATTAAAAATAACCTAATCTGATGAACCAAAAATAATAGATGCATATTTTATAAGAATTTGAATAAAATTTGCATGTTAATCAACTAATTGCTAAATGCCAAAAAATAACTTTTCCTTTTGCCTCTTCTCTCCCTGCCTTGCAGTGGATGTAAAACAAAGATGACCCAAATTAGAAATGTAAGACTTTGAGTTACACATAAGAATTAACAGCCCTGAATACAGCACACGTAATTCTGAAGTTGCTGCTTATGAATTTATCTTTCTAGAATTGTTTAAACTGTGCCCATAGGGCAAACTAGATCATACATTTGGCAACTAAATCAAAAGGTTTATTATAAAAATAAATAAAATTCTCCAAGAAGTTATCAAATCTATATATTGAGACTGTTAAAATAAGCAGACCAAGTATTTTCCATTCTGTAAATGTTGTTCCTTTAAGTGATTATAATTAGCTAGTTAGCAGCTTAGTGACTGGTCTGCCCAAGACGATATTTTTTATTATTATATTTTTATTGATTTTAGAGAGAGAAGAAGGGAGAGGGAGAGAGAAACATCAATGTGAGAGAGAAACCTTGGTTGCCCCTGTGCACATCCTAACCTGGAACCAAACCTGCAACCAGGGCATGTGCCCTGACTGGGAATCGAACCGGCAACCTTTTGGTGCATGGCATCATGTTCAACTTGCTGAACCACACAGGCCAGGGCGAGATGGCACTTTATATCAACCTGACCCTAAAGTGAAAATGTACTATCTAGTTACTGCTGCAGGTTGAATTGTGTCCCCTAAAAGATATGTTGAAGTCCTAACTCCTGGTACCTGTGACTCTAACTTTATTTGGAAGTAGGTGTGGGGAGCCGTTGTGGCCCTAGGCACGGAGGAGCTGCCTGGGTGAGCTGCAGAGGTGCTCTCCTGCTCCCTGGGAGATGTGGGTGAGCTGCTGTGGCCCCAGGCACAGAGGAGCTGCCTGAGTGAGCTGCAGAAGTGCTCCCCTGCTCCCAGGGAGATGTGGGTGAGCTGCTGTGGCCCCAGGCACGGAGGAGCTGCCTGGGTGAGCTGCTGATGTGCTCCCCTCTCCCAGGGAGATGTGGGTGAGCTGCTGTGGCCCCAGGCACAGTGCCTGGGTGAGCTGCGGATGTGCTCCCCTGCTCCCAGGGAGATGTGGGTGAGCTGCTGTGGCCCCAGGCACAGTGCCTGGGTGAGCTGCAGATGTGCTCCCCTGCTCCCAGGGAGATGTGGGTGAGCTGCTGTGGCCCCAGGCACAGAGGAGCTGCCTGGGTGAGCTGCTGATGTGCTCCCCTCTCCCAGGGAGATGTGGGTGAGCTGCTGTGGCCCCAGGCACAGAGGAGCTGCCTGGGTGAGCTGCAGATGTGCTCCCCTGCTCCCAGGGAGATGTGGGTGAGCTGCTGTGGCCCCAGGCACAGTGCCTGGGTGAGCTGCGGATGTGCTCCCCTGCTCCCAGGGAGGTGTGGATGAGCTGCTGTGGCCCCAGGCACAGAGGAGCTGCCTGGGTGAGCTGCAGAGGTGCTCTCTTGCTCCCTGACCCAGTCCTTGAGGCACCAAAGCAATACTAAATTCTAGAAAGGCTAATTAGGAAGCTGGCCCCGGCCTGAAGGGTTAAAGGATAGTTAAGCTACATACCAAGCCAAGGACTCAATCCTCCCCAAAAGTTCCCATTAGAAGCCGAGATAAAGATAGTTACCAAGGTCTGAGCTCCTGCAGGTGGCAGAGTGTTTACTCTGAAAGAGCATTCAAACGGCCTTGTGGGAATGTGGGGAGGGGTGCTATTCAGCATAATCAGCAGTGCCTGTATATATTGAGCTGGAAAAATAAACTTGGGGCTGGCAGCTGGCAACAGGAATGAGCTGCAGCCCTCCCGATCCCATCTTTTTTGTGTCTGTCTTTTCTTCATCCTCACCCCTTCCTCAGGACCGTTCGACTCTGCCGGCGGGCTCCGGCAATAGGGACTTTGCAGATGCAAACAAGTTAAGATAAGGTCATACTGAATTAGGGTGGGCTCTACACCAATATTACTAGTGTCCTTACAAGAAGACAAGAAACATACACATATACATAGGGTGGGGGTGGGTGGTGGACACACACACACCATGTGAAGACAGAGGCAGAGACTGAAGCAATGTGTCTTCAAACTAAGGGATGCCAATGATTTCCAGTAACTGAGAAATCCTAGGAGAGGTGTATGGAACAGATCCACCCTCAGAACCTTTAGTAGAAATCAATTCTGCCAACATCTTATTTTTGGAATTCTAGCCTCCAGAGCTTGAAAAAATACATTTAAATCCTCCAGTTTGTGGTGTTTTGTTACAGCAGCCCTAAGAAACTCATACAGTTCTCTAATATAATCTTTTTAGAACACCCATTACTGGCCAAGCACTAATTGGGTCATTGAGCCCACAGCACATGACAAGATCCTGGTCCTTCCCTCCAGGACACTTCAGCAACTGAACAAACCATTACAATTAGGCATAAGCTTCAACAGGTGTATGTGAGTTTGTAGGAGGAAACTTAGAGTAGCCTTGGAGAGTCAGAACAATATTCCTAGAGAATATGACCTCTCAGCTAAGACCTAAAGAACAAATAAAGTAAGTCAAGAAATATTAGGGTCAAGATAGGGATGGAAGTGTGCAGGAATGATGAAATCATTCTGAGCAGACACAACAACATATGGAAAGGCTCAGCAGCAAGAAAACAAGTCATATGAAGAGTGTGTTCAATTTCCAGAACTCCAAGCCCACTCATTCACTGCAAAAAAAAATCATGTATATTACTTGTAGCAAAACTTATTAGGAGTTAAGCAAGATTTCCTTTCCTTTAGATGTTCTGAGTTAATAAGATACCCTCCCAATAATAAAATGTAATCTCTCTTGTAGAAGAATTTCTCAGAATAACGTATTCATCAAATGACTGATCCTTTTTACTTCAAGGCATTTTCTGAAATTAAAACTTTAAGTCCACAGTTACTTAAACAAATATTCCACCACCACCTCTGTGCTATTCCCAAAGGTGTTTTGAAAGTGCTTTTAAATTATTTCCACCTTTAAAATTTCCCAAACATCAGTGGCATTTGGTCTATATTATAAACAAATTGTCTAAAAATCCTCAAATTTGTATAATCAGTAAAGAAAGCATTTTCCTTTACAGTCGAAAGAGCAAGAGAGCATCTGAAACCAGTGTAGCTGATAGAAGAGTTCAGATGAAAAACTACTCTGAATCTCAGAGGTTACAGAAGCAGAGGAGCCAGAGTATATTCTAGTTACTATAGTAACCTCACTTTTTAATTAGTAAATAGTCTTACAAATCTCAAATAATCTGTTGACAAGTTAAAGTTAACCATAGTAGAATTAAGCTAGAAATCTTTTTAAAAATATAAAAGAAAAAGTTTGTAGCAACATTTTTCAGAAGAAAGACACAAGTGCTTACATGAAGGTTTAACTGCCTCATTTAGAGTATGGACTGATTTAGAACTCATGATATTATACATTTCCCGGTAATGTATTATTGAAAACTGCTTACATGCATAAATTGAGATTCTCCCTCTTTTTGATCATCCAAATGCGGAATCTGCCCATGTTATTTTTCCTTTTCAAAAAAAAAAAAAAGAATTTTAATAAGATTGATGCAAGAATCCCAATTCACAAATTGCTGTTACAGTATATTTTTTGATGCAATGATTGTCACTTTCTCAACATGTCATGATCATATTCTAGACTCTACACATAAAACTTATACTTCCCACCAGAATATTTAATAAAGTCATATTTAGACATGAGCCACTCAAAGTGGTCAGTCATTTTATCCCATATCCATGAGTACTGGTAAACCAAAGACTAAACTTTCAGGTCAATAGGTAAATTGCTCTTGCATTTTCCTCTCAAGTACTGTGATGGGTTTTTTAGGACCCTCTTCATGTGTATGTGTAAGTAGGAGTTTGAAATGTCTCCTGCACTCCTGTTTCCCCAAAAATGTTCTCAAATCAATAGTTCCCTACTGACTAATTGTTTCTCTTTCTACCTATCCATCACCAAGTAATTTTTCGTTCTCATTTTTTCTCAAAAGTTTTCAAACATGTCCAGGATTTTATTTATCTACGTGCATCATCTTCTGGAGCAAAGGAAACAAGCCATGTTAGTTTCCTACCTACGACAGCTCACCCTCCTCAAACTTACGTCAGTTTTAGTGGTAATGCTAAATCCAATAGCCTCTGAGACCATTTACTGTATTACAATTTTACAATTACTATATGTAAAACACACAATCATTCTAAGTAAGTTAGGGTAAATAATACTCTTCAGTAATCTTTTAAGGATAACACACACACACACACACACACACACAAGTTTTTGTCACTTAGCTAGAAAAGAAAAAAAATTCCAGAAGTAAGTGAGTGGATCTAACTTAAGATCTCAGGGATCTTGCATTCTCTCAGCCCAAGCCTTCCTGCCAGTAACCGCCAGCACTTGTTTTTCAGTCTGGATCTCTGTGGAAAAATAGGGAGGGATTGAGGTTTGGTTCAAGAAGCACGTGCACTTAAAGCCAAAGTTCAGATCCACCCATTTGTCATCAGCATTTTGCATAACCAAATCTATTATCTAAACATTTGAAGAGTAAACAAGTGACACTGGAAAAAAGTCAGCAACATCTGTATCTTAACCAAATGAAAAAGTAGGAAATGTTAGTGTTCATTATATAGCTATTATATATCCAACATTATGCATAAGAGGTATTTAAGTTCTATTCAGAAAGACAACTCTTTACGTTTTCAGTAGGCTCGATATTTTTGTCCATTTTTCAGTATTTGTGGTTGAGTTTCTTCTAAGGCATAATACAGCTCTTGATTACTTTATATTTTCATAACTGTCTTCCCTAGATCTTTAAAAATGGGCTTAGCTAGGCTTCCACTTATAGGCTCAGTTTCTGACTCATTGCTCTTTCTGAAATCCTTACCCCTTAATATTAGTTACTATTTACTGAACACTTGGTCTGCACCAAATGATTTTCATAAAGTATCTCTTTTTTGTCGGAGCAGTAAATAACATTAGCTTTTATTTAACATCTAGGGAAATTGAGACCTAGAGATGTTGACTTAGTTAATTTAGTGTTGTGTACATAGCTATTAAATGTTGAAAGCCAGTTAAAACCTAGGTTTTCTTGAGCTCAAACCCAAAGCCTTTAATCTCTATGCCAAGGATTCTCAAATTACAGCCTGAATTAGGTTTGTTAAAATTAGGCAGATTGTCAAGCCCTATCCCTTCAGTTTCTAATTCAAGGTTCTTTCATTTCTCACAAGTTCTCAGATGAGACTGGACCAGCTTTCACAGCATTACAGTACACCAAATTCTAGTCCTTCCCACCCACCCCACCCCACCTCCCCCAGGTCCTTTCCCACTCCCAAAACATTGTATAATAGTTTTCAATCCAAACTATATCTTTGAATCACCTAGGAAAGATTGCCACAATAAGAAAAATGCCCATACCTGGGCCCCCATCCAAACAAATTACATCTGAATTTTGGGGGGCGGTATCTGAATACAAGTTATTTTTAAATGCTACTCAGAAGATTCTAATGGACAGCTAGGATTGAGAACCACCCAGAAATCGTGAAAGGAGCATAGACTTTGTCATTTAACTACTTTGTATTCAAATTTCAATCCGGTGTGCTTCTAAACCATGTGATCTTAGGGACAACATTATCCCTCAGTTTTCTCTTCTGTTAAATCTGGATGCCAACTAACTCCTAATAGGACTGTAAAAATTAAATGAAAATAAATATACATTTATTTCCTGTCTGGTATGCAGGAAGTACTTGATAAGTATTTTTATACTACTAAGTTCATGGCAAGCGAAACAAACAGGTCGTATTTTTCTGGGTTATGCCCTTACCTTACCACCTGCCCACTTTTGTCTGATGAGACTTGGAATACAGCCTTGTTCCCTGACCCAGGGCTAATGGCCTTGACAAGATATCAGGACTTCTATATTTTCTTTCCCATATCATTAGTATGTCTTTAATTCCAAAATAAATATGAGGATCCTCATATCTTCAGATTTTTCACATTTCCATCCCCTCTACTCACTCCAGCCTTTGTGGTCCCAGACTACAGAACAGGAAAGTACTAGGCCCTCTCTCCTTTGGTCTGACTTGTTTGCCTTCCTGGCTCTTGAGAACACCACTGTAAAGCTCAGCCCATAGTACCACTCCTAGCTCTTGCCATATCCATTCTCAGTAAGGCTCTTTACCCCTTGTGTTCTCATGAGCTACTGATAAGGTTTATCAGCAATGTCCCACTTAACTCATGATTCACTTCTGCAACACTCTTTCTGCCTCCCTCCATCAACTGTCAGTATCAAAAATTTTGGGGATTGAAACTTGAAATGTTGCCCTCACTGGAACCTGTGCCTACAGAGCTTATGTCAGCCTCCAGGGCCTGCTGGAACTAGTTTTGCTAGCCTCTCCCACACCCTAAGTAGAAAGAGTGTCTAAATTCTAACTCTCATTCCCTCTCATTCCTGAGTTTCCAGCATCTCAGTTGAAGATATTAATTGTCCTACTCATCATTAAATGGTAAGGTTGAGTGTTCTATATACCGTAACTATATAGTACATTGATGAACAAATCAAAATTTTTTCAATAATTTAAATAAATAAAATAAAATGTTTCAAACTTAATAAATAAACTGAATTTTTAAATTCAGTTACTCATTTAACAAGAATTTATCCAATGCCTGTTATGTGACAAACATTCTTTCATATGGGTGCAATAATAAAGAAAACAAACCAAAATATCCTTCCCCTCATGGAACTTATAGTCTACAACAGCGATTTTCAATCAGTGTGCCATAAGAATTTTTAAAACATGTAATACTTGACCACTTAGTTAGGGCACTGACCTCTTTTCCATTAGATTGTCAAATCAAAAAATGACAAAGGCCAGCACAATAGCTGTCAGGTTGGAATGCTCCATCTTGAACCATAAATATATAGATCATATAACAGGGCTGCATCTTATTGGTCGCGTTGCATAATAAGGTTGCTTCTGACTGATTACTTCTTGGTACCAGAAATCCTTATATACAAGTATAGGCACTTGACTTTTTTAAAAAATCACTTTGGAGCAAAAAGAGTAAGTAATTGGTTATTTTTTGATTATTGATTATTTTTTAAATCAATCAAAATTATACCTATTTTTTTTTGTCATTTCAGTAAAAAAGATATTTTTGGTGTGTCACAGAATTTTAGTAGTTTATATGTGCCATGAGATACCACTGCTCTAGTAGAGGGATACAGATAATAAAACATGTAAGGCCCTGGCCATGTAGGTAGCTCAGTTAATTAGAGAGTTGTCCCAATATACCAGGGCTACAGGTTCGATCCCCAGTCGGGCACAACCAGTGAATGCATAAATAAATGGAACAACAAAGCAATGTTTCTCTCTCTTTCTCCTTTCTCCTCTCTCTAAAATCAATAAATTAAAAAAAAAAAAAGTAAAATAAAATTTGTAGTGTGATAAGCACTACTGAGAAAAATAATGCAGAGATAGAGAAAGCAGAAAAGAAAAAGGTGTGATTGCTATTTTTTTTTTTATGGGACATTCAAGGAAACCGTCACTGGTAAAGTGACTTTTGAGTAAAGATTCGAGGGAAAGCAGGATTAAGCCATGAGGCTGTTTGGGGCTGGAGCATTCCAAGCAGAAACAGAAGAGCTTGCTTGGCCTGAAGGGGCAAGATTGGCAGTGAGGGGAGTCTTAACTGAACATGAGAAAGTGTAGTCAAGGGAAGTGCAGTAAGTTCAGCGAGGGGGTTGGCTCTCAGATGGCAGAGCCTTCTGAGTCATTTTAAGCATGTTGGCTTCTCCTCTGACATGGGGAGCTATTGGAGAGTTCGGTCAGAGAAGTGACATATCTGGGCTAAGCTAACAGTCACGTCTGCCACTGTATGAAGACTAGATGACAGGAAGCCAAGTGTGGAGGCGGGGAAATCAGTTATGAAGTTTTAGTGATAGTCCAATTGAGAGATTACATTCCCTTGGACAGCAGTAATGGAGGTGGGAGAAAGTGATCAGTTTCTGAATAAACGTTGAAGGTGCGGACAAGAGAATGTTTTAGTAAATTAAGTATGTGGTGTAGAACGCAAAGGAGTAAACGACTCCTCCAAGATTTTTGGCCTGAGCACCTGGAAAGAGGGAGGTGCCATTTACTAAGAAGGGAAAGACTTGCAAAGAAACAGACACGAGGGATTGCAGCCAGGCTCCCATGTTGGAAAGGTTAAACTGTGATACTAATTAAGTTACTAACAGCTACTGGCTATATGATACTGGTATTCAAGGCAGAGGCCCCAGGGTGTAGATATCAAAGTGAAGGCCTATTTAGACACTATTAGATGAGATCGTTTTTAGAGTGGTGATAGAAATGGGTCCTAGAACTGAGCCCTAAATCACCCCAGTAGTTGAGCAAGGAAGAAAAACAAAGTTATGATTTGTCCCAGAAGCCAAGCAAAGAAAACGTTTTCAGGAAAAGGGAATAAATAGCCAATGATGCCAAATACACTGACAGGGAGAGTACTGGCCACTGCACCAGCATCGTGGAAGTCACTAGAGAACATGATAAGTAGTTTTGTTAGAGAGATGAGAGCAAAAGCCCAAGTTGGAGAGGATACGCTTATTTAAAAGGTGAACGAGTATTCCCAACTTTGGTTTAAATTCAACATTTTCTAAGTAGGTCAGACATTGTAACCTACCAAGGAGAAGCAGTAGGCACTGCACATAGTATCTGAATTCCAAAAGGGCTTCTGATTCTAACACAAATAGTATTCACTCAAGAAATAAAGGTTATACAGCTTAGGCAATTTTTGCATATTGTATCTCACTAGTGCTGAGCTCAAAATAAAACATAAACCCAACAGGTGTGGCACAGTGGGGAATATTGACCTATAGTCCAGGAGATCAAGGTTCCATTCCCCATCAGGGCACATGCCCAAGTTGCGGGCTCAATCCCCAACAGGGGGCGTGCAGGATGCAGCAGATCCATGACTCTCTTATCATTGTTGTTTCTATCTCGCTCTTCCTCTCCCTTCCTCTCTCTGAAATCAATGAAAACATATTTTTAAAAAAATATTTTAAAAACAACAACATAATCTTCTTGGCCATATTCAACACCAGACCTAAACCCACTGACAAATCAGAGACTCTGAGCAGGCTTTGTCAACCAACCCCTTCTTGCGTTGTCCTGATTGTTTTTCTCTCAGCAAACAGAACTCTTCTTTTCAGCCCTTAAGAGGTTCCTAAACTTAAGTGGAATCATGGGATTTTCTTTCAAGTAAGTATTGCCTCCAGCAAGGGCGTCCCTCAAAATGGATCAGATCATCCCTCTGTAGGAATTCTTCACTCTTCAACTCTCTAGCTGTATTTCCTGATAGGGGGCCAAGGGAAGGTTAATTGGTAATTTCTCTTCAAATATGAAGTCTATTTAGCTAATTACTTGGTTTTTTGATGTTATTTTTAGAAGATTCATTTAGAAGAATTTTTTAGAAGTTCTTTTCCTTGTATTACTTTCATGTGTATTTTTAAACTTAAAGGCAAATAAAATAAGTCTGATTTGATACAAAATATTATAACTAGGTGAATGAGCCCATTATAAGTCTGTAAAAATTAGACCCTCCTTTTATAGGAGAAAACGAAGTAACTTTCCTTATAAATTTTATGAGGCATCTGTGACTGAGAAATAAAAAACAAGCTATAAAATATCAGATGTAAAAATTCTGAACCTTGTTTCGGGAAGTTGAACTCAACTAAATGTCACTTTCTCAGTCACCTCCTGTGATCACACTTTTCATATCATGTCACCTCCTGTTACTCTATAGCAACCATCCTGATTCTTTCCCACATAACTTGTATCATAACATGAAATTATTTTTGGCTTGCTCAACTTATTTATTGTTTATCTCCCAGATTAGAATGTAAGCTCCATGAAATCAGGAACCATGTTTTTCTTACTCTCCTTGTCACTCAAACACTTCTTCCAATACTTGGAGAATGTTAAGGATTCAATAAATATTTGTAGAGCAAATGAAATGCATCAACCCATCAAATGACTAAGTGGATAACTCTCTGATAGAATTACACAACTTAAATCAGTGATTTTCAATATTTTTGACATGACTCACAGTGTGATACACATTTTACATCAGCATAATTTATTACTTGGTTTTCATTATTTTCATAAGCTTTATTTAACTTGGATTTGAGAGTTTTTGTTTTTTAGCCCATTCTCAATTTTTCTTTCAATGGAAGAATTGGATTTGTTATAATGATTTGTTATCATGATTTAAACAATTTATTTTACTTTTTCATTTTAGTCCATGTTTATTATTTGTTTTACATCGTTGTTACTTATTTTCTTATTTTTGCAGGTTTGCTCAAGTTACTATGTATTATCACTCCTTTTCCTCTTGGGAATATACTGAGCAGTCCTAGTAGACCTAGTATACCTCTTGGGAACTTATCTAGAAGGTGGTCCCATTGTTGGCCACTCTTCTTGTTCTCATGACCAAACTGCATTCTTCAATAGTATTTAAAAATAGGAAAGCTCTTTCTCTAACTAAAATATACCATGTCCTCCCTCAAGATACCCTATTTCCATTCTATATTTCCACACTACTCCCCATATGAAAGTTTTAAAATACTACACTTTTCCTATTTCTCCCTGACCTCCAGATGAGACACTTGAAAAAATTTCCTAGCCTTCTACTAGCCTACCCACAATGCTTAGGTTTTGCTGAGATATTCTAGAACTAAAAGTGCAAAACATTATCAGAATTCCCTTTGTTATCTGTCTCTGCTTTACTAACTCTGCTTACTTGGCAATTCATGAATAAACAGTCTAGGTTCATCCATTTAAGTTCTGTAAAGCAGCAATTGTCCCACAGCATTTTCTACCACTTCTATTCAATTCCATTTATTTTAAATGCTGGTCATAATATCCTAAATTGATTGCATGACTCATTTAAGAAAATGGGTTTCTTTGCTTTGATTTCAGCCCCAACAGAACCCAACCTTACTCTAGAGAAGATTGTGCTCTCTGGTTGTACATAAACACATCAATGGGTCAAAAACACTGAGTTCAGCATCAGCTGTCAGTTCTTCTAAGATATCTTTTTATCTTGGTTCCATCACTGAAATGCCAGGTGTATGCCAGAAGGTGACTCTGTCCACTGTCATTCCCTCTGTAGACCTCAGAACCCTGCTTCCTCTCTCCGGTTAGGCTCAATGACCACCTTGGATTCAGGCTCAGCAGCGCACACCAATGTTCCCATTCACCCTGCCATCCTCTCTAGCATGCTCTTTGCAGCCGACGCGTCCCCCAGCCCTCACTTCCAGGTTTACTCTCTCCCGCATTCATCTAGGACCTGCCACTGACTCTCCCCAAATAAGACCATTATAAGAGATAAAGTTTCAAGCAATGTTAACATCAAAAACTCTAGCTTGATAAATTCAGCCATCTAGTTTGAACAAAATTGGAAAAGATAGTAAATTTAGACACCAGAATTTAGTTAATCTTTAAATTCTGCCTCTTTTCAATGGTTAGGGGATATGTACAATATCCAAACTGATTTTAAGAATCATTTAGTAAGATATCAATTATCTTCAACTTGGGAAAATAACCTAGCAGCGTCCTTTTTTTTTCTTTTTAAATCCTTACCTGAGGATAAGTTTTGTGAGAGTGAAACATCATCGATTGGGATCGGTTGCCTCTCACCTCCCACATGCACGCAACTGAGGGATCTCATCCACAACCTGGGTACGTACCCTGACCAGGAATCAAACCCACAACCTTTTGGTGTACAGGATGATGCTCCAACCAACCGAGGAGCCCAGCCAGGGCAGCCAGCAGCCTTTTTGAAAGAGTACATAAATTAGTGGGGTGATATGCAAGTTCACCTCCAGATCTTCAGCTATCTCTGTCCCCTTAAAAAAAATGCTGATGGATCTTTAAAAACTATATAGAACATTGGGATCTTAGACAATGGTTCTCAAAGGGCTACAAGGAAAATCACCCAGACTAATTAAATAATAATTTTTGGCAGTGTAATCCCACTCCAAAAGTTTTTTTAAATGTTCTCAGTTGATTTGCAGCCATGTCTGAGAACGACTGTTTTACACAGTAAAATCGGAGACTCAGAAAATCAAGGCTGCCCCAGCATTGAGGGAGAAGGGGAGGAGATGGGCATCAGGGAAAGAAAACAAAAATCACCCTGAGCTACAAAGCAGGTGGTCATTCCAAGTAGCCTGCAGGCCTAGCTCTTGGGAAATTTTTTTAAATTCCTAGGCACAGGGAGCTACCTCTAAGAGGAACCCCCTGAATGCCCTTGCCTCATGCCAGTTTTACACTGGAGGGAGAGTTGAATGAAAATGCTATCCTCCTTAGCAAAGAGCCCTTTTGTGCTTTTTAAAGAGTTCTTAGGTCACCTTGTTAGCCCTAATGAAGAGAAACAGAACAAGAACATTTTCATAGATTTCTCCCCTAGTCAGGGTCAGATAAACCTGCAAGGTCCCTTCCTGGCACAGCCCCTGTGGCTGCTGGTAGTTGCTGGGAATCGTGAAGGTCCAGGTGAGGAGAAGTCAAGTTGCAATCGTGAAGCATCTCCATATAAGTATTTCCAGCATGTAGCCTAAAAAGATCGGAGGGGAAAGGACCAGATTAGTTTTCATTTGTTCTCTCACTCTTAAGTGAAATTTCATTTTCATGCCTATCTTTGTATTTGCTCTCTTTTCCGCAAAGAGTGTCCTCCAAATTGACGAGGCTTCAGGCCCCGCAAAGCCCGGATCCCGCCTTGGCCACTGCTGGCGCAGCCTGCTAAATAAAAGTCATAGAAGCAGCACACATTTCCATCCAGGGGGCTGTTCTCTCACCTGCGCTTTATGAAATGAAAATGGAGATATGCGCAGTCAGTCAATAAAACATTCACCAGCATTGCGAGTCGCTTATAGGATTCTAGGGGAAGGGCAGTGCTCTTTATCCCACAGTCAACTCACGTATTTGGGGAAGTGCAAAGAAAATAGTTGATGTTCTGTCAAAACTGAGCTATCTAAACAGTGCCTAGGATTTCAGAAGAATTTTTTCAGCATGACTGTTTATGCTGCAGAGAAGCTGTGAGGCAGCTCGGAATGTTTATTCGGGAATTCCTAATTTTGCAGAACTGGTTGTCAGACGCCCACTAATACCTAGAGAGTGTATCCCAGTTTACAAAGGAACTATCACACATTATCAGATGTCATTGTCATAATGAGCCCACGAGGTAAGCATGGCGAGCATTTTTTGTCAGGCCCTGTGTTCTGTAGGCTGATAAAGAAAGTGAATTAGAAAGAGGTTAAGTGGATTATCCACAGTTGCTCATAAAGGTGCAGAATAAATTTAAGCCTGGGAACTCTGGCTTTCATTTCATGATTTTCGCACATTTCCACACATCCTTGCATCTTCCCATTTTTCCTTTCCTCTCTCCTGCCTTCTCCACACCTACCTCTGCACACCACAGACCTATGACAACCATTCAAAAAGCACAAGCTGAATAACCTCACTTTATGGAAATGCAGCCACTTTATTCAAGGGAGCGGCGAGGACACGCACAAAAAAGAAAGAAAAACTGAACAGCTGAGGCAAGGCAGGGACCATGAAATGGCAAACCTCACAGGCGCCAGCAATGTTCTTCCATTAAAATGACAAATTTGTTGACTCTCTGACAAAGAACATTCCGTTTTTTACTCTTTAATGAGAAGTCGAACTATATATGCTATATATGCTTTAAATAATTATCCCAGAAGGCACAAAATGCCCATGGAAATCAAAACAAGGTTTTTTTTAACGAATTTGGCACCTAAGTTTGACTCTTGTCATCAATTTAAATGTCTAAGGTAAGACTATCCACCCAAACCCCTCTTCCCTCCCTCTCACCGCTTCATTTCTTCTTTATCCTACTAACTCAGATTTTCTCTCCCTGAGGAAAACTCTCTCTTGCCCAGCCATGATAAATAAATGACTCAGAGGTGAGGCAACTGGTTTTGAATATTGCAATTTTATATTTTTTTAATAAAAAGAAAAGAAGAAAGAAGGAAAAGAGCTGGAGTATAACAAACTTTGTAGGGCTTTACCAAGGTCAACAGTACATCAAAAAAACAATATTTTCTCTTTCTCCTTTCTTCGGTTTTCAAAATGTGTTATCCTTAACTATTTCACTTTTTTCCTGCAATTGTTTAGAATAAAACTGACATTTCCCTTAACGTTGATATCTATTTTACCATTCTGAAAAGAAGCTTGAACTTTAAAGATGACCTCGGATTTCTGCAATATAAGCTTGATTTCCAACATAAAAGTGCAATTAAAATTTTGAATCATTTAATAATAAATATGATATCATCTGGCAGAACTGTATTGTATTGTTAGCTTAAAAATAGCAATTGCCCTGGCTGGTATGGCTGAGTTGGTTGAATATCATCCCAGGCACCGAGAGATTGCAGGTTCGATTCCCGGTCAGGGCACATGCCCTCTTTTTGGGCTTGATCCCCCGTAGGGGGCGAGCAGGAGGCAGCTGATCTATGTTACCTTCTCACATAGATGTTTCTCTCTCTCTCTCTCTCTCCCTCTCTCTTCCTCTCTTTGTAAAATCAATAATAAAAATATTTTTTAAAAAATTTTAAAGAAATGTCAAATATATTTATGTATTGAGAAATTCTAAGAGATGTGATTGGAGTGAAACAGAAAATCTTTAATTATGACAGAAGTGTTAAATGTTTTTAAAAATTATCATCTGCAAAGATTTTCTTAGTCATAAAATGTAGAGTATTTTAAAGTTTTATTGGTGTTTAATAAGAATTATTTTTAATATTTTCCTCAGGAAATGTTCTATTTGGGAAAGGTAGAAAGAACATAGTAAGGTATACAAGATAGACACATAATAAATACCGTGCCTACAAATTATAACAGACAAAATGTTTAACTATCATCATCTTTGGGAAAGAACAACAATTAGAAAATTTAAAAATTATTTTTCTGTGTGTGTTTTAATTCTGAAAATGGATTGCTTATTTAAAATGTTATGCCTTGAGCATTGGCCATTAATGGTGAGCAAAGAATGAAATTGCAACTAGGTTTCGAAATATATTAGAATCACAGGTCTTAAAGTTCATAGGAAAAGCCAAAGATCAGCCATTACTTTAATACACTACACTCAAAATTAAGGCACACAGCTTTGTTTAAACAAAATTAGATTGTGGAATTCAATTACAAACAGACGGGTAATTCATTCATTTACTAATTGGTCCTCTCTGCTTTTGGCACAGGCCCACTGTCCTTCAGGCATAGCTCAGATATTTATCAAACAAGATCAGAATTATCACCATTTGGACCTGAAGAGATTGGCTGGCTCCAGCCCTAGCTACCTTATATGATGGAGCTAAAAACGGGATTTACAAGCTAAGGTTAAATATTTGAACATGTAAAAATTAAAAACAGAACACAATGCTCACATGACTATAACAACCATAGTAGCATCGATGTGAAGTACAGAAAATAAGGCATTAACATAATTGGTCATGAAACTAAACAGTTGAATCTAAAGTAAAGTTTAGTATAATCTAAAGAAGGCGACATCAAAAGGAAGTCGACCCAATCACAACTCCAGAAATTTTAAATTCACTATGTCTTTCAAAATAATGAACTTTAAAAAAATTTAAAAACCAACCTTGTACTCAAAGTTTCAAGGCAGCTTTATTCATAATAGTCTAATGTGGGAAACACCCCAAGTTTCCATCAACTTGTAATTGGATAAAGATATTGTGATAAACTTTTATGACAGAATCCTACTCAGCAATAAAAAGAAACAAACTCCTGATGTACACACGATAGCACAGATAAATATCCAAACCATTATGCCAAGTAAAATAAGCCAGACAAAAAGAACAACAAACTGTATAATTCTATTTACATGAAATTCTAGAAAAGCAAAAACTATAGAGACAAACATTTCAGTGGTTGTCAGAGAGAGATGACTGAGTGCTAAGGGACACGAGTTAAACAAACAAAAGCTGTAATCTGTTTCCCGGAATTACATCCAAGACTTACTAGGTTTTTATAAGTGATGAGTCATATCACAGGTATTCCCAAACTTTGTAGTACTTCAGGGTGCAGCCTCTGAGGCCACACTGACTGGGTGACCTTGATCATGGTTAGTGACCTTTCTGTGTCACAGATCCTTCATCTGTGAAGTAGGGATAATAATAGTATCTACTTCATAGGGTTGTAGTAGGAGGGTTGTTAGAACTGCTCCTGCCATGTAAGTTCATAATAAATATAAACCTATAGTATTTCTACAACTGCTCCCACTGCCTCAACCACAAGATGTCTGTTAAACTGAATATTCCTGAGAGTGGACCAGTAACATCTTCCTATTTAGCCCACTAATTGAAACATTTTTTTATAAACTACATTTTTTTATAAAATATCAATAATTTTTATATCATTTTAAATAAGATATCCAATCAATAATTTGCAATCTATTCTTTTGCCAAGGGATCGGCTATTTAGAGAGTTAAAAACTGAAGGGCAAATCAACTGCCATGACAGTGGATATTACCATTTATGTAACAGTGACTTGAATTTTGACCATTTTTTCCCCTACTATTTGGGAGTTTAAACGTCTAGCTAAAGAAATCTACCATGTTTTCTAAGTGCCAATTAAAGGTATGTTTCTTACATTGGGTTCAATAATAACTTCTGTGACTCCTGAGGTCAGTGAACTGGGGAAGAGAAAAGAAGGCAGTGTTCCTATCACAACCACCCCCTCCCGCCTGCCCTTGCAGTGTTTTATAGATTAATAGGTCTATTGAAACATTTCCTCACCCCGCCGGGCATGGCTCAGCGGTTGAGCGTCGACCTAGGATCCAGGCGGTCGGGGTTCCATTCCCGGTCAGGGCACATGCCCAGGTTGTGGGCTGCAGCCAATCAATGACTCTCTCATCATTGATATTTCTATCCCTCTCTCTCCCTCTCTTTCTCTCCCTCTCCTTTCCTTTCTCTGAAATCAATAAAGATATTTTTTTTAAAAAAAAAAAAAAAAAGAAAGAAAGAAACATTTCCTCTAGTTCAAATGCAAATCTTATTATAAAAAATAAACCAGTTGGCAACTCAAGTCCCAACTTGCCTTTCCAGCTGCATTTCCAGTTAGATTTTCTTCAGTTATTACTCTCCATTTACAAAACAGTACCTTGTGCTTATTCCACTTTCTAACATCCCTATTTCCCCCCCACATTTTTCTCTCCACTTAAAAATTTTTCTTTCCCTTGCTCTAACTGCAAAAGGTCCATCCACTCTTTGAGGCCTAGGTCAAACGCACATGTTGCATTATCTCTGCCCTGACCTACTTCTCTCCTTGTCATAGCAATGTGGAGTATTTCCCCTGACAACTGAACTCCCATACCCTAATGGATTTATTTCCCACCCTCTGGCATGCATGTGATTTACCATATATATTGATTATTTATTAGATCCTGCTCACCAAATCCAAGAAATAGAATATCATAAAAGTAGCGGATCAGCATGATGTTGTATGAAATAGCAGGATAAACAAAATCCCTGCAGATTACTTTATAACGGAAAAACCTGGAAAGTTGACATAGTCCTAAAATTAGAAAATATGAAACTAGACCATCTTCTTACACCATAAACAAAAACAAACTCAAAATGGATTAAAAACTTAACTTTTAGACTAGAAACCATAAAATCCTAAAAAAAAGCCATAGGCAGTAAAATCTCCTCAGTCAAGAGAAACAAAGGAAAAATAGATAAATGGGACTATACCAAACTAAAAAGTTTTTTCAAAGCAAAGGAAACTATCAACAAAATGAAAAGACAACCCACTGAATGGGAGAACATATTCACCAATGATACATGTGAAAGGGGTTACTATCTAAAATTTATAAAGAACTTAAGAAACTCAACATCAAAAACACAAAAAATCAAATTAAAAAATGGACAAAGGACCTGAATAGACACTTCTCCAAAGAGGACATACAGATGGCCAAGAGACATATGAAAATATGCCCAGTGTCATTAATCATCAGAGAGATGCAAATTAAAACCACAAAAAGCTATCACCTCACACCTGTCAGAATGGCTCCCATCAATAAATCAACAAAGAAGTGTTGGTGAGGGTGTGCAGAAAAAGGAACCCTGGTGTACTGTTGGTGGGAACGCAGATTAGTACATCCACTGTGGAAAACAGTATGGAGTTACCTGAAAAAATTAAAAATGGAACTGCCTCATAACCCAGCAATTCCTCTTCTGGGAATGTATCTGAAGAAACCAGACACACTAATCCAAAAGATATAAGCACTCCTGTGTTCACAGCAGTGTTATTTACGATGGCCAAGATTTGGAAGCAGCCCAAGTGCCCATCAGTAGATGAGTGGATAAAAAAGCTGTGGGCCATTTACACCATGAAATACTACTCAGCTATAAAAAGAACCAAATCTTACCCTTGGGACAGCATGGATGGGCCTGGAGAGCATTGTGCTAAGTGAAATAAGCCAGTCAGAGACAGACAAGGACCATATGATTTCACCCATATGTGGAATCTAATGAACAAAATGAACAAACAAGCAAAATAGAGACAGACTCATAGATAAAGAACAGGCTGTCAGCTGTCAAGGGAGGGGATGGGAGGAGAGAGTATGGAGGGATTGAGCGAAAAAGAAAAAAAAGAGCAAATACCAAAAACCCATAGACATGGACAACAGTGTGGTGATTGTCCGGGGGAGGGAGTGGTGGACACACTACACAGTACACAGATGAGGTGTTGCAGAATTTGGCACCTTAAACCTGTGTAATTCTGTTATCCAGCATCACCGCAGCAAACTCAATAAATTCTATATATATATATATATATATATATATATATATATATATATATATATTATATATAGTGGTACTGTTCTTTCTGTCTCATTAAATTAAACCATTTCTGGTAGTCTTTACCATCAGGTATGAAAAACAAAGCATTTGCTATGTTCACAGTTGCATTCCAGGTACCAGATACTGTACTGATTTGCTCCGGTAAAGAAAACACATGTAGAATAGCAAATGAAATTAGAATTGCTAGTGGTTATGTTTATGATAATCCACTGTCATTCTCCCAAATTTATTTGACTTCTGTGCAAGCCAAATAGGCAAGTTAACAGAGATGCATCTTTCAAGTCTTTGATGGAGACACAAATATCTACAATCTTACTTGGGATATGGACTTTATTATTGTTATTATTATTGTTATTATTTTATTTATTATTGTTTTGGTAGGGAGAGGAGATTTATGATCTAAGGAATGAATTTTTTGCACTCATTCTGCTGTTACAACCCTTAGGCCATTTTTCTAGGAATAAATGTAGTTATTCTGCCAGCACTTGGCAACTGACAGAGGTTTAATATTGGGATTCAGCCTTTTTCACAGTTAGAACACAGAAGTAATATCAGATGTGATATCTTTCTTTTTTTTCTTGTTTTGTTTGTACCACCCAGTGATCTACTCAAGTAATATCCTAAATCATTGTCTTTTCCATGTAACTTTAAAAACCTATGCATTAAACACATCACAACCTAATATGATTTGTCTTTCAATTAGATGTAGAGCTGTGTGGATATATTAGTCAGCACTTACTTGTGCATATATATTTTTTGTTTGGTTTAGTATGGCTTGGTTTTTTTCTTACCTCAAAACAGAGCATAGCAACCCAGCACATATAATAACAGTGAGGATTAGGTAACATTTTCAGCTGGTTACTGTGAAGCAGGCACTAAGCTAAGCACTTCATACACATGATCTTATTTGATCTTCAGTACAATGCTACTACTAATAGCTGACACTCATATATGTGCCAGACACTGTTACATATAGTATTAACTTATTTAATTCTAACAAGACTTTTAGGTACATGTACAATATTATTATCTTTATTTATATAACTATGAAAAAGTAATATATAATAAATACCTGATCAAAAGTTCAAGTAACTTGCCCAAAGCCACTTAACTCCTAGCTGCTTGAGTTAGGATTTAAACTGATGCAGCCTGGACAGAGGGGCAATACTGAAAACCAGGACATTACACTGACTCTTAATCCTAATTCAGCATTTTTTATGTATTCCTGTTCCTCTCTTTACATTCCCTTAATTTATTTGCCATGAATGCTCATGTATAATAGTTAAGCTAAAGATGTTCTCTGTTCTTGCTGATGATAAGTTCCTTGAGAAAATGGCACAGGCTACTTATTTTCCTATTCTCACAATTAATAATGCCAATTTTACATTTAAGTTACTCAATAATTATGTTTTTTAAATTGATTAATCATCTGTGCTCACCTTGGAATAAATCTGCGAGGTAGGGGCTGGCGTTGGGTTGGATGTTCCTTTAGAAAGGACTGCATGATGGGAGCAATGAGCTCTGAAAGTTACTAGGTGTTGTTCAAGATCGATCAGTAAATTCCAACTTCCAACCGGAGACACAAACAGTACTATCAGTTAATAGTGGAGACAATGTAATAATGTCAATACTTAAACCAGAAAACAACCTTATTGTTTGTGCCATTATAACCAAATTAGGCTACTTGGGAATCCAATTAAATGTTTGATTATTAATAATATCTGAAAAAGGAAAATCTATCTTAGGTCTGCCTATTCCAAAGTGCCTATATAATAAGGAAGCAAAAATTTAATGCATATAGATATGATAGAGGACTTAAGTAAAAGACTCAAAGGGCACAATTTTAATTTTATTTAAATATATTTATATGTTTTGTAGCATGTTTGTCCCAAATTTTCAACTATGTAAACCTTTTTCCATAATGTTAGAATTATCATTGTTATTTCTAATGGAACTCATTATTAATTGACTCTATCATATACATTGATGCCAGAAATACTCTCTGTAAAGGCTTGATTGCAATCATCATAGACTTTAAAGAACAAAATTAAAGAATGGCTGTAGCACATCAAGCATCTTTTACTCATATGACCTCCCAAGACTAATATGAGGATGAAAAATATAAGTGCTTAAAGCGTTAATCTAAATGAGGTCTTGTTTAATAATAATTCTCAGCTTATAAACTGTACTAATTTTAAAAGTTCCAACTAAATAACATATTCTCAGCACTGACATTAGCAATTTATAAGAGATCCAGAGGAAGTAGACAGACTTCTGTTTTAAGAAAGACTTAAAAGTATGTTAGAAGTTTGTGCTAGTTGAACCTCCTACATGCGGAATCTTTTTTTATACCATCTCAAAACAGAAATAATGTTTTATCCTTTGAAGCACAGAAATTTAACTCACTGCTTCTCTAGACACTAATAGGTTGGCATAGCCAATATGATCTTTTGATCAAAATGAAGGAAAGGCTGTATTTTGGGCTCAGTCACTGGCTGCAGAATGAATTGGACAAAATGCTGACAGTATAAGAGCTTTCTCTTCTCTGACCACAGGTACAATTAGCAAGGAGTGCTGAGAGCCTTGGGTAGGAGGAACAAATAGGTGTTATTCTTCTTATTTCCTGTGTTAGTGCATTTGCTAGTGTAGTTAAATGGAAGAACATTGATTTGGGAATCAGAAAACCTGTGTCCTTGTTCAGGCTTAACACCTGAACTTGCCCTAATAACAATCTCTCTGAGCATCAGTTCCTTAATATATGAAATAAATTTATTAGTCCTTGACCTACCTTACAATAATCACTGTTAGGACAAAAAAATTTCATTACTTCAGATTAAATATTAATTATGTATTCTTCCTCACAATAATAATTTTATATTATCCATATTCAAATACACATATGCATAAACATATATTTGTGTGTGTGTGTGTGTGTATATATATATATATATATATATATATATATATATATATACCTGCGTGTTTTATGAAGAGATTTATAAACTGCTGAGTCCTGCATATTTATTTCATTTACTCCACAAATATTCATCCAATGCCTATATAAGACTGATTCTGTGTTGGGCTTTAGCTACACAGACAATAAAGACCAAAATGTTTCAAGGTCTATGACAGAATTACATATAAGAGAAAGAACTAAATTCATCCTTTGAAAGGTCCATTCTGGACACCATCCAAGACCTTTGTCAACTGTGGTTATGAAAAGAACTTTGTAATAAGACTGTCTTATCTTTACGGCAAACACAAAAAACAGATTTGAGAAGGCTGAGGTTCCAGTTTACTGTAACTCTCATATACGAGTTTGTCCCCCATTATTTCTTCATTGGATGTAGAAATCACTTTCATTTTATTTACCCATAATATATATTTATTTACATATTTATTTTCCCAGTTGGCTGGTAAGTCCCTAGAATACTGAGACTTTTTTATTCTTTTTTAAAAAATATGTTTTTATTGATTTTAGAGAGGAAGGGAGAGGGAGAGAGAGAGAGAAACATCTATGAAACACCCATCGGCTGCCTCCTGCAGGCCCCTGCTGGGGATCCAGCCCGCAGCCCGGGATGTGCCCTGACGGGGAATCAACCCGTGACCTCCTGGATCTTGGGTCGACGCTCAGCCACTGAGCCACACCTGCAGGGGGCGACTTTTTTTCATTCTCGGCATCTAGCAGAATGTATGAGTAAATAAATAAATGGCTAAAAAGTATTTATGACTAGAAATCCAAATATGCAACAGGAACAGTTAAAACAGCAATCTTCAGTATCTAATTGTCAACACAGCATTGATGGACCAAGAGAAATCTCTGGTGCCTAAAATGTTCCCAAACCTGAAAAAAACACTAAGCTTGTGTGTGTGTGTGTGTGTGTGTGTGTGTGTGTGTGTGTGTGTAAATGTACGTACATGTATAAATGGCCAGGTTAATTTTAATATGGCGAAGAGGAGAGAATATGGGCTTTGAAGTCAAATAAACTGGGGCTGGAGTACAAAGGATAGAATATCTTGGGTGGGAGCTCTCAGAACTTTGTTTCCCTTTGGGATTTAAAGCAAGATTGGAAATCAAAGGCTTTTGTCGTCATCTCACTAACAAGGCTTAGCTGTGACAGTGCAAGACTATTGAAATATTGCACATTGCCATTGAAAAATGTATTTTTCATTAATTTTCATAAAGAGTGGCCTTTTTTAGATCAATTGCTGTTTGATTTCTCTACGACCGAAGCAAAGGTAGCAGTAAATTTGGTATTTATATGTCCCTAATTTGCGCTACTTGTAAATATAGAACTTTAATTACAAAATGTGCCTGATTTCTTATTAGAGAATATAGATTGTGCAATGAAAAAAAGAGAGTCTCATTCGCAAAATAACAATGATATGTTCACATATACATGTGCCAAAGGAACCCCTCCACCGGGGGATTATATAAATTCACAATATCCCCTTACCTCATGCATAAGTGCAAGGCTATTCTTTATTGTAAAATTATGCTTAGAATATATTTACTTATGCTATATATTAAAATTATATAGAATATTATTTAATTCCACCAGATACCTAAACATTTTCCTGAAAAAGCCGCCGACAGTGTTCAAATTCTTTTCAGAATTCTTCTAACATTTAACATCTATACTACTTGTTTAGCTCTTTTATGAATGAGCCTGGGTATACAGTCTGTCTCTGTAAATTGTAAATTCTGTGAGGGCAAGTGCCACATTCCACATCTAGGATAGTTTTTGCATCCACACAGTTGTTGATAATGACGTTGAGTTACTTTGGAAAAAAAAATCTCATAAATTATCCTCTCAAAATTAGTTTCTTCTAAAGGAAATTTCCCTTAGTATTCCAAGTGCTGGGCTATATATTTATGACCTGAAGAGAGAGAATGCATATTTCTTTTTCTACTGAAACCATTATTTAGTTAGCAAGATAGAAAACTTTATACAGAAAGTAGACTAAGGTGACATATAATTGTCAAGCAAGGGCTTAGAAAGAAAATTAAACCTAGAAAAGAAAACCTGCACCAAAATGATATATGTGGGATTTAAGAATATGAGCTTTCTTTTATTATAACTTTAGAAATTTGTACTCAGGTTATTCTAGTTTTACTGAATCCTTAGCTGAGAAAAGTATTTTGCTATCAAAATGGCAAATTCCACTGAGTCTAAAACAGAACGTTACAAGATAAATGATCTTAGAGACAGTAATTCACGAACTGTCTGATCTGATGAATTAATCTACCTACGGGTACAGTAATTAATCTTACTTTCGCAAATCTTATAGGTATATAATTCTTAATATTTTTATTAAAAATACATAAGGTAATCAAATGTAATATTAATCACTGAAATTTCGTTATTTGATTGTGACTTTCTACCACTCTAAAAGTTCAAATGACTGAAATTTAAATTGTGAAGCTCTAATCTCATTAGTTACTTAGCAAATTAACTATGTCCTACACTCATATTTTTAATTCTATTATTTCATCAGAGTTGTAAACTGAAGGGCTGCCAATAATGCAACAATACTAGTTAATATAGCCCTGAAAATGCATGAGGAGATTCATGGATACAGGACTAGTTTTAAGTAAACTGTGAAATCCAAAGGGTCTGTTGTTCTCTAGTCTCTCCCTTATATGCTCCTCCCTCCCAGACAATTCTCCCCCCACCAGTGTAATTTGTGCTACTTCACTGCCCAAGACACCATATGGCTGAGGAAGAAGCAAAAACATGAGTTTTACTAGAGCTATGAGTCCCAAATTCAGTAGTTTAAATTTATCCCATAGCCCAATGGATTTCTAACTATAGTGTGTTAATATGCTATTTATATCAGTCATTTGTTCATAGTCGCAATAAATTGAAATATAAAGTATTCTTTTTAATAAAAAATGTTTATGCCTCTGCCATCTCTTTCAGATCCTTGAATTTAATATGCTTTTTTGAGTGACTAGGAGGAAAGAAGTAGAACGGATAGTTAATAAGACTGAAGTCAAGTGTGCTCAAGCTGGATTATTCCTCATACATATGCCATATGTCTTGTGGGTTAAGGCAGAAGAGAAATTTAGAAAATGAGAGACCAACAGTTTATTTTAAACAAAGGAGGAATGTTAACAGATTCTCATTAAAGAGATAATCTGTAAATACAGTGGATGATCCATGAGAGGAGACCAACATTGAAGTAAGGGAAGTAAGGGGGAAATGAGGTATTGTCAAAATCCAGCTGAAAAATGAAGGACTGATCTAGAGAGTAAATGGAAGCTGACGGGTTCAAAACTGATTCATCTGTCATTTCTGTAAGCTCTAGATCAACTCTGAAAATAACATCAAAAAAGAAGAAAATAATACAAGTTTCATAAATAAGTATTGTATAAATTTATTAAATGAAGATTGTTCAGAACCACTTTTTTGATATTGTTCTCTGTAGCTCAAGCTTTATCTGTCTCTTTACCACCATTGCAATAGTGTCCTCCTTTGTCCTTTGTCCTAGGCTTTGCTCTCTAAAGCAGAGGATGGAAACTAGTTTTCTCCTAGGGCAAGGCAGCTAATTAAATAGAAACAAAGTGCTATTTCTCAAATTGATTCTGATAAATTTAATCCATTAATGTCACACAAAAGTTGATCTTTGACAATTCATGGCAGAGAAATTTCAGTTGACTTAAGAATTTACAACCAAAACAACATGTTGGAACTAGAAAATAGTTAAATTCCCATAAATAGATGTTTAATAAGAAGATATTAAAGTCTGAATTAAAGATTCGGATAAACAGAAACATCAAAAGCCCTAGTGAGCCATCTAGTCAACCTTCCACCCAAGGGTGTATACCTCCTATTTTAACTATTACAGTATGGCTGCCTACTCTCCATTCTGATGGGAAAAAACATACATTTTCCTAACATATTTTCCTATTTTCTAACATATGTTCCAATTTGTTTCTAACAAATTGAGTAAATCTTAAAATTGTTACTATATATATGCTATGATTTGTCTTTAAATTATTGGCATGACACTGAATAATTATTTGGTCTTCTAAGTATAATAAGAAATAGGTGAATTTTTAGCTTAATATAATTTAAAATAAGGGTGAATTTTTTATTTGACTACTCTTTTTTATGAGTTTTAATTTATATTTTAACTTTAAAGAATAAGTTTGTATCCTATGGTGATTAATTCAATTGCATAGCAAAGTAGTTGATATGTCCCATTTCTAATCAGTTGCTTCTTAGCTGTAGTGTCTTTGAAAAACAAAAATAAAAGATTTTAGGCATATAGTTGCTGTTTGGTAAGCACAACTCATGGGCAAACTGAAAACAAAACTCTACTTTTGCCTCTTATTCTATTTTATTTTATTTTTTTCTTTTCTATTGGGAGTAGTTTTCACCTGATGAAACCTGAAGGTTTCATGATACGTTTGTCAGTTTACGTAACTGAAGACTCTACAGTCAGTTCATGTTGCAAACACAATCTTGTTTCAGAAATTATACTATTCAGCCACCAATAAACCAAAATTTGACTTACCTTCCTATTGTCTCCCCTCTTTGCCAGAGCCTGGCTGTTGATGGGCCATTTTGGGGGATAGAGGGAATGGGTCTTTCTGTCTCACTCCTCTCTTCCTATACTCACTTATTCCTGCAAATACCACCCCTAAATTACATGAAGTGGAGGTTAAATGGGGGCAGGGGAGTGCTTGCTTGGACAAACACTAGCACAAGATGGCATTTTAAGTAACTTAGCCTGGCAGATGTTTAAAGTTTGGAGGGACTTTTTTGAGGCGAGCCTCCTTTGGGTACAACACCTGTGACTTTTTATTCAGTACCTTCTCTTCAAATGCCTGCCTGCCCCCCACCTCTAATCCCTCAGGTGGCCGCTTCATACATAGACTCTAGCCGTTAGAGTCCTGTTGTCTGTCCTGGAAATCTGCTGAAAAGAATTTAAAATGGCTTCAGGATGGCATTCCCACTCTTGTCATCTGCGCCTGGTCTTACGAGTTTTTGGCCCGTCCACTAGTGAGAATGAAGTTATTTCACAAATGAACTCTTTTCTTTCTCTCGACTCCACCACTTCAGAGAGTCATGACCTTGCTCTGAAGAATGTCAGGGACCCTGGTTGGTGTGACTCAGTTGGTTGAGCATTGTCCCATTCACCGAAGGGTCACGGGTTTGATGCCTGATTGCGGCACATGCCTGGGTTGTGGGTTCGATCCTGATTGGCGCCTGTAATGGGAGGCAACCCCTCCATGTCTCTTTCACATTAATGTTTCTCACACTCTCTCTCCCTTCCTCTGTCCCTAAAAGAGTCAATAAAACATATCCTTAGAATGAAGATTAAAAAATTTGCAAAAAAAGAATGTTAGGGTATGTGTCAGATAGCAGAGCAGAGAGTCCCCAGAATTACGGGAACTCTCCAAAGCTCTCTAAAATACGTCCAATGAAACTGCTCTTTCTAGGTTTAAGGCAAAAGAGGAACAACTCCACTCCCTTTTTAGGATGGGTGGTGTGACTTAGAGTCCAGCACCAGCCCTTGAAAGAAATCTCTGCACAAATATTCTCTTCTTATTCCACCTACTTTCTCAGTCCTTTCATTATAGGTATTGGAAACTTCTAGACAGTTATTTTTCTCAGATGATTTCCTTTTGTTCTGGCATCTCACTTTAGAATTTTAGACCTGTGGAAGCATGATGCTTTAAGCAAAATTTCCCGTTTTCACACGCTATGACATTACTATTGGTCATTTTAATAATAAACAATGCCAGTTTAATTTCCATTAAGTAACGAATGAAAATAAACACCCCCCTCTTATTATACGGACAAAATGCTTCTCCCAGTTTTTGTGTATTATAAGTGCTTTTGCAAAGAAATGAGTGCACATTTAAAGGACGCACGCTGCAATTTTATCCAGATTGAGGAAAGATGCACGTTCACTCTGTGTCCTGTTCCTCCATACAAAGCAGGAATCAACATGCAGGTGCTAGACTTACAGACCCTCCTAGGATGGCAGGTCAGGGAGGAGCCCTATGAAAGATGCTTGCCTGGAGAATACAAACTGTTTTCTTAATTTCTGCAAGGCTTTGCTCACAGGACCAAGCAATTCTTATCCAGTGTTAATAGTACTGAATTTTCTTACTGCTTTCTCGTGTCAAAGGCACTCTTCAAATATGTACTTAATTAAGCCTCTTTTTTAACAGAGGTGGCCCTGCTCTCATCCACTCCCCTCACTTTCCTATCTCCTGTGTGGAGAGTTCTCTTTGAAGTTATGCAGGAGAGAGGTGCGGGGATGAAGGGATGAGAAGACAGCCAAGGGCGTTTGTAATGAACTTTGATGGGGGAAAAAAGGTTAGATTAATTGGGCTATTCTAGCTACCCTCTACTTAGAATTCTTATAGGAGGAAATACTAAATTACAGAAAGTTAATGAGTCAGATTTCTGAAAGCCTTGCCTTCTAAATGCATTTGTGGACGTCCTGTGGATTCCTGAGGATTTAGAAATCTGCAAACATCCGGTTTTATAGGACTTATTTATTTTGTATTATGCCTGGACTCTTTATGTTTATCTCTTATGATTGCCTTAAAGTTCACAGCTGGAATTTGACTCATTAAAAGGTATCTATTTGTCTGAATACTTCTTCTTGGATTGATTCTTGAAGGAAATCCATGATGATTGGTAACTGCATATTATCCATAACTACACTTTTGGAAATAGATGTTGATCGTTTGAGACAGTGTTTTCTAACTGCTTTCAATACAGAGGCAATTTCCATAGAATTGAATCTAACGTTACTATATACAGTGGCTGCCAAATAATTCATTTTAATTTATTATCTCTGGTTATCTCAGTCATTTCCGAGAAAATTATTTTTTTAGATTGCTTATATAAAGGTTTACAAAAAGGTGTAGCAAAAATATGAAATATCAATAACTTAATGGTCATAAGTTTCATAATTACAGTAATTTTTTTCTTCACTGTATTCTTGTTCAGGCATGCTGAATCTTCTTTGGGACATTAAATTTCATAGCATGGCTCATGTTGTATTATTGCAAATATCATTTTTATTTTTCCATGCATTGCAGACAAGACATAGAAGTAAAGTAAAAGTCATATTCATACTTGATTTCCAATTTACCTGAACTTCTTAAAAGAACTATTGAGAGTCTTTTTTTAAAAATCTTTAAATTGTTTTCCAGGTCACAGTACTCTACTCAGCAGTGAAATTGTCCTCACTGGTTTCTACAAGATACTGAATACATTTCTTGTGATATTTTAATAAGTTTATACTCAGAGCTGCTGAGGTACAGATTTGGGGGGATTTTTACAGAAAAACATGTTCTGTACTTCCAGTATTATTTCAATAATTCCAAAGAGGCACTGAACAGAAGGCCTCTCAGATTTTCTCCCTTTTGCTAAATTACTATGCTAGATAATTATATATATTTATTAATCTATTAGATGATTCAACTAAATATCAAAATCAACAAAATCTTCAATTTTTTATTATTCAATTATTCCAGACATTTTTGTACTTTTAGTCAAAAAGTCTTGACAATTAATGAGATTTTATTAGTTAAAGGTAATTACATCTTAATGGTACCTGCCAAACCACACGAAACTATACTTAACAGCACCTAACTTTGCATTAAAATAATATAAATAAAATAAACTAGTGTGCTTTAAACAAGGCCCCTTGTTTGAATCCATTTTAGATGATAATCTTTTGGTCATATGGCATCTAGTACTAAGCCAAGTGAAGATAAAGATCTAAATGTTTTAAGAATCAAAACTATCAATTCCCTTGACCTTTGTATCACTAGTATGCTGTTTTTATTATATAATAATTATATGAATATGCTATTTATTATCACTTACTAATTAGATAAATAGCTTATACATAGCATTAAAAAATGAATGTAAATCAACCCAAGGACTTGGCACTTACTATTCTCTCTGCCTCGAAAACTCTTTACCCAGCTCTCCAATGCTTGCCTTCCTCCTACCGCCCAGGTCTCAGCTTCATGTGACCTCATGGGAGTTTGGGGCACCCTATCTAAAGAAAGCTCCTCACTGCTGAGTCACTCTCTATTATATCACCTTGTTCTTATTTCCTTTATACTATTTATCAACATCTAAATATTTTTATTTGTTTGTTTATTTGTATATTTTCTGTCTCTACAGGTTGAAACAAAAGCTCCATGAGGACAGCAACCTTGTCCTTTCCACTCATCATTGAGTCTCTGGGGCACAGAATAATGCCTGTTCATGGTCAACTCTCAACAAATGTGTATTCAATCATTCATTCATTCATTCATTCATTCATTCACCTAACACACACCTGTTGAATGAATGCAAACGCTATTAAATGAACTTAATGCCTGTCTCTTTAAAATCAGGAAGGGGATAACTCATACAACTTCCCTAAATAAAGTGGAGTTGACAGATAATGTCAGGATTGTGTGGCCTGGTGATCATGTAGAAGCCTCTAGGGTAAATGCAATGAAGGCCATGAAAAGTACCAAGTCTCTTTTTGGCTTTAATTTTTATTATCATTGTTAGAGAGCTGTGATGGGTAAAATTGGAATTCTCAGTGTCCTACAAGATAGACTTTGTTTGTACATAGCACCTGATAATTGTCAAATACCCTAAATATTTTCACTTCTACTTGGCCTGAGATTCTACCCAATAGTCATAAAAATGGGGATATTGTTTTTATATGGCCACTGCTTAAATAAACATATCACCTATAATATGATATCCCTATCAGTAGATAAAATTAGATGTGCTAATTTTCATTTTTAAAGAAGTGCCAACATCTAAATTAATGAACTATAATTTGGTTTCCTTCTGGGCTAGAGCGACTTAAAATTGTTGTTGGGGCCAACTGCATTAATTAGAATGAGGACTATCCTGTATAAGATGCTCCAAAATATAGAGGCTTAAAAATATAAATTTAATTTTCTCTGTTGTAACAGATCCAAGTAAGCAGCTCAGGTAAGCAGTAGCTGTGCTCTATGAGGTCATTCAGAGACTCAAGTGTCTTACACTGTGATCCCAACATCACCTAAGTGGTCTCACTTTTGGGCCATAGTTTTGATCCCAGAAGTTCCAGTGCTACAGCTCATGGGAAAGAAAAGGTATAAAAAAATGCATGTGCCCAAATTTTTAAGGCCCATAACTGGAAGCATCACTTTGACTTCTAGTCACATTCTTTTAGTAAAAATGTAGCCAAAGGACCTCATCTAGCAATAAGGGAGTCTGAGAAATAAGGTCTCTAGCTGAGCAGCCACATGCCCAGCAATAAATCTACTATGGAAGAAGGAGAGAAAATATTTTGTTAGCTAGCTAGCTATTTCTGCAATCAGGCAACGAGAACATGAGGATGGTGGTCCGTGAGGAAAGTATTGGGTTGTTACTAGGGGCATGTTTAAGAACTAAGAAAACAAAGAAACAAGAATAAATTTTAAGAAACATAGTGCACTGAGGATGCCACTGTAGCTTACATGAATATTGAAACAGAAATGTATGCAGCATAAAACTACTAAAAGCCTTTTTAAAGCTACATCAGAGAATTGGATTAAGAAACCTTGCTCCAATGTCATGTACAAAAGCATTTTCCTTTGTTCTGTATAAAAGGACATGCAAGGCAAGTCATGCTAGAGCAAAAAGTCAACTCTCACATGTGAAATGTGGTCCTTAATAAATACCATGTCATGAACTGTCATACTTTAGTCTAATTCTAAATATAACTTTCTGTTACTCTATGAATTCACCAACTCTTGCTCTTTAAAAAAAAATGTAGCTGCCTAACATCTTTTGATTTTTTGTGACCTTCTCTCTGTTCTCACTAAAGTAAAATATACATAAAACTTCAAGGAAAATAAAATTCTTAGTAAATTTAATTTTGATTTTTATTTATTTATTTATTAAATGTATAACATTATTTAAAACTATTAGGAGGTACTAAATTATGGTTTATTTATTTCTTCTACAAGCATGTGCTAGCCTATCATCTGTAAATTCAGCTCTGGGCAGAGAGGATTGAAAAACAAATGACAGGAATTCTTCCTTTAGTGAAGTCATCATCACAGTCTTTTTAGTGGGGAAGGTGAGGTTTACCTGTGTTAACATGCCAACTAGAGGGTGGAGAAAGTCACCAAAAAAATTTAAGTTAACTTTATTTTTTATAAGTAAAAAATCTCTATTTAGTAAGCCCATTTATGAGTACATGAAACACAGTTTATTCTTATATTATTATTTATTAATTATCATATTATTTTCCATATGAACAACTGTAAACTTACTTTGCCCCACCCTGTATTTTATTTAAAGATCCCAAATTTAAAAATTTGGGTTTTTGTTATTGACCATTTCTATTTTTATTAGACAAGAATAAAATTTAAAACATATCTATATTGTTTCAGTTTCTACATTATAAGTAATAACTTTAAAACCACACATAATATGCACACTAGCTGTTATCAGTATGCCGACCAGAACCCGCCTGTGTGGCAGATGGATGAAGGAGAAGGCAGGGAGTGAAAGCGCACTAAAACTTTATGACTTCATTGTGAAAACATGCAGTTCTTCATGTTGGAAAATATAGTCAGTCAGAGCAGGAAAGCTCATTATGAAGTTTAAAAAGTCAAACCTTTTATCTCCTTAACTTGAAAATAATTCCAGTGGCAATTAAACACTTACCAAAAGAAGTTTTTTAAAAAACAAGGATCAGTGTGGAGGATTTCTTTACAGACCATCAGCTTTCATCTCTGGACTTTAGACAGGAACACGTTTATCTATAACATATTTTGGTGACAGCTGTAATTTTTAAAATCTGGAGAGATATCCCCATAGACATCCATCCATTCAAGGTTTTCCTGACTTAAAATCTTTCATATTCCTATCTTTACCTCTTTCTTCCCTTCAGGGCCATGGTTTTAGGTACTCCTGATAGGGCAGTCCTAAGTTTATTCCATAACTACCCCCCACACTGTGACATCCCGGGGTAATTCAGAAACACATTAACCAGCATGCCTGCTAGTGTCAAAACTGTCTCCCAAGAAGGATAACATGAGCTTGCTCCATTTTACCCCAAAATATTTGTTGTGAGCAAACAAGGGAAAAAATGTGATTGTCAATCTAATAACATACTGAAAATGCTATTGTTAGAGTGACCAACTCTGTTGTCCCTGAGTAAATTTTGGGACGTGGGAAAAGAGCCTAATGAGATACTTTTGTTATTAACACGGCAGGAGCGAAGGCTTTAAATCTCCACTTCAGCTTCCTCTATGAGAGGTGCCCGTCTAAATACAGAAACCACATGGAAACAGATGTCCCGAAATGTGCCAGCCGACTCGGCCCTATGAACGTACGTGGACCCTTCCCTGTCCCTGAAAGCACCTGGCAGTGCCAGCAACCGGCAGCTTACAGGCCATATAATCCATTCTCACTTGGGAAAAAGCTCTCCTGGCTACGTTCAGACACCCTCTTACATAAGATACTAAAACGTACCCTATTAAATAAGTTAACTCACCTACCAAAATGCTTTTTTATTTCCACGGAGAAAATGAAATCCCTGGAGTTTGTGACTAAGATCCCATATTTCGGAAAGTGGCTTTATTTTTTCCCACTTCAGAGCATTTTTTCTCATCTCCGCTCCCCTCAACCGTTAAAACTAAAAACCCGAAGCACTTTTTTATTCAGGCCTTCCTCTTCAAAGACGGTTTCTCTGCACTAAGCTGACAGTTAAAAGTTTTTGAATACTTTCTGGTTGGCGGACTGGGTGATTAGTTTATTGAAATGTTTCCACAGCCTTCTTTTGTAGTTCTCTATTGCTCTGCATCTTTCTCTTTTGATGTTTGTCTGAATTGAACTATATTTACCATCTGCTGTTTCGGGCTCTCAAATGATCTGAAACCTTCAAATTTTGCTAAATCATTCCTCATTATTGCTCTTTTAGTAGTATCTATAAAGTCTATCTATTTCCCTCCTCACTATTTCTTTCTCTATCACTTACATACTCAAGTCACTAAAGTACCGGTTGCAAATGCAAAATCCTCAGCCAAACTACAGCTAATCCTCTATCTTGAAATCTACTTCCTCCATCACTTTTCCTCTATTCCAAGCTTTTCATTTCGTTTATTCACAGCATGTGGATAATGAAGTCCTTCAAAGACATCTTGATAGTTTTAGTGTATTAGATCCTTTGAATTTGTTTTAGCTATTATCTTAGAACAACTTTTCTTCCACAACATAGAAGCTTTATTTTCCATGTCTTTTCCTTTATTGCTTTAGGTTTCCCTATCTCATTTTTTTTTTTTTTTTAATAACTTCAATATTTGGTAGAAATGAAGAGTTGTGTGTGTTTTTTTTAACAAAAAAAAATGTAATGAGCATGATAATGGCCTAAAAAAAGATAGAAAAGGAGACAGCTATTTTGACCGAGGCTTTCTTTTCCTCCCTCGCTTTTATCTTAACACACACAGAGATGCAGAACCTTTCCATAGGAACTGGGTGCCCACAGGCATTCACAGGTATAAAGCTTCACAAAGCTTGGTAGGTGGAAGGAAAAGGTAACACATCTTTGTGATAACACACCCAGTAGTCCAGACAATACAATCTACTCCCATTTACACCGGCTTTTGTCCTAACCATATACTCCTTCACTTTTTCATTCATTTATTGGTCTCTCGGTTAGCCATTACTGCCTAATAAAGCACCCCAAAGTTGCTGGCAAAAAACAGTAACAATTTCTTCTTTCTCTCAATTCTGTGGATTGACTGGGGTCAGCGAGGCTGCTTTCCTGCTCCTCCTGCTTGGGGTCACTTATGAAGCTGCATTCTACCTATGGCTTTGCTGAGCTGGAAACCTTCAAGATGACTTCATTCCCATATTTGCTGGGCTAACTGGAATGGCTGGGGAGCTCGAGCTTCTCTCTCCAGCAGAGTGAACGAGCAGACTTCTGGCACGGTGGGTCAGGGCTCCAAGAATGCAGAGTAGAAGTTGCCAAGCCAATTAAGCTCTAGATCCAAAGCAGGCCAGCATCATTTCCCTCTGCATTCCATTGATTGGAGGAGCCAGACTCAAGAATGTCCTCTGCTTCTTTACAAGAGAAGTAGCATGCGTAGGATTGGAAGAATTGTTTCTAGACTAAAAGTCATTCTTTCTATGTGCAAAATGCACTCATCTCAAAATAAGACCCCAAAGTTTTATCCAATCATGGCATTAAGCTCTGACTTAAAGTGTAAGATCTCATCATTTTAATTAGGCCCAGATACGAATGAGGTTCCTCAGATGCAACTCCTTTCAATTTAAAAATCCTTGAAGTTAAAAATACAAGTTATCTGACCCATGCATAACCAACATTTAACAGTGAGGCGGGGGCAACACAGCTACAGCAAACACTTCTGTTCACAAAGGAGGAGAACAGTAATCAGTCAGGAGTTCATAGCAATTCCAAAACTACAACTGGGCAAACATAGGAAGGTAGGAAGAAAGGAAGGAAAGAAGAGAGGGGAGGGAAGGGAAAGGAAAGGAAAAGAGAAAAAAATAAAATACAATACATTGGGAACATGTTTTCAGGTCCCCCACTTTCACCAGGAGCAGGGAATGTTTCTTGATTAATCTCCAATTCTGCTTTCCGTCAATGTTTCCCTAATTCATTGTTCTCAACTGGGATCACTCTTCAGAATCTTGGCACCTCCCTTTGACACAGCGTTCCTTCTCTATAAAATGAATGAATGAATGAATGAATGAATATAAATAAATAAATAAATACATAAATAAATAAATAAATAAATAAATAAATAAATAAATAAATAAATAAATTGCCTGTATTTTCTTCTGAGAAGCTCTCTCAGCTTGCTTCCTGCTGGTAGAAATTTAGAACCCACAAGCTCTTTTTCAATTGGAACTGTCTGTCTTCTAGTGTCTGACTTCACGGCATATTTTTTAATAAAGCCATCTTTAAAACTTTGTGAGTTTTCTATAAATATTTTTGGATTTCACTCACTGCTCCCAAAGCCTCATGATTTAGGTTTTTGTTATGGTAGCACCTACTCCCAGGAACGAATTCCTGTATCACTCAGCATTCAGTAAGGGAAACAGAGCAATTATAGATATGGGATAAGGGATGTATTGTAGGAATTAGACCTCGCACAAATGGAGAAAGGGCTGGAATAATAAAAAGCCAAAAGAGAAAGTTGGTGGATCAAAAGAATAACTAACTGATCAATCTGAAAAGCCAGCACATCCAGATGCTGAAAAGAGATCATGGAAATGTACCTGGTGGAGAAGTCTAGAAACTCTTGCTTTTCTGAATACCCATCCAAGGAAGTGTGATAATATTGGAGTTGCTGTTGGTCACTAAGTTCAACAGTCAGAAAAAAAAGAGCTAGATCCAAAGTGGAGGAGAGAAAGGACAAGCTGGGACCTGCTAACACCTCTGTGACTCTCTGTCATGACTACTAACCATGACAACCTATGGAGAACAGGGGCTGCTGCTCTACTTGCACCTCCCAAATCTCATACAAGTTTCTTTCTGGCCAACTCTAACCTGGGGAAGCCAAGAGTTTCTAAGGAATGACATTCCCAACTTAATCAAGTTGACAAAAATACTGTCCAGCACAGTTAAGAACAGTAAACAGTGCTTCCAAAAATTACAGTGACTCCAGAAGGAGCTAATTGAAATTTCCATGATAAACCAATATGTGAGCAATTTTATAGCCTGACATTTTTACATTTTAGAAAGATCATTGAAGCTACATTAAGTTATGGCTCAGAGCTCAGATTTTAGAGTAAAATAGTCTTGATTTTAATTCTGGATCTGTTACATACTAGGAATATGGCCTTGGGAAAGTTAAGTTTCTTGCCTTAAACATGGAAATATTAGTAATGGTGTTTATGTTATAAAATGATGTATCTAAAGTAATTAACACAGGACTGGAACGCATTAAGTACTTGATTCTTACTAGTTGGCATTGATATCAAGTGTCCTTGATACCATAAAATATTTTAATCTTCTTAAAACACATTAAATTTTAAGTGTTTAGCATCAATTACCATGGCGCCTAGAGACTTGAAAGAGTGCACATTTCCAAAGTATGAATGGCTTTGCCATTTGTGATGGTTCATTTTATGTGTTAATTTGACTGGCTATGGAATGCCCAGGTTAAACATTATTTCTGGGTATGTCTGTGAGGGTGTTTCCAGATGAGATTAGCATTTAAGCCAGTGGATTCAGTGGACTACCCTCCCCAACGTGAGTGGGTATCATCCAAGCTATTTAGGGCCTGAATAGAACAAAAGGCAGGAGAAACTTGTCTCTTTTTTTTCAGCCTCACTGTCTGAACTAGAACATCTCCTGCCTCAGGACTAGAACTTACACCATTAGCTCAGCTCCCCTGGTTCTCAGGTTTTCAGACTCATACTAAATTACACCACTGGCTTTCCTGAGTCTCCAGCTTGAAAGTTGTGAAACTTTCCATAATTGCTTAATATATGTGTCTCTCTCCCCTCCCTTCTTTCCTCCCTCTCTCTCTCCTATTGTTTCTTGGCTCTGGAAATCCCTAATATACCATTTAACACCTTGTCTTGATTGCTGACTCTTGCTTCATAACCAAATCAGTTCTAGACTTCGCAAATGCCCCCTAACCAAATCATCTCCTCAAAGTCTTTAAAAGGCCATGGTCCAACCATTGAGCAGGCAAACACAGGTTTGTATGCAAGCCTACTAACTGTGTGAACCTTGGCTATTCACTTGGCCACACTTAGGATAAATTTCCTCATCTATAAAATAAGAAAAATATAATGCCTGGCTTTTAGGATTAATTTAGGTGACATTTGTACCATACATCTGGTTCATAGGACCTTAATAAATGTTTTTTAAAATTATTAAATTTCACCACCCCATCAATAATTTCACCACCCCACCACCCCCTCAGGCAGAGGCCTGAGGTCCTAAAAGCATGAACATAAATATTTTGCAAAAATATTTTCTGACATATTTCATGCCCTCTCTGATACTAAGCCTTCTCTGATGATTGTAGAATCCTAACTACTAAATCCTCAGGGTCTTATCCAAGGCAATAGTTGATCCTGCCTCAACACAAGACAGGTCTGAAGGGACATCCCAGCTCTAGAGCTTCCAGTGCACTCACTGAGGTCCTTGTTGTGAGTGCCTTTCAGTTCAGCTTCTTCTGACCAGTGTTGCTTTATTGTCTCCCAATAGCTATCAATCTAGAGAACATTCCCCAGTAAACTTCCTCCATAAAGTTCTGCATCTCAAAATTTGTTTCCCAGATAAACCCACCTGGGTCTGATGTTACTTTACAAGTGTTGGGAGGGAGACAGGCAGGAGAGGAGGAGAGAGTGGAAGTTCCGGGGTCTTCCAAGGTCAAATAAGTTAAATAGGTATCTATAGAACTTCTCAGAGTATACTCAAGACAGAAATATAGCATACAGCATTTATAAAATAGTTTGCTTGGAATAAGGTTTAGATTAGACCGCCCATGATAGACATAGGTGTGTCATTAACAACATAGAGATTGAAGACTAGATTAGTCTTATTACTCTGCTTCCTTTCTTTCTACATCCACACCTCTGCACCCTGCCATCCTAATTCACTTCTGCTTCTTCTTGGACCAAAACTGGAACTGGCAATGGCATGTCAAGGCAGAGATACCGACCTCAGACATAGGATGACATTACGCTGACCTCCAGAATGCACTCATCAGCACCCCCACTAGCAACAGAAAAGGAGATTAAGAGTGTTTTGTAATGTACAGCAGACTGTTTAAAAGTAAAGAGAGGCTGATGATGTAGTGAAATGTGTGTCTAGCTAAGAACAAAAGCCAATGTGCTGAGCTACATTTCACTTTATAGAAAGCAAACATTATTATTCTCCGAAACATCTTCCCAGGTGCTTGATTATTAGAGGTTTTGAACGGCAACCTGCTAGCACCATTAAAAGCTTAGTCAGAACAGATTGAAGGTGATTCCATTTGAAATAAGGGGCAGTAGCCCTATGGTTATCCAACATCAAGGAAGATTAAGGATTAAAATATTTTGACACTTTTGAGAGGCATCTGTACCCCTTGCTAGCTCTTTTTTTATTATCTATAATGTACTGAAAAGTTCTCTGATTCAAATATTAGGGAGTTATTGCTGTGAATCTCATAGAAATATCCTCAGAGAAGATCAGGCAGAAATACATATTTAAGCAATTTTTTAAACCAGTATGTTTATATTTTAGAAATGACTCATCATATTCTATTGTGTAAATACATATTTAGACTAGTAAAACTCTTTAGAAAGCTATATATTAAAGCCAAATGAACGTATTGGAGTTAATCTTCTCTGCCTGCTTTAAGCGCCTTCTTCAATGAGTGGGGTGAGATTGGACATTGTGTGCGGATACTGATGAGAAATGTGGGCTACAATAAGGAATAATTCTTTTGATTTCAAGAGCATAATGGCCTATGAATTATGTTTAAAATTAATGAAAGAGAAGATAGAGAATGATTTGAATCTCATCAGTAGCTATTTTTCTCTTGCTCCAAGGCAGCAATGAGCCATTTTCTAAAGGATTTGAACTTTTGTGAGCAAGACCCTCTAAGCTTCTAAAAGGTCTTAATTTGAAGCTAAACCTTTTTAATGATGATTTGTTTCGCTTGAAAGAACAAACAAATAAGCAGTTGGACTTCCTGAGAGGTTTTCATTGTATGAAGACAATTTCCTTGCAAATCTAAGTAAGTGTTTAACATTTGGAAGGACACGTATATTCTAGCATATCCTTTTGCCATGAAAGATCCTTTCTTAACTTTTAACAAACAGCCATTAAAAGAGGGGTTATTTTCTCATGGAAAGCAACGTGGGTTTAAAAAGAGGGAAAAAGTGATTTGTGAAAATTTCTTTTTCTCTGATTGCTCCCTCCAACACTAAATAAACAAAATCGATTTCTTTCCATATAGTTATATCCAATCGAGAACTATTGCTTTACACTGTGGATTTACTTGTTTAGTCTTCTATTGCAACATGCTTTCGTTTTCTGTCCAGAGAAAGAGACTTTTCAGGAAGACAAATCTTCCAGTGGTGATGAAAAATTATTAGAGAACTGATTACATAAAATGCAAAATTCAGCTTCACGCTTGATAGGAGAAAGTTACCATCTCTCAGGTGTTCTTGTGCAAATATCCAAATTCCAGTTTTAGCATCAGTAAGTACTCAGTTTTTGTAGCTCAAAAGGTACACCCTCTGTCTTCAATCCTATAGCTCGCTTGAAGGATAGGCCAAGATGGTCTGCTCACCAAATATCAGTTGTCTTCTTGATCTAAGTATCTCCCCCCAAACTTAATTCCTTTAGGTACTCAGTATATATATAGAGTGGCTTTTCCTAGTCTGGTGTTTCCCAAAAGGTACTGCATGAACCACTGACTGTATATAAGTCAATTTTCAGTGATACGTAGCATTCTTTTATTTGGTATTAGTAGTTTTCTATTTATTTAATACTTACCTTCTATTTATGTGTTTTTCTATTTACAACAGGAATAGATAGCTTTATAAAAATAAGTTTAAATAAAGGAATCAATTCAAAATATTAATAAAATAATATGGTGTATTTATGAAAAAGTTTATGCAGAATACTGTTCAAATATATATATTTATATATGTGTGTATATATGTGTGTATTATACATATATGCTATATATATATGTGTGTGTGTGTGTGTATATATATATATATATATATATATATATATATATATATATATGCTACTTGGCTTCTCACTTTTAACATTTGACGTTGCAGACTCTCTTCTTCTTGTATTTTTTTCTCCCTAAAATCCCAACGAAGGTATATTTCCTCTGTACTTACTCCCTTGGTCATGTTGTTTGTTTATGTTTTACAGTTTTAGTGGCTGCCCTTATATAGATTGCCAAATCTGCATGATTCCCTGTCCGCTTCCCTGGCACCCTTTGAAGCTCCTATATAATGTGACGCAGCTGTGCCAGGGTCACGTCCCCATTACCGGCCACGTGACCGTCAGTTTTCCTCTTCTCCAATGCAGCCCACAGCGCTGCCAGTGTTAGCTTGTAAAATATAATTGTTTTCGAGTACTCCGTTTCCAAAAACGTCTTGAGGGACTGCATAAAAGCATGTCCTCTAATCTTTAATAACACAGATGAGACCTCCACTGCTCTGGCTGATCTGTCTTTGTGGCCTAATCCCCCAGCTCCCAATACCTTTTGCCCTGCCTTCATCAGTTCATTCCTCCCCTGGTTCCACGTCTTTAGGTTGGCTCACATCACTCAGTTTCTTCCACTGATACTGCTTTATCATATATATTTTCAGTGGTTTGCAACAAATATGATGGCACTTTAAAGAATAGGGTTTGGCTCTGGCCAGGGAGCTCATTTGGTTAGAGCATCATCCTGATACGCCAGGGTGGCAGGTTCGATCCCCGGTCAGGGCACATGTAAGAATCAGCCATTGAATGCATAAATGAGTGGAACAACAAATCAATTCTCTCTTTCTCTTTCTCATGTCAGTAAATAAAGATTTTTAAAAAGATAAAGAGTAGGGTTTGATGTTTCTTATCCTGCTATAAAAGGTTTGGCTTCCCATATTTATGAAAGATTGGAGTGTTCTTTTTTTCCTTGAAAATCTTGAGAATTATCTTAAGAATATAAAGATGGAAATTAACCTAATTTTTAAAATGTTGTACTATAACATCTAAATTTTTTAAATTGATAGAAAGTTGGATTATTATAGAATCCATTATCAGTTATATATATCAAGTTATTACATATGTACCTTGATATATTATATATATCAAGCCAGTCAGAGAAAGACAAGTACCAAATGATCTCATTTATATGCGAAATATAATAAACAAAATAAACTGATGAACAAAGTGGATCCAGAGACATAGAAGCTTGGAACAGACTGAGGGATCTCAGAGGGAAGGCGGGGAGGGGGGTGTGGGTGCAGAGAGATTAATCAGGGAACTTGTATGCTTATGGGCATGGCCCATGGACACAGACATTGGTGTGGGGAGGGCCTGGGGTGGGATGAATGTGGGGTGGAGGGGATCAGTAGGGTTAAAAGGAGGACATCTGTAATGGTCTCAACAATAAAGATAAAGAAACTAAAAAGAAAGTGTGTATTATCTAATAATGAGATAATCTATAATAATTATAGCTAATTACCTGAGAATGCAAACCAATATTAGTATTAGTTTTAAAAAACAAAGTTAGAATACTAAGCCTGTGATAGAATCACAAAATCAAAATTAGAGTCCTTACCATCGTGAACATCCTTCTGAGGACTTACCCTAAATTATCTATGTTGGATTAAAATGAGGCACCAAGACTGAGAATAACATGTGACAGTTCTCTTCATTGAAGCATATTGTGAAAATACTACTTTCTGTGACCTGTATACTGTTGTTATAATTGTTAATATTTCTGGAACACATTATGTTTCTCATGGTGCTTTTTTATTCGTATTATTGGAGTCTCACAAAAGTCCTGTGTTATAGATGGGACAATTTACATTTTTGGACTTTTTTGTATAAATAATGCTGAATGTTGTTTAAACAGCAACAACTATGTTTCTTAGGTCATGTAAAAAATAACATCCAAATCATTGGTAGGATTTCTTCTATTGGGCATTTAGAATTTTGTGTTAGGTTCTGGGTACTAAGAGAAACTAATGGGCACCTGGAGGAAGGTATGTGGAGCAATAGAGTTGCTCTTAAGATCATAGAGAAATACATTTTGAAAGGTTATAAAATGATAAAAGAAACATCACAACATTTTCAGGCTGGATCAGAGATGAGGCAGTAATGTAGTGTAAATGTTTTATAACCAGCTCTCCAGAAAAAGAGAGAGAAAGCCCCAATTTTTAGCCTTTGTTAATTTTTAACATGTAAATACTTACACCACGGCCAATTTTAAGCTACCGATATGGTCTCAGTAAGGGCAGGGCTGGGATGAGCTATGCAACAGTACAATATATAGTATGTCTGTCATGCAGCTCTAAGTGTAACCTCAATCATAGGTAATAGTAACATAATTAGGAAGTGATTAGCTTTTATTATCTTTTTTAAATAATTTATTTAAGTTTGTCTAATTTAATTTTTAATAATGGCTGGCTTAACAACCTGTTTGCAAACTTCCTGAAAATTTAAAAATTAGCTCCTGTAACCTGGTATAAGCCAGATCCAGCAAGCCACTATATTAATGGAAGATATGATTCCTTCAAATATTTTGAAATAACACATGAAGAAGAATAAGACTTTAGTATTTTATCCCAGGTTGTCTGTTGGGTCAATAAATTTTCACTTAAACTAACCAAAGAGACATGTTTTACTGAAAATGTCCAAAAAGAGGCTGAATGACCTTACATAGAATTTTTGTGGAAAGCATTCAGAACTTCTGTGGTTAGACCTAAATGATGCATTCCAACTCTAAGGTTTAAATGACTAATATTTTAATCAGATATTTGCTTTTACAGGTTCTTGATTTATGATTTCAAATCAAGTATGCCCAGGGTGGGGGGATGGGAGGTTGACAAGAAGTAGCCATATTTACAGATTTCTCTATTTGCAGAGATCTCTAAAATAGACACCAGAAATGGGGGGGGGGGGGGGGAACTGCCGGATTTCACAGCTCTGTATGTCTAGGTTTTGATAGAAAATTGAGAGGCATCCATAAATGAAAATTAACTAAAAATAAAGTTGTCACTTGAGTGATTTGAATATGTATGCACTTTATATCAAACCTCTTTGTGATTTCCAGAATATTTTAGTCCTATTTAGCGATTCAACTTTGAAAGACTTGAGATGATAACTTAGAGATGCACCAAAAAAAGAATTTCATACAATAAAAATGGAGAAGTGGAACTATGGGCGATAGGCTGGTAACCAACCATAGGTAGCATAACCTATAAAGGTCCTAAGGACAATTTCATATGCTTGATGCATTTTGACATTTAACTGTCTATATATATATATATATATATATATATATAATTATACATACACACACACACATACGTATACTTATGAGACTAGTTTATATCTCCCTTTTACCAAATTTTTAAAGATTAAGTTATAATCTGTTAGTCTCAAAGCAAATTTTTCTGAATGCCTAGATAAATTAACACTAGGATTAAAAATACATTGTTACTCAAGCTGAGATAATAACTAGCATAATGAAACCAGTATTTTAGGCCATGTGTTTTCACCTACAGAAGAGCCCTGCGACCATTGCCACCAAAGTATAGCAGAGGAGAACACATGAGCACCCTGGGGAGGCACTGGGGCCACAACCCAAAGTAGCCCAATATTATTTTGAAGACTTATATCTTATATGTTTAATCAATGCAAAAATCTATGACTTCTACTTTACCATATTTCCATACTTATTATAATAAAATGCATTTTAACTTTACAGATCTTGGGAGAGAGACCAAAAGAATACAAATAATTTATCAAAAGGCACTTGCACTAAGGGCCATAGTTATATCCTACATGATGGTAATAATTGTATTAGAATGTCTCTAGAATATGTATGCTAATTGAAAGTGAAATTAAAATATCAGCTTAACTTTCTGTTGTATATGAAGCTTAACATTTAACCTTACATATTCTTTTCAGTTGCCAAGTTAGATTAAAATTTTTCTCTTACAAAGAGTAAGAAATGTTTTTAAACTAAAGATATGCTATGTTAATAGATTAAATAAACAAGAAGGTAAAAACAGATATATTCTTAGGGGGAAAAAATAAAGAAAATCTGTTTTGTGTTTGCAAAGAAGAGTGTTAGCCCTGCACTGGCAAGGCTGTATCTCTAGCTCCTCCTCACCGAGTGTCTAAGACGTGAAAATATTTGACTAGTGGGGGGATGATGCTTACAGTGATTTTCATACGTGCCAGTGATCACCCGGCTGAGGAGGCAGGCAGTGAAAGTCCAAGAAAATGTTAATTCAAGAGGCAGACAATAATTTAAAATGAGAACAATTAGCTTATTCAGTATTATTCCTGAAACCATCACAAACATAACATAAAAAGAGGAAAAAATAGAGCTTAGAATTTTAAAAGCACAACCTCTAAAATCTAACCCCCACTGTAAGAGCGAAGTAAGCATGGGCAGGCAAAAGGGCATAGAGAAGAAATATGAAAGAAAATTTTAAGGAAAGATTCCCATAGATACAGAAATAAAGCAAGGATTGATATTTTGTTTTATTCTTTGTAATATAAATTGAAATTTACTGCATGTTATTTAGATTATAGTTGTTGTAATAACGATGTCTTTCTAATTTTAAAAAACTGAAAATCTGTGGCCATATACTAATTTCCAGTCCTAAGACCATCTCCATATAAATAGGCAAATATAATAACTTCCTATCATCATCCAAAAGGAACAGCTGCATGTCAGTAGCTTTCACATGATTTCTTTCTTTGTGCGTCACAAATATTCTGAAAAGTAGGTATCACTGTTAGAGTAGGCGCTTAGTTAGATATTAACAAAAGAGTGTGGATGGAGCCAGGTATCTGATGAAGCCTGATTAAGTAGGAAAAAAAACTTCCCAGCACCCACACCCCAACCAGGGAGTAACGACACGGTTCTGCGAGAACCAAACATCTGACTAGGCAGGAAGGATGGCTTTTCCTTTTCCTAAGCTCATCACAGTAGAAACCAAAGGACAACACACAACTCTGAGGCATGCTCAGTGGGAGCCAGGTTGGCGACATAAGAGGGGCATTAGCCTGGCACAGTCTGGGAAAAGGGTTGGATTGGAGAAGGGCACAAACGCCAGAGAATGCAGGAAAGACCCTGGGTAGAGGGATGGCACGGCTTGGGAAAAGCCAGGAAAGAGACGAGGTAGTTTGAAAGAAGGCCTGTTCCTTCCCGAACCCAAGGGAATATAAGGAAATTTAACAACCACCTCAGGGCAGCCACTGCCCTCTGGCCTACCTGCTTTCTGTCTCTGATAGCATTCGATAGCTTCCCACGCTAATCCATCTTTCCTCTATCACTTAAACTCCTCCTACCTGAGTGTCCCTGAAATTCTTTTCCCGAGGAGACACCACAGAAGGACCCATTTGCTCTGTTAACATCACTATTTCCCTTTTATATATGAGACAAGTGAAGCTGGAGGGGTTTGTAAATTGTAGAGACTACAGAGAATGAAGAGGCCTTCAGGATTTGAATCCAAGATACATCCAGTGCTTAAGCTGTTTCTCTAATATGCTCGTGTTTTTCAGGTATTACTAAAAGGAATGCAAAAATAGCATTAAAATTTTCACACAGCTTCAGTTTAAGCTGTACTAATAAAATTCTAGAGTAAAAAGTCCGTGAAGGAGGCAAAATGATATCTGGTTATATTTTAAATCTGAAGCTGAGAAGTGTAGCTAATGTTCTCCGAACCTGTGGACGCAAATACATTTTTTGTTTGTTTTGCTTTTGTTTATTTTTAAATATCTGACATGCTAAGTATGACAATGTTTAACTTATTTTAAAATGTTATTTATAATAGATTAATTTTGGGAATCAGACAGGAAAGGTCTTTACAATACAAATTAGTTCTTTACAAAACAGATCCCAGATTACTGTCTAGTGTTACAGCTAAATTTTATCAACTTACATTTGAATAGCACTTTAGAGAACAGAGTAGCATTTCCCAAAATGTGTTTGTTCCATGGAATATTTTCCCAACAAGAGCGCTGGCTCGGGGTCAGATACATTTAGGAAACACAGTGACGTATGCCTTCTGGGAGAATCACAAAACATATTAGCATTTTATAGATCAAGAGGTCTTTCAATGAAGACACTTATTTCCTGCTTTAACTTAACATTTCTCAAATGAAAGCAACAATGGAACATTTCCCCCCACCTTAGGTAACATCTATTAACATCTACCAGAAATAGTGTTGGAAAATACCAATTATCTTATTTAGTCCTGAAAGAAATTCTGTGAGAAGGACAACCTCATTCCTACTTTTTTTTTTTTTTTTTTTTTGAGACCCATTAAGGGTGCCAGGCTAATAAGTCGCAGAGTAACTTGCACTCAGATCTTCAGACTATGTCCAGAGATCTTTTTTTTTTTTTTCTTTCACTTGGCTCCAGTTCTTTTTCATCCCCAGCACCACCTTCGTGCTCCATTTATTTTTAACCTGAGTGTCCCATGCTGAAGGAAATTGCTTGTGGTGCCACTTCATGCAGCACTTTAGGATTCTGTTCCAATTTTAAGAGCGAATTCTTGATAACAGAATTGCTGTGTTAAGTATTTGTTTAAAGCTAAAGCAGAAAACCACTCATGAGTAACACAGGCAGTTAAATGGTACCATCTGGAGCAAGAGGCATCTGTAAGTATCCTTATTTAAGAACCAGTTTACAAATAATAACAGACCCCTAGAATTAAGCAGTTAGCTCCTTTGTCATGTACAGCAGCATTCAAGGGAAACAGTTTGCCTCATTGCTTTTGAATCTTCAGACAAAAATACCAGAATATTTTGGCTCTTTCCTTAGAAATACCAAGATGAGGATCTCTTAAATCAACAATGTTAAAAGTAACATATAATCCAGTTCCCGTTCTTCAATTTCATAGACACAGACAAGAAATAAAGCTTCAGATTTAGAAGAGCAAGGAGATTAAATTTATCTAGGTTACAGCTCAAGAAAGAAAAGAGAGATGCCATTTTTAAAAAACAAAGAATCAAAGGAGTCACTTTATAACAAATAGAAATAGTGTATAAATTAGACAAAGTTTCTAGTCATTATTTGTTGTAAATTTTGTTCTCACTTTATATTTTGTGTCTTCATAGCTTAATTAAAATCAGATGTTGATTATTTTATACTATGTATAGCACATCATGTGTGCTCAAGAAATATTTGTAGAATAGATCTCAATAAAAATAGAGACAGGAATAGATACCATAAGGAACACAAACAGTATTTATTTCTTTATGGAAAGAAATGCAAAGCAGTTCTCAGGCCAATGAAGTCATAGCTCCTTAGGGCAATGTTTTCCTCTTGTAAAATGGTAATATTTGTCCTGCACACTGCACTCTAAGGTAAACAGACAGGTACTGCTGAGACCAAAGGAGACTGGCCGGGGCGGTTGGAGGGATCTGCTCTGGCCACTGAAGGGCTAGCGAGGCCACACCCAGGCCTGAGGGATCAAAATCTCTGCAAGCTGTGTACGACACTAAAATATTTCCCTTTCATTTAGATCTGTCCTTTAATTGTATAAACCTCATTGAAAGCAACTATTTTGATGTAAATTTATTTGTGCTTCTCCCTTAAGTTAGCATTGAACAAGTGTCCTAATATGAATGAGCCTAGGCTCACTCATAGAACCCCAGTAACACCTCTATCTTTCTATTATCATCACAAAATGCTTATTGTCTCCTGTAGACAAAAACAATTTTTTAAGGCCAAATTAGAGCCAAGAAAACATTCCTAACTCTTTCATGAATTTATATTTTTTACTATCACACCATCCCTGACTGTAATGTAAATCTCATACTCTAAATCTCACACTCTTCTCAGAAGAGGACCTCATGGTGCCTCTGAGAGTTGGAGAAGTGAGGTAATGAGGAGAGGTGCTGTGAGAACTTCAAGACAGTATAGAACTGAAAATACTGTAAAGCAAATAAACAAACCCCCCGAGAAGATATATTTTCATATATGAGCATAAAAAATAATACTATCAGGTTGCTCCTCAGTCTCCTGACCTTCATGGATAAATGATCCAAGTTTCTCTTGTTGTTGTTTTCTCTTAATAGTTAATTTGTAATACTTAAACATAAAAATATTATGGTAAATAATCACTTAGCTAAAAGTACATTTTGCTTTAATAATAGCTGTCTGATACTGCTTCTTAAGTGTTTTTTCATAAATATTTTCTGTGTCTGTATGGTGTGGGTGTATTTGGAGTGTGTATATTTAAGAAGATATTTACTTGACCAATGTACCTTCCAAAGAACAATGCTCTGGAATGTATATCAATCTAAATCCACTTTCTTTGAAAATTTTTAGAGGAAAGAGCATTCTTTTCTTTGCCACACTCAGCTCCCCTTTTTTTCCTCCCTGATCCCATTGCCCCTTAAAAACCTCCAGTCCCTATGCACAAATAGCATTAAGGCCTTTACCTGTCTTTTTTGAAAAAATATGCTTTTATTGATTTTACAGAGAGAGGAAGGGAGAGGGAGAGATAGAAACCGATTCATCAATTGGCTGCCTCCTGCAGGCCCCGTACTGAGGATCGAGCCTGCAACCCGGGCATGTGCCCTGACCCAGAATCAAACCGGTGACCTCTTGGTGCATGGGACGAAGGTCGACCAACTGAGTTACACCAGCCGGGCTTCAAGTCTTTTTATTATTATTATTATTATTATTATTATTATTATTATTATTATTATTTTAAATCTTCACCTGAGGATATTTTTATTGATTTGAAAGAGAGAGGAAGGGAGAGGGAAAGAGAGAGAGAGAAACCATCAATTGGCCACCTCCTGCATGCACCCTGCCGAGGATAGTACATGCAACCTGGGCATGTGCCCAGACTGGGAATCGAACCCACAGCCTTCAGTGTACAGGAAAACGGTCCAACCAACTGAGCCACATTGGCCAGGGCTTTTGTTATTTTAATTTTCTATTTACTAAAGACAGTGAGTGGTTAAAAACTAAATAAACAGGACATCTTTGCTATGTAAATTTCTTTTCTCCTCGGGTCCTGTCCTATCACTGAGATTTTGTGCTGTCCCCCTGTAAACACAATTGGTTAAATCCAATTAAATAGAATGAAAGGAATACGGGAGGAATCGTTAATAGGTCAGTGGCAGTTGAAAATGCAGTGACAGAATAGTCTGGAATAGCTAAGCAACTCGGCTTTACCCCATTTCCTCTGCTGTGTCTGAGAAGCTGTTCTGTCAAATCGCTTGCCCATCTTAGAAGACTCAGGGAATCTGAGATGCTGACAGTTACTTTGGGAACAAGAAAAAGGTGGGATTGGGAAAAATTCCCCAAAGCCTAGCTTCCTCACACGTCCTTCCTGTTCAGTAATGGCGCTTGGGTGACTAGGTGCCCCGAGGTGATTTTCCCTGATGCTGGTGTTGTAGCTTTAACTTTTTCAGAGCTCTTTTTCCATCTCATCCTTTCACATCTCTTTGGATACCTGGAGTGAATATGCTGTTTATTGGGCTTACAGCTTACACGGAACTTTCTATTTGGGTTGCATTTAAGATGTCCTTTTGTATGCTGTGACATATTTTGGCAATTTGTCAAAGAAAAAGAAAACATTCACTAATATATTTGCAAATAGGTACAATAAGTTAGCTTTACATAAGCTACTAGGAATCAAAAGTTTTAATTTACAGAATGAAGAACTGTATAATGCAGCCTTTAAATACTGAGGGGGAAAGCTCTCTAAAAATGCAAAGCAACTTGGGCATCAGCTTTTTTTTTCTTTTTTTGGCATAAATCCCTTAGAAGCTTTCATAAACTAATCTTTCTTCCTCAAGGTAATTGCATTTAAAGAAACTTACACAAAGCTAAATAATTTATTTGTATGGGCTAAGGAAAAAAGTATACCTGTTCATCATGGTGGAAGGTGGGGGGTTGTAAATATGAAGCATTTATTATACCTGGAAGGATGGTATTAATGAGCAGACTTTCTGATATTTATGCAGTTTGCTTTTGTAGAACAATATACATTAAATTATTCAATTTTTGATTGTGGAGGTTGATTGAGTTGGACTTGACATTTTTAGTTCCAACACTAACTCAAATTTTAGCATTAAGTTGGAAAATAGAGTTCTAAATTGTAAGATGAAAAATAACTTCATCAGAATAAAAGTGAGGTCATGACCAGTGTCTTATTCTTCTAGTGGACATATAATTTCTACAGAAGTGGTAAAATGTGCAAATACACACACACACACACACACACGCATCTGCCTTAGAAGACCTTATGTAATTGTGTGAATGTGGAAGGGGTTAAGTAAAACCCCTGAGTTTCTAAATTATGTCTGGTTTAAACTAAAACTAAAATTTATTTGAAATACATTGAGTCTTTCAACTTGTATGAAGAAGATACTTAATAGAAATTAAGTATCATATTACTTAATAGAAATCATTTATTTAACACTTACTATGTGCCAGGCTCTGCACTAAGGATTTTACATGTAAAAGTTCATTTAATTATCCCAAGAACAGAACGAGATGTGTTCTATCATTGTGCTCAGTGTACAGATGGAAAAACAACACCCAGAGAGTTTAAGGGATCAAACCTTGTCAGGCTGAGAGACTGCACCCTGAACACACCCTGTACATATTGTCTCTAGGTACTCCATAGAGGCAGAAGTGTTTCCTGTACTTGAAAGATTGAAAACATGCTGATTATCTACATGGTAGACGAAGACTGGAGTCTCAGGAGGGCTGAGAGGATGCCTGCCTTGTTCACTCACTGTTTGTCTATCACCTAGATCTGGAAGCCTATAGTGAGCTAAGCAGGCATATATTTAGTCAATGGGTGAGTGAACAAATCTCGCCAAATAATCATTGGTGCCTCTCGTTGGAGTGAAAGTTCCAGGTTGTTAGTTATGAAAATGCTGGTTCCACTGGTGATAAAAACAGAAACTGTCAGTTCATTTTATACATATAAATACCTGGCCCAGCTAAATAAAATAAAAAACACAAAGGACAAAGAAAAGTTGCAAAGGTAGCTTTTGCCTCAATATACTGATCAAAGCTTCCCTCTAACTCTAAAATTCTAGCTCTCTGGGGGATAACATAAGATCAGCTTTTCTCTCAGTTCACTCCTTCCTCTCTCTTTTATCTTCTCTCGCCACCAGCCATGCTTCTCTGGACTAAATAACTCATATCCACTTCTTTCCTCTTTTTTGTTTTTGTTGTTTGCTTTCCCTAAACTTAGAAAGCAACAGAGATTCCAACAGTGTTCCATTCATTCAGACACGTAACAAAAATATCTATCTTATCTTTTCTTAGTTTTCCTACATCCCCATTTTCAACTGACAATCAAACAATTTTATTGAGAAAATAGATGCAATCAGACAGCATTGCCTCATTTTCACAGACTCGCCAGTCTGACTGCTAATGTCCCCATGTATTCGGTCTCCTCCCTCTCTTTCCTCCTGCTGAGGAACAGCCTCTCCCTGTCATCCAAATTCATCCCTCTTGCCTATTTAAAGACAATTATCCTGAAATTATCCCTTTGATCTCCTTTACCATTAATTTCTCCCTCACTCTAAAACCATTTCCATCTACATAAAACAGGCCTTAAGAGTACCCCTTTTTAAAAAGAAAAAAACCTCACTTGACCCTATGCCTACTCCTCTAGCACAACAAAACTTCTTGATTGAGTATACCAAGAACTCTCAACTCTTCCACCGCCTGCTCATTCTTACCTCACATCACTAACGTGTTTAACAAGATTAAAACTTTTTAAAACTCCTATTGCACTTAGAAAAAAAATTCAAATTCCTTACCATGGCCTACAATATTTCGGAGAACCTGGCTCCTACCTACCTCTCCCTACTTCATCTTCACCCAGTCACACTCATTACTCTGCACACTTCTTTCTGCCCCTTGAAAAGCCAAGTTCTACCCAACTTGACTGGAGGGCCATTAACTGTTTCTCTTTTTCATGCAATGCTCAACTCTCTGTCAAACAGCTAGTTACTTCTCATTCAGGTCATATCAAATATCGTCTCTTTAGGAGCTTTTCCTGCCCTGACCTCACCATATAAGAGGCTCAGCCTGGCCGGTGTGGCTCAGCCATTGAGTGTTGACCTAGGATCCAGGAGATCGCGGGTCGATTCCCAGTCAGGGCACATGCCCTGGTTATGGGCTCGATCCCCAGTGTGAGGCCTGCGGGAGGCGGCCCATCAATGACTCTCTCATCATTGATGTTTCTGTCTCTCTCTCCCTCTCCCTTCCTCTCTCTGGAATCAATAAAGCTATATTAAAAAAAAAAAAAAGGCCCAGCTGTATAACAAATCACCCCAAAAGGTAGTGGCTTAAAATATCAATGATATGTATCAATAATAGTGTGTTTCTCTTACCATTTCTGTCAGCAATTTAGAAAAGCCTGGGTTGGCTGTTCGAGCTCAGGATCTTGAAGCGGCAGTTACACGTCAGCTGGGGCCACAGTCACCTGGAGGCCTGACAGGCCGGTGATCCTGGTCGAGGGTGGCTCACTCACGTGGCTAGTGAGTTGAGGTGGGCAAGTTGGTTCCTCTCCAGGAGGATTTCTCCAAGAAACTGTTTGTGTGTCTTCACAACAGGGAGGTTGGTTTTCCCCAGAACAAGCATTCCGAGAGATCAAGGCCAAAACTGCAATGTTTTGATGACATAGCCTTAGAAATTACACCATTTTCTATTGATCTTCCTGACTAGCCATAATTAAATGTAGGAGAGGTGTGTACAAGGGTGTGAATACGGGGAGGTCACTTTGGAGCTGAGTTCATCTTGTTGTCTTTTTAGTTAAACTTTGTCATCCTCTCCTCCGTTTTGAACACAGATTCTTTGGCAGTCTACAAATTCAATAGTGGCAGAGCCCAGCAGCGTGTCGTGATCAACACTTGTTCCAGTTCCTAGCATGCGGAGGTTGGGCGAACAAGAAAAAACAGTGTTTCCCAGATTCTCTTGTGGCTAAGTGTCAAGATACGATTTAGGCTTACCCATCCAGGTATACTGACATACACTGCTAATGTAGAACCTAGTCGCATGTAAAAACAGGCTGATAAGATCAATATTACTGATCTGCCGTATTACTGATACGGTTTCTGACAGAACTGGCTATTGTGAAGCAAGTAGTTATAAGAGCAGCTTCCTGATTCAGCAAATTTCTGATTATAGCAGAAGCAACAGCTCTCTGGGTACTCCATTTCTATACGATTTGGGGAGTTGTCATAGCATTCGCATTGAGTCTCCTTTTTCAGCCTACTCAGTGATTTGAAAGCTGCCATTATCTTTAATAAATCACTTTCTGCTTTCATTAGCTAGAGTTCTGTTGTCTGTAACTAAAAACCCTGACCATCTTGAGTTGCATTAGCTGAATCAGCCAAAATAATACCTAGGTAATCCCAGGTGTGTGTGTGTGTGTGTGTGTGTGTGTGTGTGTGCATGTCTTACATAAAAATGGCTATAACACCTATCTCATCTGTAAAGAGCAGTGCCTGCAGGAACTTTCCCCCCCCTCCTTTGCTCTCACTGTGGCTTTGAGATTTCTCCCTGGATTTCCTTTTCTGCTCCATTCAACTAATACTTCCCATGACTCTCCTTTATGCTCAATTTTCTTGCTTTCTTTTTCTGTTCCACTCAACTAGTACTTCCTGTTCCTCTCTCTTATGCCCATGGTTAACCCATAAGAGGAAAGTTAAAAGTAGCAAGGACGGGAACAATGAACAACTGTGTCCATTTGACAGAGCCCAGACCCTTAGTTCCAGTGCACAAATTTTTATCTGGAAAGCAATGACATCCCAAGCTCAGACTCTTGTCCCTCTTTCTTTCTTTCTTGACACCAAGGTATTGAATTTCTGTCTCTGCTATAATAAGATTTCCAGGGGGTATCATTCAAGATTTCTTCTGAAACATAAGCTCATTTAACTTCAGTACTCAAAAGTTATCATTAGCATTCACATGTTCATAGGTAGATTTAAACAGAGAAAAATCTATCTAAAATTTAGGTATCTATGGGTTTTCAGGGAGAGGTGTAAGTAAAAAGAATAGTGTAAATAGCAAAGCAGAATTTTTTTTTACCCAGTTTCCGTTCCCTTCTTTCTTGTACTTATTAGCAGGCCCTAGGAAAATCTCAGAAGTCCCATGTGCTTGTGGAACCCACATGATATTGGGACTATGTTAAAGAATTAAACAGGAACACCTGGAATGACTGTTCTACTGTGCTCCATAGGAAATGCCATGGCCTCCTTGTTGCCACCCAGTGGGGCAGCTGTTTTCAGTTTTGGCTTTTTCCAACAAAGAGACCTTAAAACACTGTTCATACTGCCACAACACGAATAAAGAAAGCAGACAAAGATTTCCAGGGATGGGATGACAGATAATTGTAGCATCACACAGCTCCAGCCAGCATTTGGCAGAGCATAATAGAGTAAAATGTCCCATAGAACTCAACTGATAAAGACTCAGTACTTAAAGACTGCTTTGAAGACGTGTATCATAAAACACCAGGGTAACGGGGGGCTGGAATGCCTGGCGAGGCAGGGCTTTCATTTGTTTTACTGAGCTGAGTACCAGCTGCTTCTCTGTTTAGGCAGAGGTAAAAAAGTCATCATCGTAAAGCCGTTCTCCACTCTGTGCAGCTACACAGCTATGCAAATGTAGAGGCATAAAGTCATTCCTAACTGAACAAATTTCCCGGAGATTTAGCAAGGCTGCCCCTAACCCTTGGTAATCAGAGCCTCAGAAGTGGGTGCGCCAGTTTGCACAAGGAGCCAGTTTTCTCTGAGGTTGGAAATTAAGGAAAACTGTTTAGTGGGGAGAGGCAGCCCTGATTGAGTTTTGCGGATACACAGGCCCCTAAGGGAAATTCACTGGGAGGGAAGAGGAAGACTATATGATTGACCCAGGCTCAGGGGGACTCCTTAAAGAGGAAAAGCTAAAATTATCCTGGTTTATGACTGTAGAAAGAGTGACAGAAAACTATAAACTTGGGGCTCAAATAGGGAGCATGAACATAATTTGCACAAAGATCTGAACCATCTAATGGACCATCACTAGGGAACCAATAGTGTTCAACAGTAACTCTGTGGTATAAACATGCAATGAACTGACTGGGCCCTGCTGGCATTCCCTCTCTCCGCCTGGCTTGAATCAGGGCTCACTTGTGGGCACTGACACCACCTTTCAGGTCCAATATCTTCCTGACATAGTTTGTGTTTGTATACAGACTGCACTGCATTATATTGTTGAAATATGATGGTACAAGATGATGCTAATGATATAGTAAAACCCAGGTCTAAATATTTCTAAAGGCAGTTTTTACAGTTATAAGGCAATCGTTTCAGAGCTTTAGGGTATGGTTAGGGTTTAAGGAACTTGGTGTGGTGAACAGACCGTAGGATGACCCCTAATAATTTCCACCTCCCGATGTCTCCTTGAGTCCATGCCTTTATGTAACCTACCTCCCTTGAGTGTGTGGGGGACCTGTGATTGCTTCTAACCAATGGAATATGGCAATGATGATAGGATGTCAGTCTCATGATTATATACAGGACTCAGGGTTAGGAGCAGAGTGGAGAGAGAGGGAGTCTCCTTTCTGGCTTGGTGAAGTAAGCAGCCATGATAAGGAAGTCTATATAGCAAGGAACTGGGGGTGGCCTCTAGCACCTGCAAGTGTCCTCTGGGACCTGAGGGTGGCCTCCAGAGGACAGGCAGCAAAGCCAGCTTCAGTATACAGCTGTGAGGCAATGAGTTCTGCCAACAAGCTACAGGAGCCTCATAGTCGATTCTTCCCCAAGTAAGAACACAGCCTAGTGGAAGCCTCAATCGCAGCCTTATGAAGCTCTACGCAGAAGACACACTAACCCTTGCCTAGACTCTTTACTCACAGAAACTGTGAAATAAAAAAATGTGTTCTGTTTCTTTTAAATATATCTTTATTGATTTCAGAGAGAGGAAGGGAGAGGGAGAGAGAGAGAAACATCAGTGATGAGAGCGTCATTGATGAGCTGCCTCGTGCACCCCCCCACTGGGGTTCCAGCTGCAATCCAGCCATGTGCCCTGACTGGGAATCCAACCGCGATCTCCCAGATCATAGGTCGATCTCAACCACTGAGCAACACTGGCCAGGAAAAAGATGTGTTCTTTTAAGGGACTAAGTTTGAAGTAATTTGTTACACAGCAATAGAAATCAACTACACTTGGAAAACCTCCAGTGAGGAGGGCCCTGACCTGCCAGGCTTCACCTTGGACAGGCAGATGACCTTTGCCGCTATCCAAGTTTCCTGCGAGAAAACTGGAGTCCTAAAGAAGCCTCACAGGTCAACTTCCCCTAGCCTAATATTTTCTCATAAGTTTTGGTGAAAATGTATTTCTTGAGCTTATTGCATAAAGTATAAATCTATAATAGTCAGAATGCTATATTTTATCAGTTTTCAGAACTCCAAGAAATTAATCCATGTCTCTTTCTTTGATGGCAGAAGATACACAGCTCCTGGACAAACAGAGTACAGAGTATTATATACTGAATGTCTGTGCCACTCCCCACCCCAGCCCCCTCATATGTTGAAATTCATATGTTGAAACTGTACCCTCCAATGTGATGGTATTAGAGGCGGGGCCTTTGGAAAGTAGTAAGGTGTAGGAAAAGGTCAGCAAACAACAAACGAACTCTGAAGGAGTTGGGTAGCAAGCTTCCAGAATCGCAGAAATCCCCTTGAAAACGAGGGAAGCATTTCTGCCAGGAACGGAAAACAGATCCTTATCGCTCTGGGAAGCTTACCCCCAGCCTTAAGGAAAATGTTAAGCATATAGCCCTCAGAACAAAGCCACTTGTTTTTGCGCATTTTATGGTCTCTACTGATCACTATCTCTCACGCCTGTTTTTCTGTGGCTCATAATAAAAATCGCTGGATGGTGAGGAGGGTGGTTGCAGCTCCTCCAGAGCCTCAACCCTCTGCATCTCCACCTAAATGCTACATTCTCCGCGTCTCGAGTTTCTTCGTGTCCTGTGAGCACAAAGTAAGGATTCAGTGAGGACATGGTAGAAACTTCATGAATGGGATACGTGCCCTTATAAGAGCTACGAGAGAGCTTCCTTCCTCTGCGCTGTCCTCCATCACGTGGAGATAAAATGAGAAGCTGGTAGCCTGTAACCCAGAAGAGGGTTCTCACTAGGACTTGACCACGCTGGCCACCTAATCTCAGACTTTTAGCCTCCAGGATTGTGAGAAACACATTTCTGTTGTTTATAAGCCACCTAGCCTATGGCATTTTTATTATAGCAGCTTGAATAAACTGAGTAACAGGAAACAGAAATAAAGCTTTAAGCAAGGGGGAAAATGCTGAAATAGCAAAGGAGGAACCTTTATCTAAGCCCCACTTCCTACCCCTTGTGGTCATCATGTTAAAAATCCCTAGTGGCCCTCAAAGGAGGGGTGTGCATAAGAAACCCACATGACACTGGGTTATGCATAAAGGAGACTTTAAGTGTGATATAGTGGAAGCCATGCTCATATTCACAAGGACTCAGTGATTAATTGGAGAAATCAGAGAAATCCTCAGACAATATCAGATAAATAGCGGTATATGTTTTCATTATACTCATTTTAATAATTTTTATTGCCTATCACAAGAAGTAATTCCCATCCCCAACATCCCAGTATCACCCTATCAGAGAGCCTGACCAATGTCAAGGGTTTGTGGTATGAATAGGCCTCAGATTTCCATCATTCCATGAAAACCCCCCAGATCCTCACTTACTTCCTAAGTTTCTGAGAAAAATTCTGGAAAGTCTCTCTCCTCCCTAGTTTGTCTGCCTTCCCCCCTCCAGAAGCTTAGGCTTAAAGAGAAAACAAACCAAAAAAGAGGGAGCAGTTGTTGTCTTTGGGGGTCCTGACCACTTCAGCACTTGGCCCCGCCACATAACGGTGGCCAATAACTCCACAAGGCAAGGAGTTCAGAACTCAGAAGACAAAGCCTGGCAACCTCAGTGACTTTTAGTGCGAAGTGAGCAGCAACAGCTCTCACATCTTCCAACTTCAGTGGTGACAGCAAAGCACAAATTAATTTAGTACCAGTAGAATGTCTTACCACTTCACCCCAAGTAAAATGCCTCCTCCCCATAGCTACCTTTATATATAGATTCCTTAAGTGCTGGCCAGTCTCACTGTTAGCATCAAGAATCTGGTGTTCAGAGAGAACAAAACCTGGTAGGCAGTGATAGTAACATAACACTGTTGGTTCTGCCTGAATGTGCCACAAGTTATGAATGCTTCAGGGAAAAGAGAGGAAGAGAATTATTTTATTAGAAACAGTAGGTAGTGGAATAGAAAAATAAACAGGCAAGTAAGCTCCTGAAGCTAGGAAGTGTGGCGGGGGGGACACTTAACTCTGCCCCTTGCCAAGCTTCTCTCCTGCTTCTGGATCACTGCCTAGCCTCTGACCTCTCTCAGACCGACTCCCTCGCAACAAGTATTACTATTGCCTTTTGAGATATGGGTCAATAACAGTTTCCGCTGCCCGGTCCTTAAGGGGAGAGAAGTCCTCAGTTTTATTGCTATTGGGGTGATGATTTTCTGTTTTGCCAAGCTGGATCTCTGGATTCATTTTTTTCCCCTGAATTCATTTTTGTCCCAAAGGAAACATTGTTTTTCAAGGTGATTCAATTCTCCTAGACTGTACAGATTTTGTGGCATTATTGGATTAAATAGGCCTTATGGGTTTACCTTTGGAACCTGGACATCATTTATAACATTTCTATGGGGAAAATGCATTTCCAGCTCTAAATTACCAGATCTACAAAAAGCTCATTAGTAAACCAGTAATGCCCTTTCTTTTCTTTGCCTGTGAGAGAAGCAACCACATTGGTATGAACTGCATTCTCATAACTAAATTCTTTTATCAGTTGGTATGCTTTTGTCTGTAAGTAACAGAAGATCCTGCTAATTGCAGCTTAAACAATAAGGACATTTATTATGACATTCAGCAAGAAGTCCAGAGAGAAACAGATCTAAGAATTGGCTCAGCAACCTAACAATGCCTTAAAGTACCTAAGCTCTTTCTAACCTTCGGCTTTGCCATGCTCTGCATGTCATCAATCTCCCTCATCCCCAGCCCCTAGGCAGCAGCAAATCTATGCATTAAATCCTCATAACAACATCCCAAGGCCTGAAAGGAAAGGGGATTGAGGTGTTTTCTCCTCATGCATATTTATTTTACCAGTAAGAAGCCTTTCCCAGAAGCCTTGCAGCAACAGACTTTCTTTTAAGTCCTGTTGGCCAGAACTCAGTTACATGCAAACTCCTGGTGAAAGGGGAATGGGCCTATGGCCTACACCCTTCAAGTTTTCTGCCCTGGGCTAGGAATGAGGCTCATCTTCTCTGAGCACATCTTCCCCAAAGTTGAACAAAATTAGGGTTTGAGAAGGAAAGAAGAGGGGACTGGTTGTTCATAGGTAACCAATAGCACATGTCATTCTAATTTTATTCCTTTTTATTTCCTCTTGCTTAAGAGGTTTACTCTAGGCTGGTAGCATATGTCACTGGGCTACAAAGATGAGACTTTGATGGGATACAAAGCACATTAACAAAATGTGTGCTAAATTGCAATGCTCTGGCTGTGCTGCAAACTCGATGTTGTGAAATCATATTGCTGATTAGACAGTATGCATAACACAACGCCATACTGGATGCTACAGCAATCCATTGAGTTTAAAGACATAAAGTGTGGAAAGCTCCCTAGGGCTAACTATGCTCACTCTCACTGACCTATGTCCAATGAGCCAAAAGGTAATTCCACGTGGAATTCACATATAAACAAGAATATTAGTTAATATGTGACTTAACTATACATTGAAACTGTGGTAGCTTTTCAATGGTTAGTGACCCAGAAGATCTTTGTCCAGAGCCTATTTTTAATGTTTTTCTCAAAGTAAAACCCCTTAAATTAAAGTCAGTATATAATCAACAACACAATCACCAAAGACACCCTTCTCCAGTAATATTCTCAGACATCCTGTTTAGTAAAGATCTGTATTACTCTTTTTGGAAAGATCATACTTCCCATCATAAGGGTCAGTAAAAGTAACTTAGAAAACATAGCTTAAGTCACCTTCTTTGTCTCAAGAGGGCCTTGTAACACCAACCATAGTCCCCCAAAAGAAGAGAGCTGGGTTCCAATACCCACTCAACACAAACGAAGTAATCTAATCTAGGCTGTGGTACAGCCACTCAGTTACCTATGTCTAAAGCAAAGCTATATCACTTAGCATAATACTCTCCAGGTCCCTGCATGCTGTCACAAGTAGTAAGACTTTCTTTCTTTTTCACAGCTGTGTAGTATTCCATGGTGTGAATGTCCCACAGCTTTTTTATCTGCTCATCTGCTGATGGGCACTTGGGCTGTTTCCAGATCTTGGCTATTGTAAATTGCTTTGTTATGAACATAGGGGTGTATATATTCTTTCTGACTGGTATTTATATTTAGGGATTCTTAGGATATATTCCTAGAAGTGGGATCCCTGGGTCAAAAGGCAGTTCCATTTTTAATTTTATGAGGAAATTCCATACTGTTTTCCACAGTGGCTGCCCCAGTCTGCATTCCCACCAGCAGTGCACAGGTTCCCTTGTCTCCACACCCTCGCCAGCACTTGTTGCTTGTTGATTTGATGGTAGCCATTCTGGCAGCTGTGAGATGATACCTCATTGTAGATTTTATTTGCATCTCTCTGATAATTGGTGACCTTGAGCATTTTTTCATATGTCTGTTGGTCATCTGTGTGTCCTCTTTGGAGAAGAAGGGTGACTAGATAAAGAAGGTGAAAGAAATAGCTAAAGAACATATACTCACACCCCATGCCTACAGACAATAATTTGGTAAAGGCCAAGGTAGGGGGAACCTGGGGAGGGTGACGGTGGGCTAAGGGAGCGAAAGGGGGACTCCTGTAAGAATGTCACATTAAAAACTTTTAAATAAAAAAGCAAGTAAATAAATAAAGCAAAGCTATGACACTTAAATACTCAGAACTGCACAATGTTCTACTAGGAATTTTTCTACAAATACAATGTGGTCCATAGAAGAAAGGACATTCCTTCCCAAAACCATATTCCAGTTTGGAACTCTGTGACAACATCAAGGTCTGAGAGAGGGTATCTCCTCTGTATCACCTCTCTCCCTTAACTTTGAAATGTCATGTATTAATGAAAAATGTGTGCTATTATGACTTTCTTTGACTTACCTCTCTTCTTGTGTGGGGTAAGGGGAGCAAAGACTCGGATGCCCATAATTCTTTATTGAATTTCAATAGTTCTTTCCTCCTAAACTTTAGAGTGAAGATAAAAAAGATTGCCAAAAAAAGTTGTGTTCTCACTTCATTGGATTTTGTTAAATTCATTTTTTAAAAATATGTTTTTATTGATTTTAGAGAGAGAGAAAGGAAGAGGGATAGAGAGATAGGAACATCGATTAGAGAGAAAAATCATCAGTTGGCCATCTCCTGCATGCCTCTCACTAAGGGGATTGGAACGGGGACCTCTTGGTTCCTGGGTTGATGCTCAACTGCTGAGCCGCACTGGCCAGGATTTTAATGTGTATCTCTCGGTGAAGGAGGCAATTCTTAAAGAGTATTTAATGTACCTTTCCTTTGTGCACAAAATCAAAGGAACAGGAGAAGACAATAAAGAGAAGTACACAGAACTCCTACCTGGGAAAGAAATATTTTTTAACTATAGTGAAAATTGACAAATTTCAGTCAATGGCAAGTAAAGCATAATTTTTATATTTAAATTAGGAATAAACAATATTGAGGTGACCCAAAATTGTCTGTCACTTCAGTTTGAATTCCTATGTTTGTGTTGTTTGCAATAAATGTTCTAACATTGCACTGTTCTGTCAAATTTGAATTATGATCTTAATCTATTTATCAGTAATTATTAATTGAGTGTTCAGCACAAGGCTTGGCTCTGTGTTAAGAAATACAGAGGGTCTGCAAAACCTGCTTGAAAGAGTTTACCCCACAGTTGAGGAGATGACTATCTTACTTGAAACAATACAGCACCATGCAGGTACTATGTAAATTAAATGCTAAATTTACATGTGATCTAAAATGTACACATGTTATACATTTCTAGCATTATCTTTTTCATCTGCTTTCCTGTCTTGGCTTTCTGTACATGCAGTTCCTCTCCATGACCTTGGCTATTGATCTTTTTAATGTGGGTGAAGCAGGAGGCCTAACGTACTGTAGATTTTGTCTAAAGCTGGTGTGTGTGACATTCTCTGCCCGCCTTCACAAAGCCCAAAATAAAACTGAGCTGAAGTATTCCTAAACTTTTTATAACGTGAATAACTTCCTGCTTGCTTAAGAATTGTTTGGAATTACTTCTCAGGAAAGAACAGATGCTGGTAAAGATGAAGAACTAATTGGGCTTTGCACCGCTCTGTCAATACATGGGAAGGCTTCTGTCTATCCAGATACCTGCCAGAAAATAACAAAAGCTTTCCACTGACAAGCAAAGAAGAGTTCGTTTACTTTTTTGGAATTCTATTTTCAACTCTCTGTTCATTAGTTATCTTTTTTGTCCCGAATTATGTTCTTTTAGGTGCTGAAAACTTTACTTTTAAAAAATATATGTAAGTAATTACGAAATTAAATAAATATTTGTGCTTAATTGAATGCGGATAGAGGTAGCTTATTATATCCTGCAAAAAGAAAACCCAAAGCAACTCAATGTCAAAACCCAAGAATACTAAATACGCTTAAGAAAGTGAAATATCTAGTAATAATTATTTCCTTTCCCATACAAGAATTAACCAACTAACTAAATACATGCTTTATTAAATATGTTCTATAGCATACCTCAACTTTACTGTGGAAATCTTATCAAACTAAAGCACTTCACTAAAAATCTAATCAAAATATTTTCAAAAAGATTTTCTTCCTGAAACTGAGAAATTTGAATTAAAGATACATAACAATAAAATGTCTAGTTAATGAGTCTATTACAAATTAATGACAAATATGTAGAAAATGGTTTTAGTCTCTTTGAAATGAAATGATCTTAATATCCCTTATTTTTCCCATCTTATCGTGAAATCATATTTTAATTGTTTAACAATTGCTATCTTACCTATAAAAGGAAATTGCCTTTTTAATAAAGTAGGCCAAATAAAATAGTCCAACTTGTTTATGAAGCAAGGTATTTTCATCCACTTACTCATAGTTCTTGGTTTTTAACAAGATGTCTCTGACATTTGAAATGGAAATATTCACTCTATAATTACACAACTTCATATATATTTTTTCATATATATATATTCATGCTAAATTTTTTTTAGATGAGCTTATTTGAATAGTGTAGGCTATCCATTAAAAGTGAAGAATTCATTCAATGGGGTCTATAATTCATAAGCATATCCTCATATGACATTGGAGCTTTTTCCTGAAAAACATTTGCACATAGTTTTAAAGTTACATAACTTTTGTATATAGTTAACAACTTTTGGCCATTTATTCTAAGCAAGTCCTCATTTGAAAAACAAAGATAATTCATGCCCTGCATCATGGTCCCTAGTAATTAAATTATAAAGAGACTACAATGTACAGGTGATAAGTGATCTACATACATAAGCAATTTTTAATGCTGTGCTGTAAGGTAAGAAGGTGAAATTTATAAAATGTTAGTTTGAGGAGTAGAAACTTTCAAATGATTTACAGCTTTTCTATGAAAACTGTGTAGCCTAATCGCCTTTCAGTTTGAACTTTCTTGTAGCCCTAATGACACTAAATATGGTTTCCAAAGAAAACTATGTTTTTAGTTACCAAAAATCTATTACCATTACAAAACATATTTATATTGGGACATTTAATGACCATATAATTTATTACAATAAATGTCATGGTCTTAACCCTTTATTTCTTGCATTGTTTGGAAAACATAGCTATCAAAATACAAAATAATATATGTAATAGTCAGTGACAGCTGTAGTTATCCTGGACAGTAAGCAACCCCAAAATCTTAGGACTTACAGAACAAGCATTCATGCTTTCCTCACTCATCAATCTATGCTTGGTTTCATATCTGCCAGTCTCAGTTGGGCTCACCAGGGCTTGGTTGGCTTGACTGAACCCCAGGTGCCAGGTTGGGTTCAAGTTCGTCCCACCTGTCAGCATTACTCTGGGACCAGAGGCTACCTAGGGTGTACTCTCCTTGTGGTGACTGGCAGAAGCCTGAGAGCTCAAGCTTAACTGCACTGGGAAGTTCAAAGTCACTGCTCATTTAACCGCTGCTCACATTCCATTGGCTAAAGCAAGTCACATGGCCAAGCCCAACATAAAGGTGCTGGGAAAATACACATTACCTACAGTAGTAGATAATAAAATTGTTTTGGCAAAGCTTTTGAGTGTATAATTTTCTAACAGGAAAGGAATGAAGAATTTGGAATAATAATATTCCATAATTTCTTCATAACATTTTATAATAGAGGTTTATTACTCTAAATTTAATAACTATTTACACAGCTCCTGAGACTAAGCTCTTAATCTGTAAGGTAAAATGATCCACTTGCAATAATAAGAATTTGGAATTGAAAATGTAGGCAGTATTTATGTCAATTAATAGAAGAGTTTAGGTTAAACACACACCTAACATGTGATTAAACTATCAACATATGAGTGCATTTAGATTAGATCTCTCAGAACCAAATGAATGTGATAACATCTAGCATCATTTAAAAATTAAATTATTTACGTACATTGTTTGAAAAATACACTTTTCCCTCTTGGTGATTGGAAATAACATTTTTTTCTAGTGTAACTTTAGGGTAAAAAGCAGCCATTAATAAAAATTTAACATTTCTTTTATGTGTTAAAGAAAAATACTTTTCTGATATGATTTATGTGAAGCTCTATTTTAAATATGTTACATAGGCCTGATTTTTTTAATGATAATAAATCTAATGTCAATAGAACTCAAATACACTGAAGTATGAAGTCCAAAACTATCGCAATGTGCAGCTGCTTCTCTACGGACGGGCTGAATGAGCACTTCCACAAACAATCCATCTGATTCTTGACCTTGCTGCCCAGAGTGTTGAGAAATGAAAAAACTAATATATAATTTCTGGTTTTGGTTTTGGCTATGTTTTCAGTGCATGGATTTCTAAGCATTGGCGGTGCTATTTAAGAATCACTCTAAGTTATATTAAAGTATAGCTGCTAAAAGAGAAAGCAAGGATCTTACTTTAAAATATTTGATGACTCCCAAGTCACCTACAGAATGAAGAACTTTTTACCCATATACCTTTATAGCTTCATTGTCCACTACACCCCTATCCTATAGCCAAGTTCAACCATTCCTTGTTTCCAAAATTTACTTTAGGCTATCCTACCTTTCAAACTTTTTCTGGGATCATTCTCTCCTATTATGCATTAATTACACTTACTCCTATTAAAAAATTGACTTTAAGGCCTCGATACAACTTTCCTGACAAATTTTTTCTGCTACTCCTAAGATATTGAATTACCATTGTTTTTGTATTTCTCTGCAGGTATCTATCTTAATCTAATTTCTGTATTATTTAATTCATTAACAGTCATTTGTTGAATACCTGCCATGTGTCAGCCCTTCAGAAGTTCAGACTGTTTTGCATGTTTGTTGTGTCTTAGCCAACTGTAAGCTGCCTGAGATCTAAGGATGTCTTACCTTTCTCCTCTCTGTGGGGCCCAGCACATTCGCTTTCACACAGAAGGTGCTCAGTAAATACTCAAATGAAAAATAGTTATGTGGGGAAAACGTCTCAGTAATTTTTATTCATTTTGTCCAGGAGTTTTCACAAAATGATTTAAAATCTTACTTAAGGCTTCAGCAAAAGCACCTGGATCACAGACACACAATAAACTGGAGCAGGGTCATTAGAGGTAATTGGATCTTTCTGAGCTAGGAAAAGACTGTACCATTCATTTGCCTTGAGGTATTTAAAATCAAAGATAGAACCTCATTTGTCTGGAACAGTCTGAGTGTAGGTGTGCATAACCATTGTGACCCATCCAGGCTATTATGGTTTTACCCTAAAGATTTTCAACATTCAAATAGTAAATGATAAACTGACAAAAATGAGGATCTATATACACTAACATGTATTACAGATATTTACATAAATTGTTAACTATTTTTAGTTATATAAAACAACAAAGGGGCTACAATTTCATATTTATAAAGTTTTATATTCTCTTTGATCTTTTTTCTATCTTCCTTAAACACAGCTTTTAGATACCACTAATTGCTCAAAAACATAGAGTATCCCATTATTTCTTTATAGGCACAGAATGTTAAAGCTAGAAAAAACTAAAAACCATTGAATCTTACCTGTTAATTTTATAGAATAGCAATTGAGGCCCAGAGAAATCATTCCTGAAGTCTCATAACCTGTCAGAAGTTAACTGTGACCAGTCTCCTGACTCTAGACGTAATTTTTTTCTATTTTACCATCCTATACTTTTTTTTTTTTTTAATATATCTTTATTGATTTCAGAGCGAGGGAGGGAGAGGGAGAGAGAGAGAAACATCAATGATGACAGTCACTGATCGGCTGCCTCCTGCACGCCCCCTGCTGGGGATCGAGCCCGAAACCTGGGCATGTGCCCTGACAGGGAACTGAACTGCCATCTCCTGGGTTGATGCTCACATCCCTGAGCCATGCCCAGCTGGGCACCATCCTATACTTTTTAATACTGTTCTGTTTTATATGATCTCTATGATGAGACTCCTTTATAATTACTTGAACTTAGTTTCAACTCTACCCTCAACGCAAATCTTTATTCAGGGTGATTTCCTTCTAGCATAGGTACTTTTGTTATGAAAAGTCTTTCTTTACATTTTCTTCTGCCCAAATTCAAACTGTCCATCCTTATGAAACAAACTCTGCTGTTCCAATTCACAGTGATCTCCTGAGTTTTCAAAAGAAGCACTCTGTATGTACATGTATAAAGCTCTGCTAGCTAAGGTACCATGTAAAAACTACTCTCCAGCAGTTTATAATGAAGTTGGGAAAATTAAACATGTTCACGTAAACAGAGCAAAAGATTGTGAGTGTTTTTAAATGGCCACAATGAGCTGTAGAAACGCAAATAATTAGAGAGACATATAGGTAATATCTGGTCTAAGCATTTAAAGACAGTCAAGTTTCTAGAAAGAGGAAAGGACGAGTTGGGAAGTGCAGAAGGAAGCCTCAAGTATGAAACTTGGCAGGGCCTTAGGGTTTGTTAGGCAGGGCAGTGAGGAGCAATACAGGAGTAAGCCAGGGTGTAGCTGTGTCATAGACAATATTAATTTTCAAGGAAAAAGAGCTTGGACTTCATTTTCTAAGAAATGTGAAATTATTAAAAGTATGTGAGCAAGGTAATTTCTTAATCAGAGCTCTGCTTAGGAAGATGAAGCCAGCAATAGTCTATAAAATCAATGGAAGGACATAGCTTGTGCCATAGACCAGTTGGTAGTGGGATGCTGCAAGAGCTAGGGAGGCCCCGGACAAGAGCAAACTCTAAAAGCATGGGTTCGATGCTCAACAACACTAAAATAGAATCAGTAGGGTTTGATAACTGATTCGATATAGGACAAAGAGAGTGGGAGAAATAATTAACAGAAATGGCCATAAACAGAAAAAGAGAAAACAGAAGGACAAGCTAGTATTCCAGGGGAATGTTAGTAAAAGTTTTTGAAAACTACTGAGTTTTAAATTAAATTCACAACACACATTCTATAACATGTGCCACAAGTCAACACGTATATTTATATATAATAGCAATTTAATGCTTAGTTACACATTGACATATTGTTCATTAATTGTTTCAACCATTTCTATCTTGTCTCTACAATGATACCAGATACTTCTTCAGAAAGGGATGGGGGAGGAATGAGCAGGATGAAGTGACATGTGGAAAGCTATCATTTTCTACACTCAGGCATAATATATATGCTTTTATTCCTATTTTACAGATAAATTAAAACTCAAAACTATCCTGTAGGTTGTCCACATTGCCAGAGATAACGTAATGAGTCCCCAATTTTATTGCATTCCAATGGACCTATGAGTATTCATGTTAGAAGTTCCAGGAAGCAGATTTTGGCTAAATGGAAGAAGAAAAAAAACTTTTTCAATAACTAAAGTTATAAGTTCAAGAAGAGAATGGCAGGAAGATTTTAATGAGATTATGTAGATATGCAATCTGCAAGCAAAGGAAATCATAAAATTTTTTGTCCCAAATTGTCTCAAGATAAAAACTGATATGTGAGTAAGATACACAGCAGCAAACATTAAATATTATAGCTTTTCCTTCTTTGTGCTAGTGTACAAAGTTTTCAAATAGCTCCTTTTGGCTTTTTTTTCAAACTTAAATGATAGATTTTTTTCATAATTTTCCTTAGATTTAATATATATGTGTGTGAATGTCTGTTGTAGAACTATATGTGATTTCTTGTGTGGGTTTTTGTGTGTGTCTTTTAAATATATCTTTATTGATTTCAGAGAGAGGGAGGGAGAGGGAGAGAGAGAGAGAAACATCAATGATGAGAGAGTCATTGATTGGCTGCCTCCTGCACACCCCCCACTGGGGATCGAACCTGCAACCCAGACATGTACCTCGACCAGGAATTGAACCGCTACCTCCTGGATGCTCAACCTGGCCCATGCTCAACCGCTGAGCCACCCCGGCCAGGCTGTATGTTTTTCTTAAACATAAAAGCAATGATCAAATTTAAGAACTGGCTTTTAATTAAGATCCCAGAAAGTAATTTGTGTCTTTTCAAGATATATACCTTTATATCACAGACCACTAGTGGAATGGGGAGGAAAATATGTTCCATGACTGCATTTCACAAGAAAACAAACACTGAAAGTATTTTGACATTAAGGAGCGAAGCTCCACTGCACTTGCACACATAAATTCTCCCCAAGCAGTTATAAAGATAACATAAACTAAAATTTAGACTTCGAAATCAAAGTGTGCATTCAGATCTTGACTTTATTAAATAACGACACCTACTTGCAAAGGCCTGAGTACAAATGGTCACCTGGTCTTGTAAAATCGGAACAAAATAAAAAGAAGGAACTCAGCAAAATCCTGAAGCAAATTCTCCTATCTCCTTCTTATTAAAATGGTTTCCTTGAACTTTCCCAGACCTTCTGCATTAAGAAAAGGGTAGGTGTTTTTAAAATTTTAATGTTTATTTAAATTTTTTGTAGTCTATGAAAACTATGTGTGTGAACTGGGTGTGATTTCCCTGTGGTGCCGCTTTAATATACGTCAGGTTACGTTGTAGTTGCCTGACATGTAGAAACAGCTTAGTCCAAGATCGAAATGCTACCCAGTGTAAAATAAAGAAAAGCCATGTAAATTTCAACAGCTAACTCCCTTCCAAAAACAGCAAGGTAGGATAAGGCAAAAAGAGTTGAAGAATAAAAATATTTAGAGACCCACAGAGAAATGGGCAGAAGTTTTTGGCTAACATTTAGTCTAACAGTAGATCTAAGCTTCCCCCCAAGCCCCTTGTTGCCCCCCAACGCTCCAGTCAAGATTCTAGCAGATACCTTTTTGGGGAAACCTATGGCTGCAATGAGACTTAGTTACCTTGCTCTTGAAATTTATCGCAACAGCTCAAGCTGGGCAGATTGGTGACAGGGAACTGGGGATCCCGTATCTTTATAAGATCTGGGACCAAGGCCAAGGTACTTAAAGGATTGAATTGGGTGTTGACAGCTGGCTCTAGGGGGAGGTATGGAGGCCGATTCAGAAACTTCTCATTTCAGCTGTTTAGGAGACAGCATCAGGGAAGACTTATATGTCTACATGTTAATGGTATCTAAAAGCATATTAGTATTTTCCAAAGAGAGAAACTGAGACAGAGAGGCTAAGAAAATTTCCCGACATTATGTAGAGTGAGTCAAGCCAACATTTGCATTCGGACTCCAGAGGTTGAAATCTTTCCACTCTTTCAAGAGGCTGTACAATTCCCTAGGCACGTCAAAGGTTTTTTCTAAAAAAAACAAACAAAAAAATAGTTTCCAAATTAGGATTCATCTTTCAACTTCTAATTTGGTTTAATATTTTAGTTTACTATTTGAGGTCATAAAGTAAGTATTTGGATCTTATACTATCACTTGAGTGTAAACTTTACTTTGTTTTTCTTGATATCTCTGCCTAAATGTAGACAAAATATTCTCTACAATAGAACTTTTCCCTGATTGATCCTTTCTCATAAAATCACAACAATAGTTTAATTTGTATAAATTCCAATTCTTTTTGACCAAACCTCCAAAGAAAAAGAGAGAAAACCACCAATTTAGCAAATCTATTTCCATTTTGAAGTTAATAATACACAAAAAAACACAGAAAACAACACAAAAATAACAAATATAGGAGTTCTCAGATATCAGACAAGAAAATTACAGAATAAAGAGATTAAAATAACAAGCAATTACTTTAAATATTGCTAAAGAAATGAAAATCGATCTGAGAAGATATTTTAAATTTGGGCAGCTTTCTTATGTCCATTTCCAGATATACACACCAAAATTAAGAAGGGCACAACTGATTTGAAACAATCCCGTCACTTGTGATAAGGGTAGTCTGTTTAGAAAAACATCTCTCTGCTCATTTAGACCTGCAATGATTTTTCTTTTACTTTATTTTTATTGTTGACCCTATTACAGATGTCCCCCGTTTTCACCCACTTTGCCCACCTCCACCCAGTCCTCACCCCCCTCCCTCTGGCCTTCACCACACTGGTGTCTGTGTCTGTAGGTTACACATATGTGTTCTTTGGCTAATCTCGTCACCCTCTTTTTCCATTCCCCCCTCCCCCTCCCCTCTGACATCTGCCAGTCTGTTCCATGTTTCCATGCCTCTGGTTCTATTTTGTTCATCAGTTTATTTTGTTCATTACATTTCACATATAAGTGAGATCATATGGTAAATACAATGGAATACTACACAGCTATAAAAAAAGAAGGAACTCTTACTTTTTGCCACAGCATGGACCGACCTGGATGGAGACTGTTACACTGAGCAAAATAAGCCAGTAGGTTAAACCAGTGATTTTCAATGGGTGTGCTGCAAGGATTTTTAAAATGTGCAATACATGACTATTTAGTCAAGGGCACTGACCTCTCTTCCCTTAGATTGTCGAATAAAAAATTGACACAACAAACACAACAACAGCCATCCAGTGTCAATAAATCAAAATTATACCTATTTTTTGTCAGATCAGCAAAAAATATAATATTTCTTGGTGTGCCTCAGAATTTTAGTAATTAGGTTATGCATGCTATGAGATGAAAAACATTGAAAATCACTGAATTAGACTATTTAACTCCACACATACACACACACACACAAACCTAGAAATACATACACAAAATTCAAGTATAAATTACCATGTTAATATGAAAACAACCACCCCAAATCTTCTGTGCATGTGATTCTATATGTTTGTATGACTCAGGGAACACTGTACCAGGTATAAGCAGACTTGATTATAGGCTAAATTTTACCCCTTAGAACAGGGTGACTGGAAAAGTTAGTAATAACTCTGTGCCTCAGTTTTTTTTATCTATAAAGGAAAGGACTTGGGATGGATGGCTTCTAAAGTCATTTCTAGCTATATGATTATATATGATTCTCAGACAAGCGGGTGAGAAAATCTATGTGACTGGATTGAATTGCCTTTGTCCTTGGTTCTGAACAGCTTCAGATTTTAAGGCTGATTCATTACACCCAGGAAGGAACATTTCCATTTCAATTTATGAGGTAATCACAGCCAGGTTTAACCCTTTCAGACTAAAAGTTAATTTTCTTATTTTCCCACACCTCTACAGTTGTTAGTCCAGGAGTTTCCTGTAATTAGATGTCAGTCTTTGATTAATCATGTATTTGCTTCAGGAAAGTGCCTACTTTTACCCCTATATTATTTCTAATGCATGTGCTTCCTGCCCTATCTCTACTTCCTCTTACATTTTTATGCCCTTTCCTTGCACCTAAGCAGCATTTTTTTTAGCTGATAATTCTCTTTAAGAGACCAATCTTCCCCTTTAAGATTCAACAGCTCTGTCCCAATAATATACAGAACTATGCACTTCTAGTTCTTTCTATCTGCTTCAAACCAGAATCATTTTATGTGAAATATAGCAAATCCTCTTGTTATTGCATATTCTTGTTCCAAAACATTGCTTTAATTTTCCTTAAAATAATATGGATTAGAATTCTTATCATAAAATACATTCTAAAGTTTTAATTATTGGATAGGCAAAACAGGCATGTTCCACTTACATAACTTAAAGATTATATTATACCTCATAACTCAAAATTAGAAAAGTATAGAAAATTAACTGGTATGCACATACGAGTCACTTAAGCGAACTGTAAATTCAATAATAAAGTAACTGAATTCAATAATGAAGTAACTACAGTCAGAGTTTTAAATGGCTTACTCGGGTGGTAATTTATCAATATGTTTTACCACTCAGACACACAGGACATGTGAATTGTTTTAAGCAGTGCAAAGGACATAATCTAGAGGTTGTCTCCAGACTGAAGGGGAAAAAAGGGTGGATGGAATAGTAAATCTTTATTGTATAAAAACTTACATAGGAAATAATTATCTTAAGTAACAGGCTTTGAATTTCCGCACCGATTTGTTCTAAATGATATTTTTTAAAGCCCTACCTTTAATGCGCTCCACAATGTTTAAGGCAGAGTCCCAAGATGCTGGCACTGGGCAAGACCTCACGTAGAGAGCAGAGGGTTAGAGACGGACTGCCAGGAATGCTCAAAGGAGCAAAACCATGCCATAAGCACGCACCCCGATTATTGCCAGGGCAGAAGAGCATGACTGAGCCACTATATTTCTGCTTTCTACACACCTTCTGAAGAAGTAATTTTAGGGGTTTTTTTTAGGATTATTACCCTTCAAGGCTATTCTATGGGAGTATAGAGGTATAAAGAAAAATAACTTTAACAATCAAGAAAGACTTCTCCAGAGTCTCTCAACGAAAGCCATTGATGGTGCTCTTAAGTAGTACACACCTCAATTGTTAATTCTATAAAAACTGTTCCAAAATTTAGTGCTTTTCCAGAGTATAGTGAATAACTCTAAATATTACTATTTTGTTATATGAGAAAATGAAGGCAAATTATAAACTTCCCTGGATAGCTTTTTAGAGCGACATAAACAATCAAAATCACCTTCCACTCCCAGCATTCTTTAAGCAAATTATCAGTTGCACAGTGTAATTTTTTTTTAATCCTCACTTGAGGACATGTTTTTGGTTTTTTTACTGATTTTAGAGATAGGAAGGGAGAGAGAGAGAGAGAGAGAGAGAGAAACATCAATGCGAGAGAGAAACATGGATCGGTTGCCTCCCTCCTGTGCACGCCCCAACCAGGGATGGAGCCCACAACCTGGGCCTGCGCCCTGGCAGGGAATTCAACCCACCAACTTTCAGTGTACAGGCCGGCACCCCAACCAACTGAGCCACACGGGCCAGGGCGCAGAGTGTAATTTATATTAGAATGGTTAGTTAGTTAATAGTTTACAACATATTAAATTTATATGTAGAGTTGTGATTTTATTATATAGTTTATTGCACACTGAATCATTTTTAAATAAATACTGTGTACAGTAAATACATTTCTCCTCATACTATGCCCTTTGTAACAGAATTACATTTTAATTTTCTATAGAGTTCCATGAAGGCTCTGTGTGAAATTTTAATTTACTGAAAATATTTATGGAGAATCTGGTATGTCAGGCACCTTCAATGTGCCAGTAATGTAGCTTTGAACAAATCATGATTTGAATACTTATTCTTAGGAAATAATGTTCATATTGTGTTTGAAATACTATTTTCTTTAATATGGGTTATAGAAATGTGCTGCAATAAAACACAGAGGCTTTTTCTAATTTAATTATGGTAAAGCAATTTTTAAAACAGACAATCCCTTACTAATGCTAAACATTCTCATGACCAATTACCTTTGTATCATCCTGTCAGTTAGCTGCATTGAAAATGTAGTTTTCTCATTACTAATAATGCTTTAATTTTATTGCTCTCATTTTACGCATGAGGGCAGTGAAAAATTCTGCACCAGTTGATCAGTTCCACAAAACATTTCATCTTCCCACTTTCCTGTGGCTGAACGCTATCCTTTCTGTACACGATATGCTGCTTCTTTTAGCTCACTTCTTTCTATTTTATTCCCTCTCCTCCCCCTTGAGTCTGTTACTATTCTTCTTCATCCCACACCCCAGAACAAACTTTCCCACTGAGCTGGACTCCGGGGTCCCTTTGTGCCACCCTGAAAAAGGAACAGTATGTGAAGTACACTTTAATGGCATGCCTTTGCTGTGTGTATAAAGAAACTCGGCAGGTAGAATAATGCTGCATTTTTCCATGATACATTGCCGTGTTGTGATGGTGACATCATTTCCAGGGGACTATACTTTATTATACTTTCCAATGTCTTCACACAAAGTATTTAATAGCAAATTTTTCTATGAGCATATCAACTGAAGAAATGTTTATATTCTTAATGAACTAGAAATGTTCCTATTATTAAACACTTAACATTGTGTGATCAATTACATTTTTCCTTGACTGCCAAGAAACTTGGAGACAGAAAGCACTTCAAGCTTTTTATGGGATCTTAGGTCCCATAAAATTTATAATTTTGGGATCCCTGTTTCAGAAAAAAAGAATTCAGAATTATGACTACAAAAATAGGTGGAGAGCTGTGCAACAGCCTTGCCCAAGTTTAGGGCTTTGAAGTTGAAGCTTTTTAGCTACATGGCAAATCCACTTCTGCTTGGAACTAAGTTTCATGCCAAATTGTTGCTATTTTCCTCCATCATCGTATCTTAATGCATTAGAAAACCTCTTATCCTTACATAATTGGAATCAAATTGGTTGGTTAACTGATTTGTGGAAAATATGGAAATTATAAAAAATTACATGCGTATAAACAAACATATTCTTAAAACTTAAAGCATATGAATATTCATTTGTTTGTCACTCTTTTGATTGATACCCAAGGCTTTTGATTCAGGTAAAGGGATAAGTGGAAGTTAATTGATAGAGGTTTCTCTGTTTAATATCCCCCATCCTCAGCTTTATATTTTAATTTTGGAATAATAGTTTTACTTTTCCTGTGCCTTTATTATAAGTGACCTCAAAATTGCTTCAAAATAAGTGAATTAAAGTTGTCACTCATAACTATTTGTACAAAGATTCTCTGTTTTGTAGATTTTTCATAGTAATGCTGTAATACATGGCTGATTACCTTGGACTTCTGAGTTGCTTCCTTGTGTTACATCTGGGATATGCTATGTAAATAAAATATAATTCATCCTACTCAAACCATATGATAAAGTTTTTATTTTATATAATTTTGGACTATGTTGTTTCAACTTTCTAAAATTCTAAATAGTTGATAACTGACTATACATTAGGTGCCATTTCTTATACACATGGATTATTTAAGTACAGTGTACTGAAAAATAATAGAGATATAGGTTATTGTTTTAATCAGCAGGCAAAACTAGAAATGAGTCAATGTTTTAACAAATTTTGTGTTGTAATTAACATATGCTCTTAAATTTGTATAGGAACAAATGATAGAAATATTAGCTGTTGCCAATTTGTTTTGTTCCGCAACAATGAGCAGCCAATGGTCACAGGTGTTTCCATCCAACCTGCGGAGTGCAGTTTGAAGAAGCTGCATCAGTGCACAGATGTGTACTGTCCTTTGCAATCTGCATCCAATCTTCAGGCCCAGCTTCAGAATCCAGGGCTATCATTTAAAACAAAAATAGTTTGTTCTTTCATTTGTTCAGAATAACAGAAGAATTTTAATCAGAGTCATATTCTGAAGGAACTCATGCCTGCCCGTCCATGAAAGTACTAAATTTCGTTACCTTATTTCAAATTTTTGTTGTTCAGTAAATTAATTTCACATGTCTTACGTTGAGTCATCCAAGATGGAGTGATTTCATTTAACAACCAAAAGATTGTTTGTTTCATAGTGTGTTTGTTTCATTTGCTGTGTTATAGTAATTATTAAAAACCATTAATACAGCAAATTTGATTTTTACACCATTTTGCAGAGAAAATATAATATGGTATTACAAGAATGATAAGGAACAATTAAATACTTGAAAAATATTTTCCGAAGTAAAGTATTAGCTTAGGTTATTATGAAAATAGTGCCTAAATTAATAGGCCTTATAAAACTATAAAATTAATGATCATGAGTACTTTTTAAATTAACAGTCTTTGTTTTTTTCCTAAACATAGCATAGTCATGCATCTTTATATGCTGTAGTTCCTGAAACTTAGTTATTGCTTACTTTTTGCATGTGGGATAGTGCAATGGTGGAGAAGTACCTAAGGTGAATAATGAAAGGATGGTGGGGGATTGAGCGTGATGCCATAATAGAAAGGACTAAAATTATTGGTGCTGTTACACCTGGAAAAACTAAAACAAAGAGGAAATGAGATTGAAATACATTAAAATCAGGCAGGTATTAATAGGCTGAGCTTTGACTTTTCCACTAGCTTCAATGTTGGAAGACATTTAGAAAATGAAATTAAGAAATACTTTTTAAGCACTGCTTTTCATAGTGGTTTTGAATAAAGGTGACTCATCACCTTATGAGGTAGTATATATTGAAAATAGAAAACAATTCATGCAAGATTTCTATATGTGATGGATGATGGTACACAATTGGCTTATTACAGGAAATGAAGTTTGAGAGAAGTACTTTTGAGCAAAGCAAAGAGAGCTACCATAGATTGGTGCCCCTGTGCAATAGAATATTGCATAGCTGAATAGCAATTTGTTTCTAATTATTGTTTTATTTTTCATTTTGAGAACATAATAGATTTTGTAATATGGGCTATCATGAAAAATATTTAAAATATTTCAAAAATTCATTGTGAGTGCTTGCTTCATGATACTATTCCAGTATTAGGTATTGACTTCATAAATCAGGAATCCAATTTTAGGATCTAGGTGCCTATGAAAAAAAAGTATTGCAATAAGTATAAGTATGTCATTAAAGACTATAAATGTAACTTTCTAAAAACACCAGCTTGCCTTTTCCAGTTTGCTCTTTAAATGGCCACATATTTTCATTTGTAATTCTTGTTGTGTTTATCTGTCAGGATAGGCTTGCTTATGCTGTCCTAACAAACCCTAAATGTTTCTGTGGCTAACACAACATAGGTTATTGTTTTGCTCACTGTGGACAACCAGTGCGGATCAGATGGGGGGTTCTCCATTTCATTGTCTTTCAGAGACCAAGCTGATGAATGTTGCAGCCACTATCTGGAACAGTGCCTATCACATAGGGAGCAGGACAGACAATTCCTGAGGGGCTCACTCTGGCAATAAATGCTCTGGCCCTGAAGTGATCCATGCTACTTCTTTCTGCTCATGACTCCTTTGGCCATAACTAGTCCCATGGACTCACCTGAGGAAGCCAAATAAAAAGGAAATCAAGAAAGAAAATCCCACTATGTAGCCAGAGATCAGAAATAGTTGGTGAACAGCACTAATGATTCCCACACTATACTTGTTGCACCAACCTTACTGTTTTAAAGGCAACTATTATTGATTGAATAACTCATTTAAGTGTCTTAGAAACACAATCATGGCTAAAACATGCCACTTTTTCTGGCCTAGCAGAGAGTAAAAGAATCCTTCTTAAGAACCAGCTCCTGCTGGGATGCCTTCCTGAGGGTTCAGTGTACTTCAAAAGCCTTTTACTAATTGTAAGCTTGGATAAAACTGCTATTTTGAGAGGTTGAGTGATGTCAGTTACAAAAACACTTAACAAAAGTGGTCATGCTTGGCAAGCAATCTGCCCCACTGGGAAACAAAGACCTGGAGAAGGGAAAACAAGTACATATTGTTATCACCAGCCTGAACTGAGAAGGATCACAGCCTTAAAAGTTGTTTCATCAAGGCTTTGTTGAAAACTCAGCTGTTTTAAAAACAGGTGTCCTACCAGAATGCTTTTGACTGGCTCCTAGCACATAATGTATAACTAATAAATTGAGAAACACTCAAATACAGGAACATTTTTCCCTGAGGAGTCCTGGCCAGGTTGCTCAGTTGGTTAGAGCAGCCTCTCGATAAGCCAAGGTTGCAGGTTTGATCCCTTGGTCAGGGCACATACAAGAGTAAACCAATGAATGCATAAATAAGTGGAACAAAAAAATCAATGTTGCGCTCTCTCTCTCAAATCAATCAATAAAAAAAAAGGATTTGGGGAGTGGGTTAAAAATTACAGCAATGTCTCAACCTCTGAACATTCTTCACGGTGAGAACACCTAACAGCACAGTTAGTATTATGTGACGCCTTATAGTCAATTTCTCATCGCTTAGGGGATGACAAACATCTTGAAAATGAAATAGTGTTCTGAGGATCAAATAGTAAAGCTTTTAATAGATGTTGCTTTTGAAATATCCTTAACTGTGACATTCGGATTTTATATAATGAGTTATAGATCACAGAAATATTAAATTAAATATACTTTGCATAAATATTTCAAACTTGGCTATTTGAAAGTATTGAGAAGTTAGAATAAAATAAGAATTTTTTATCATTTTAGTGTTTTGTATTATAATATTAAAATAATATAATACAAAGAAGAAATCATTATCTTTTGGAATATAACAACCTATAATTATTTTTATTATTACACAAAAACACTAATAGTTAATGTTTCTTGAATGTTTACCATGTGTCAGGCACTATCATTATAAAAACTTTACGTGTATTCACTGATTTTATTCTCACAGTGATCCTCTGGTGAAAGTATTATTATTATCAGTAGTTCACAAATGAAGAAATTGAGTCACAGCATAATTCCAAAACCTTTCTACTGACATTCTTCTGAGAATGTGGGCTTTGGAGAAAAAGGAATGGAGGTTAGAATCTTGCTTTGCCATTTAGTAAAAGTGGCAGCCATTTTCAACAATTTATTGAACCCCTGTAAGCATCAATTTCTTTTTTTGCAAAACTCACAAACTTTTGATGACAAAATGTACAATCTAGAAATGAAAATTACTCAGCAAACTGTCTTTCCCCTAGTCAGTGTCCAAAAAAATATCAGCTCATATTATTAGTCTTATCATTTAATTATTAGATTTAAAGGAGAGCGTCTAGCACAATCTTAGGAATATAGTAAATACTTAACAAATATTAGTTTCCTTTCTTATATGTCTTCAAAAATCTTTATAGGCTGAAAAAAGTAAGACTGCCTCACATCGGAAATGAAATCCAGCTGGGATGGAATCCCACAGGACTAAGAGAACAGGTCTGTAAATGACCTTGAAACAAAAACCCAGGGACTATTTTTAATCCTGTTTCTAAATTTAACTGTGTCATAGTCTCATATTAGTTCTCTCATTGCCTGGGAGTTTGGTGTTCATTTAATATACATTGGATACATTTTTCGGAGTATTGGCTTTCAAATCCTGGCACAGAACCAGTTTCAATGACTATTCACATTTCCTACAGAGGCATAGTGGAATTTAATAAAAGATCCGTGGATTGGAGGGAGAGTAGGGTATCAGGATATGAAAGATTTGTGAGGGCTCTGATATATTTCTTTCCTCCTTTCAAAAGCAAAAATCACAGAGCACTTTAAAATTACTGAGAAAATTACAACTGAATGTTAGCACTTTTCAAATCCAAGCATCACCACTGACTATGAAAATGAATGTAGTGCTAAAGTGTATTTGAGGTTCAGTGCTCTCAGAAAAAGTTCTCTGGAAACCAAAGGTAGCTTCTGCACTGTCTGATTAAGGGGACCTGTCTGCAAAACTAAATGATGCATCAACATTGCAAGCTCAAATCAATGTAATTGATTTGCGTGTATCATTACCCCATCTGTTATGTTTATGTTTTCAATTGTCAAAAGCCGACTTTGCCGATCAAGGGCTGTGTTTACAGATACAGCAGTGAGAGGGTGGAGAGTCCAATCATTAGTCTGTATCATAAAGACCTGGCCAAGAATATTACTCTTCAAAATGGAAAAGTGCCAGCTCGAGGAATAGGGCTGCTGACACATTAGCTCAGCAAGCTCAGGAGGCTAGTGTGGAAGGGGCACCATACATTAAGGCCTAGCTTAGTGAATGTTCCAAAGTAAGTGTTTCAAGAGTTGCCTGGAGATCACCTTGGCCCTATTATGCTAACAGAGCAAGTTAAAAAGTGATGTCACAAGAATTCTATTCTAAATAAACTTATTTCAAAAGTAAAGTTTAAAAAAAAAAAGTATTTGATTATTGAGGGTAGTACAGCTGTCCACCATCTCCCCCTGACCCTCCTCCAGCCTGCTCCCACCCCACCCAGTCCTTCCCCTGTCCATTGTCTGTGTCTGACAAAACAGGACCATAGTCCTGGAAGCACAGGACAGACCGACAAATCTCAAAGGTAAAGTATTTGACTAATAATTGCCAATAAAAGTAATTTTTCAAAAAAACTGAAAGTAGGATCTTGCTTATTTTTAATGAAAAATAGCCAGTCATTAAATAATTTTCATTTAACTTTCTAAGTTTTTGTTAGAATAAAAATATCAAACTACAACATTTAAGGACAATATTTCATCTCTATATTGATGCTAACAGATTGGAAATTGAAAATTTTCATCTGTCTAGGGGATTTTAAAACTTCCTATTTGCTATAATCTCATTGATAGAGATGAGAAAAGGAAAAATATATATATCAAGCTATTAAGGATTAAAATAATTTTGATTAAGAAAAGACAAAATAAGAATCTTGTATTGGTTGGCAACTGCTGATGAGAAAAAAAAAAATGTTCTATTTCCTAGTATTGTTAATTTTTGTTTCACTAGGTAAAATAAGTCAGCTGAGGCAACAAATATAACTAAAGGCTTCAGCACTGGCCTGTTACGCAGTGGTCAGAGTGTTGGCCCTCTCACCAAAAGGGTCGAGGGTTCGATTCCCAGTCAAGGGCACATACCTGGGTTGCAGGTTTGATCCCCACCCTGGTCCGGGATCTTTCAGGAGGCAACCAATCGATGCGTTTCTCTCACATCAATATTTCTTCCTCTCTCTCTTTCTCTCTCTTCCCCCCCTCCCCACTTTCCACTCTCTCTTAAATTCAATGGAAAAAATATCCTCCAGAGAGGACTGACAACAACAACAAAAATTAAAAGCTCCACTTAGAGCATATGCTACTTAGGAATAAAAACGCCAGTGAGAGGAAATCCCCTCTTCTCCCATTTCTCACTAAAACATTCTGAAAGAAGAGCAGCTCACTCTTCCAATGAGAAAAATTAGGGTTAAAGCCATATAAAAACTTTAGTTCTGCTAGCTTGGTCATGAAGTGGTATTCCTACAGGGTTATTCTACTTTTTTAAAAAATTAGTTAGAAAAAAAGCACATCAACTGCAGGCAAGCAGCAGATCCAAGGTCCAAGAGTCAGAACCAGCAAATCAGCCGCCAGCCACATCCACCCTGGGACAGAGGACCACACCTTGAGGGTTTCGAGCATTGGGAGCGGGCACTATCACTCTCTTCTGGGTGTCCTGCAGCCCTAATCCAGACTCTTCCTGAAGCTTGTGGCCAGTGCTTAACCCGATGGGGCAGGGAAGAAGAGCAAGCTGTTTCTCCCTGCCCCTGAATCCTCTGGCTTACTCTGGAGCTTTCTGCAACATGCAAGAGCAAATTTTTAAATTTTGCTTCCTCCCCCTCCCCAGAAACCCTCCCCACCCAAATAATCAAAGTAAGCCATTTGTCAGTCATAGCCATTCCTTACTGAAAGTGACTTTTGATCAATAGTGACCTGTAAAATAATGTGCTAAATTTTAAGGAATATTGTGGGAAGACAATATAGAAGTTTCTTTGTGATTAGTTCTTGTTTTTTGTGTACTAAAAGATTAGGTTTTTTGAAACATGAAGCTCTTCTTTCTTTTTCTGTAATTCTTGAGCACCAGTGAGCATATTTCAATTTTAATTATTTTTGGTGCCACCAGTTTGATAGTCTTCTTTCTTTAGGTACAATTCACTGACATACCCTGACAAGAAATAGAATCCACAAGAATTTCCTGAGAAGACATTCATATGCAGCATGTGTTAAATTTTTCATTTTCATTTGGCACTTTCCAATTCAACTAATTATGTTATCACTCAATGTAAACTTTAAAAAAGAAAGTTCTAAGTTACACACATGCACACACACACACACACACACACACACACACACAAACTTGAAGTTCTGCTGCCTAACTTCAGAAATATTCTTACCATCTTTAAATAGAAAAATGTTATTGGTGCTTCTACATATTGCACATTCTGTCTGTCTGTCTCTCTCCTCCCACCCTTCACTCTACATCCCTCTATATCTTTCTAATAACTTGTTTGTCTAGAATACAGGGTCATTACTGATTCACTCAATGGTGATGGTCACTACAGAGTCTACTATTCTCTTCTGGGCTAATGTTGTGTGTGGAGTTTTGTCATGTTATAACTCTCCATGAAATACACCTATTACATGCGTTTCCATTCTCTTTCTCAGTCAATGACTTACATGGAAATTCTGCTGACAAAAATGAAATGGTTAATTGTAACATGAGTTGAAAATGTGGTAAAACTACCAGTACATACTTACAAGCAAATACTGCATTTCATCAACCTAAGGCGGCAGTGATTATAAGGCACATCATTACATGGACCACTAAGAAAGAAAACTTACTTATAATTAAATATGACACACCTTCCATTGTAAGCTGCATCCCCATTTTATAGATTAAAAAATAGAGAGAAGGGGACACCATAGAATTGATGAACTGTAGTAAGCTTATGTATGTCAATTTTCCTTTTACGCTTGTACTACTTCTAGTGTCAACTACGAAGAAAGTTGTATTTTATTTACCTGATTTCTTTCACTCTTCTTTTATCAAATCAAAAGTATGTGCAAGTAATTTTGTTGACTTGGCCTTGATTTTAGGATGCAGTTTAAGGCCTGTGCTTGGGTTCCCTCCAATCTGTGTCATGCAACTTGGCACCATTTACTCCTGCGGAGTTAATTTCCTTTATTGCCCCTTCAGTTGGCCAGTGACATAGATATCAGAGAGAGCTGCCACATGGGTCCAAATCCTGGGCATTACTCCATTGTCCAAGATTAAAAGAATTATTCCAAAATACATGTCAATTTTGAAGGCACTTTGATGGAGGGTAGGTTAGTCTTCAGTGTTATCCTTATTTCTGATATCAAAATTTCATACTTAGTATTCCCAAACATAAATGTCAGAGGGTACCCTATTATTTTGGGTTCACAGCCACTACTAATAGCTGTATATTCTTTCTCTTATGTCTTCAGGGATAAGTTTAGCAATTACCAAACCTAATAATTCTTCCAATTGGCCTAAAAAAGGGAAGTGGCATTCTGCTCCCAGGAAAATATGATATGCATTTAACACTGACCTTTTAGAAAGCAATTAATATTTTTAATTCTATAATTATGAATTCCAAATGAGTGTTGGTAGAAGCAGGGCAGTTTCAGTACAAATAGCAAAGAAGAGAAGTTATGAGAGGTCAGTAGGTAAAATATTTGGGGGCAAGTTGACCTATCTATCCATAGTGTATAGTTAGCAAATTAATAATATAATTTATCATAATAACATAATAAAATATAACAGTTTATAGTCACACAGTAGACTGTGGGAAAAAAACAAACATTCATTCATTTAATATTTTTTAGCATTTGTTATCAGCCTGGCCTGGGCTAGTTGTTAGGGACATAGCAATAAAATAGATTTGGTTTTTGCCCTCATGAAGTTTATAATACAGCAACAAATAGAGACATAAAGTAAGTAATTACTTGTGTAATAGATATTATAAAACAGATTGAAAAAATGTTACAAGGTCCAGCCTAGTGTCTGGCAAGGGTGAAGGGAATGGCATCTTATTTGAGACATCAAAGATGGTTGCACATTAACTTGGTAAACATAGGGAATGGGATAGGGCTTCCAGGCTTGGAGACAGTCAGTCTATTTGGGAGCCCATAGGCCAGAGCACTGGTAGTTCCTCACTAATGCCAAAAAAACTAAAGGTGAATGAAACATAAAGAAGCAATCACATAAAGGATAAAGTTTAAGATAATAATTGGAGAACATCCACACTGTGGGAAGCCCTGTAAGCCATTTAAGAAGTCTGGACTTTATTCTAAAAGAAATGGAAAATGAGCTCCAGTTCTTATACACACTAAATGATCACTCGTGGATTGCTATTGCTTTGCCTAGTTTGTCTCCATAACATCCAGTTCCTACCCCGTAACTCCATTGGTACTACATTATTACAGGTACTACATCATCACCAATTCTCAATGTCTGCTTGATGACTTCTCTATAACTTTCAATGAAATCTACTTTAAAGCTTTCTCCTCCCTTGATATTTTAAAAATATGTTTTTATTTATTTACTTATTTATTTTAGAGAGAGAGGAAGGAGGATGGAGAGAGAGAGAAACATCAATGTGAGAGAGAAACATGACCGGTTGCCTCTCATGCATACCTGGACTGGGGATAGAACCCACAGCCTGGGTCTGTGCCCTGACTGGGGATTGAACCCATGACCTTTCAATGCACAGGATGATACTCAACCAACTGAGTCACACCATCCAGCGCTTCCCTTGATATTTGTAAATATTCTTGTTTTTCTTCTACCTTTTCCAACACCTCTAACCTGTGTCCAACCTACATATATTACTTTAATTCCTTTAGGAATAAGGCCCTTAAAGGAAATTCTCTCAGCAAAGAACCTGATACTCTAGTAGAGCTACATACTGTAACCTTCCTTCCAGGCACAGCCTTGGGTTGGCTGATGGACACACAGATTCCACCATAATGCACCTCTGATTGACTTCTCATTGCCAATCTTTATGCGGAGCCTCCCATTGCCACTGAAGAGCACCCTTCCTCACATACACCCAGGATTGAAATATATGTGCTGGGACCCATAGACCTTGTGTCTTGAACAGCCTTATTGCACTGGCCAAAGCTATTTACACAATCTAAGTAGGTCAATTTCTCCATTCACATATGATCCTGGATTGCTTTTCTCTGCCATTTCCAGTGTTACTTCATGGTTCATGTTTAACTTGATATTGCAGCCTAGTTGGTCTACTTGATGATTCCATTACATCTTTGTACTGTCTAGGAGGCCATAGAGCAGAAAGTGGGCTCAGAAGTTAAACTACCTTATTGTTGTGTTTTAAAAGTTCTTTATATATTCTGAATATAGTTCTTTATCAGATAAATGCTTTGTAAATATTTTTTCCTAGCCTGTGTCTTATCATTTCATTCTCTTAAGAGTGTCTTTCAAAGAACAGAAATATTCAATTTTATTAAGTTAAATTTATTAACATGTTTATTTATGGACCTATGCTTTTGTCTTTGAATCAGAAAAATATTTTGCCTAACCCAATATCAGAAGGGTTTTTCCTATGTTTTCTTCTACAATTTTTATAGTTTAAAGTTTAATATCTAGTTTTATGATTCTCTTTGATGATTTTTGTATTTGGTGAGAGGTATGGATCAAAGTTCATTTCTTTTGCCTATGAAAATCCAATTGTTCAGGCATCACTCATTGAAAGAGTATTCTTTCTCCAGTGAATTGTCTTTGAATTTTTGCCAAAAATCAATTGACCACATAGGTGTGAATCTATCACTGGACTATGAATTCTGTTCCAATAGCCTGTCTATCTTTGCCCCACTTCCACACTGCTTTTATAACTTTATAATAATTATTATAAATCTGGTAGTAGTCCTATACATTTATTCTTCTTTTTAAAATTTGTCTTGGTATCCAAATCCTTTACATTTCCATATGAATTTTTCAGAATCCATTTAGCAGTTTGTGAAAAACATCTGCTGGGATTATAATTCCAAATGCATTGGTTCTATATATTAGTATGGGGAGAATTGACATTTTAGCAATGTTGATTCTTCCTGTCATTGAACACAATATGTCTCTACATTTAAGTGTTCCTCAATTTGTTAAAGTAATATTTTGTAGGTTTTAGTGAACAGACCTTGCACATCTTTTGCCAGATTTATCCCTAAGTACTTCATATTTTGATGCTATTGTAGTTGCAACCTAAAAAAAAATTCATTTCCTCTCTTTATTTGCTAATATACGGAAATAAAATTGATTTTGTTTTGATTTCATATCGCATAACTTCACTGAACTCAATTATTAATTTTAGTAGCTTTTTTTGCAGTTTCCATTCACTTTTCTATATAGACAATCATGTCATTTTCAAATAAGACAGGCTTTTTTCCTTTTCAATTTGGATGACTTATCTTCCCTGTTTGCATTGTCCAGAACTTTCAGTATTATATTGAATGAAAGTGGTGAGAATGAACATCTTTGTGATGTCCCTGGTTTTAGAGGGAAAGCATTTAGTCTTTCACCATTAAGTGTGTTAGCTGAAAGACTTTATAGATGATCTTTATCAGGTTGAGGTAGGTCCCTTATCTTCATGCTTTGCTGAGATTTCTTATCAGGAATGGATGTTGGATTTTGTCAGATTCTTTTTCTGTCTTTATAGAGATGATCACGTGATTTTTCATTTTAGATTTTTAACATGGTAAATTATATTGATTAATTTATAAATGTTAAACCAACCTTGCATTTCTTGAGTAAGCCCTTCTTGTTCATAATACGTTATCCTTTTTATAGACTGCTGGAATTGATTTGCTAATTACCAATTTTATTTGGATTCTTTGGTTTTCTCTATTATTTTTTGTTTTTTATTTCATTGACTTCTGTTTTGATGGTTTAGTTAGCTTTTCTTTTGGTAATTTCTTAAAGTGGAAGCTGAAGTCACTGATTTGAGACTTTTCTTCTCCCCTAATACAGGTGCTTCGTGCTATATAATCTCTCCTCAGTACTGCTGTAGTGGCATCCCAGAAATCTGTTGTATTGGGTTTTTATTTTTATTTGGTATAAAATATTTTCTAATTGTATTTTTATTTCTTTTTATCTCTGCATTATTTAGAAATATGTTATTTATTATCAAACACTTGAGGATTTTTCCAGATATGTTTCTCTTGTTTGTTTTTATCTAATTCCATATGGTCATAGAGCACACTCTTTTTAATTTTAATCATTTTAAAGTTGTTGAGACTTTATTCTATTGTCCATAATATAGTCTGTCTTGATAAATTTTTCATGTGCCCTAGAAAAGTGTGCCTTCTACTTTTGTTGGATAGAGGTTACAACAATTTTCATTAGGTTAAATGTGTTGATAATGTAGTTCAAATATAAACTGTTATTGATTTTCTATTTATTCCATCATGTATTGAGAGAAGGATATTGAAATATCCAACTATAATAGTGAATTTGTCAATTTTTTCTGGCAATTCTATCGGTTTTTGCTTTATGTACTTTGAAAATATTTTATTAGATACACAACAATTTAGGATTATTGTCTTTTTGATAATTAGAACCCTTTAAAATTATGAAATGACCTTCTTTGTCCCTAGTAATATACTTGCCTTGAAATATATTTTGTCTGATATTAGTGTGACTGTTCCAGCTTCCTTTCGAATAGTGCTAGCAGAGCATATCTTTGGTGTACTATTTATTATAAGCAGTATTAAACTGGGTCTTCTCATTTTCTCCAATTTGACTGTTTTTAATTGGAATGACTAGACCTATTATATTTAATATGATTATTGATGTGGTTAGGTTTATGTCTATCATCTCATATTGGTTTTCTTGTCCTTCCTGTTCTTTGTCCTGTTTTCCTCCTTTTTCTGCCTTCTTTTTGATTGAGTAAATTTTAGTAATTCCATTTCATCTTCATTGTTGGATTATCAGCTATACCTTTTTGTTTGTTATTTTACTGATTGCATTAGGGTTTATTGTATGCATCTTTAACTTACCACATTCTGACTTCAAGTGATTTTATACCACGATATGTACAAGTTTACAATAACTCACTTTCACTTCTATTTTCTAATCTATTATTTTTCATTCATTGTAATAATATGTTATAAAACATACAAAACATTGCAATTATCTTGTTTAAACAGTCAGTTCTCTTCTGAAGAAATGTAAATTACAAGTATAAAGTTCTTTTTTTGTTACACATGTAGTTAGCTTTCCTGGTGTTCTCATTACTTTAGATGCATATGTTCATTTGGTATCATTTTTCATCTGCCCACCAAAATTCTTTTATATTTCTTGTAGGTTTCCTGAAAACGAATTCTTTCAGCTTTTCCTATGTCTAAACTATCTTTTTTTGCATTTATTTTTGAACAATATATTCACTGAGTATTAAACTCTAGGTTGTCGATATTTTTTTTCAGCATCCAAAATCTTTTTAATAACAAGGTACTATCTGGGGTTAATTTTTGTAGCCCCAGCGGCCCGTGGGCCTCTTGCGCGCTCGAACTTCAGGCCCTTGGGTCGTACGTAGGGTTTGGCGCGGCTGTGAGGGGTTCCCGGGGCCTTGGCGAAATGCGCGCACACCTCTGGGCGCTGGCAATGAGGGTGCCACCGCCCTTGGGGGACGCTTGCCCCTGCCTGAGGAAGCCGCCGGGCTCAGCAGCTCCCGCGCAGCGCAGGCCCCTTCAGCCTGGGCCCCTCCCGGGCACGCACATGGTCGCTGTCGCCCCACAGCCGCAGAGGGTTTGCCCTCCTGGCCAGGGGGTTCATCTTCCCGGTCACCCGGGAAAGGGGCAGGGGGGCCCGGCTGTGCAGCTCAGGAACAGCGCCTCCAGCACCGCTTGGCTGACGGTGGGCCGGTTGGCCCGGCCAGCACCCTGCAGGGCTGGCCCCGGCCCAGGTGGAGGTCCTGGCCCTTGCGCTCCCTGCACCTGACCCTTCAGTCTTTGCTGTGACAGATGGCGACTCCCGGGACGACGCCCTGCACTGCACCAGGTCCGGGAAGAGAGGACCTGTTTAAGTATTTTCTTTCACATCTTTAACAACGTTGCTCCACTGTCTGAATTGTTCCAATGAGAAGTCTGTTGTCTTACTTATTTCTGTTTTTCTGTATACAGTGTGTCTTTTTTTCCTCCAGTGTTTTTAAGACTTCCTTTTATATCGTGTTAAGCAATTTCATTGTGAAGTGTGTTGGTGTAGTTTTCTTCACATTTTTTGTGTGCTTAAAGCGCATTTAGCTTCTAGCAATGTGGGTGTTGCATCTTCAAAAAAAATGTGGAAATTTTGTGCCACCATGACTTAGCTTTACAGGGCTTGGCAAAAGGAGGTCTACAGTGGTGAATATGGGAAAATGGGAAACACAGTTAATGAATCTGTTGTAATATTCATGAACTGCATGTCTTTTTCCATACAAACAACTGTAACCTACTTTCCCCCCACCCCTCGATTTGCATGCCCCCTCTTTTCACTATTTCAGAAATCCAATTTCATGTATACAAGGTTGACTGTAGTTGTCCCATAGCTCACTGGTGTTCTTTGCATTTTTAAGAAATTATATTTTCTGTTTTAATTTTTAGATAGTTCCTATTGCTATTTCTTCAATATCCTAAATTTTCATTTCAGATATTTTGGTTATCTAGCAGTTTTTAGCAGTTTGGTGAGGGTGTTTTTCATATCTTCAACATTTCTACTTAACTTTTTAGATATATGTATGTCCTCAGGTCTGCTAATTCGAACACAAGTGTCAGTTTTAAGTCAGTTTGATTGATTATTCTTCTCAATATAGATGCTGTTTTCCTGTTTTGTTACATGCATGTCTTCAACTCTGATTGGAAGCCAGAGCTTGTGGATTTTACTTACTGAATGGATGTTTTCCTATCCCAGTAAATATTCTTAAGGTTTGTTGTTGTATGCCACTAAGTTACATGGAAACAAATTCTTTCGGGTCTTGCTTTGATAATATGTGGCTCTATAAAAGTACCTAGCATAGAGCTAATTATGCCCCACGACTGAGACAAGACCTTCCAGAGCACCTAATGCTACAGGAATTGCAAGTTCTTTCCATCTGCCTGCAGGGAACAGGCACCTTTCCTGGCCCTGTGTGAATGTTAAGCACTGTTCCCTTTCATTCTTTTGGGTGGATCTTTCACAGTCTTTGAGATTTCCTCAAATGCAAAAGATCAGTACTCTGCAATACTCCGTGTGATGCCTCTGCTTGAACCTCAGCTATTTCTCTGTGTAATGCTCTCCTTCATTGTGCTGTTCTGTGTACTCGAGCCTGTTTGTTGTCTCTGGAACTCAGCTTCCAGTCCCTCTGACCAGGTTCTGCCTGTGTTCTCGGTCCCTTAACTATGGCTCGGAAATTCTCTCATGGCAGGAGGCTAGGTACAGGGCTCACCTCATTTGTTTTCCATCTCTCAGGGATCACTCTCTTTGTTGCCTGGATGCCCAGCACCCTGATTTGATATTTTTATTGCTGTGGTTTCATGCAGGAGGGTAAATCCAGGCCTTGTTACTTCATGTGACCTGAAGCTGAAGTGCCCACTGATCTTAATAATGAAGATGGGGCATAAGAAGGTTAAGAAACTCTATACATAATGCTTCTGTAGAAGATTCAGCTTATGGTAAATTATAAAATCAAAGTTTCTTTCTACATACACATACATATATTTTTTAGACCAGAAGTACAGTACTGTATAACTAATAGACTATTAAGTCAGGTGAAATGATAAACCTTCTCATAAAATAATATAATGTTTTAGTTGGCCAAGAAAATGCAACCTTCCTAAATGAGAGTTAATTTAGGAGGTGTTCATGAATGTGGAGCATACAGAGGTATCTGCAAGATTCATTATCTCTGAAAAAGTTATCAGAAGCAGTTTTGACATAGTTTACACCTATACTGCTAATTTTATGAAAGGACAGAATTTTAAAAAATCCTTTTGTACCAACACCAAGTAAATAGCCTGGGTTTCACTGCATTATGTATGAGCATTGTGAGTCTTTTCAAGTCTAAAAGGCATTATTACCAATGCTAATAAAAAGAGAAGAGAATAGAAGACAATCTTGAAAAATAGGAAAACTTTCTAGAAAAGATGGAAACACTTGAATAAAAATAAATGGAAACAAATAGTGGAAGAACTAACTCAGATCAGAGAGCAATTTAAAGTGTTCAGTGGCTTAAGTGACTCAATATTATGGAAATTTGTATTAGTTACTAAAATGAAAAGATATAACTAGTTAGAAAAATAGGTAAAATGGAGAGTTCCTATTAAAATTGTTTTAAAATTCAAATAGTTTAGAGAATATTTTATCAAAATGAGAAAAATAAATTCTTAAAATCTAGGTCATTTACCTGTGATTTTCTGTATTTCTTGCAATTCTGTGCTTTAAACTTTTTTGTACATTACCTAGACAGTCATTTTTTTCACTGAAGATCAAGTTATCGGCAAAGTACAAAATGGGAATTAAAAATTTCTAGTTCAGTGCCAGGCATACATTGTTCTTTTAATGAATCAGATTATCTCAACTTTGTAAGGATTAATTAGGTACTTGTAGCAGTTCCTGTAAATTTCTCAGATCACTGTGCCACCAGATAACTAAGGGCACTCTTGTAAATTCAAAGAGTAAACAGAAGCTCAGAAAAGCCATTACACTGAATTCCATTAGAAGAGTTAGAGACTTTTGATTAACTATGACATTGTTAAAATGTTATGATATATTTTCATTTACATTAATTAAGGTTTGTGTAAGCACTAATAGCATTGGGGAAAAGGGGGAAATTAAGTATCACAATAGTTTTTCTTTCAGAAAAAATTAAAATTATAGAAAAGTCATTTTGAAACTTGTATTTTCTATCCCAAATCAACAAATATTAAGATTTTATCATAGTTCATATTATAAATTTAAAAACAATTATTTTGGAATAATCTTAGATTTATAGAAAAGTTGCAGAGACAGTACAAAGAGTTCCCATGTACTCTGACCTAATTTCCTCTCATAGCAACATCTTATACAAGGATATTTATCAAAACTAAAAAAGTTAACATAGGTGTAGTACTATTAACCAAAGTGTAGATTTTACTCATATTTTATCTTTTTCTATTCCAGAGTTCATTCTAGGACACCACTTCACTTCTAGTCATCATATATGCTAGTTTCCTTCAATTGCTGACTTTCCCAGTCTTTCATTGTTGTTTACGACCTTGAAAAAATTTAAGAGTATTGATCAGGTATTTTGTAGAACATCTTTTGATTTGGTTTTGTCTGATATTTATTTACAATTAGAAATTCTCAATGGATTTTTTTAGGATGAATATTTCAGAGGCAAAGTGTGCTTCTCATCACCTCGTATCAAGGGGCATATCATATATCATCATATCATATCATATCATATCATATCATATCATATCATATCATATCATATATCATATCATATCATATCATATATCATATCATATCATAATCATAATTATCACTGATGGTGTCAACTTTGATCACGTGGTGGAGATGGAGTCGAACAGGTTTCTTCACTGTAAAGTTCCTGTTTTTCCCTTTTCAAATTCTTTTCTTTGGAAGCAAGTAACTAAGGTCCAGCCCACATTCCAGCTGAGGAGAATTAAGCTCCACCTCCTGGAGGGAGGAGGCTCCACAGAAATTATGTAGAACTTTTCTGAAGGAAGATTATTTCTTCCTCCCATATTTATTTATTTGTTCAGTCAATTATGTATATTAGGATGCACTCTTGGATATTTGCTTTGCTCTTTGGCATTCCAAATACTATTACTACTAAGAGTGCAATACTACTGCTATTTATTTTGTTGCTTAAGTGATTCCTGTTTTGACCACTTGGGACCCTTTCTGGGTGACTCCTGTGTCCTTTTGAGATACCTCCATATTTTTCCTCTTTTTTTAAACACTCTCTTACTTTCTCGCACTATGCATCCTCCAGGCTCATCTTGCATCTTCCCTACCCAGACCTAGAACCAGTCGTTTCTTCAAGGAGCCTTGGTTGTTTTTATGGAATGTTTTTTAGAAGCTAAGATCTGGGTACTAGATATCCTCTTGTCACTGCTTCTCTATCGTCTCAGCACACAGAACTAAGAAATATATGTATTGTACGAAGCTATGTATACAGATTTTTTAAATCCTGTGTGTGTGTTTGCCTGTGGTTACCTTAGTTCACATTGCTATCTCGGACTCTAATTCAGCACCAAGGGGTTTATTCTGTCTTTCCCCCACACTCATTTGTAACTTTTACCACTGGATACTGAGGAACTTGGTTCCTATTATCTACTGTTTATTTCCTTATTTGTTCAACCAACCACAGCACACATGAAGAGCAGCCTCAGAATTCCTAGTCCATACCTCTGTAAAAATTAAATTTGCCAAAGAGAGTACAGTGTGTATGTACAGTTCATTTTGTTTTTAGCCTAACAGTATGCAGTCAAAACATTGTTTTCTGAAGTTAGGTTAGCTTCTTTTTTTCTCCAATAATGTAGTTTAAAAGAGAATTCTCTTGAGCAAAAATACCACACCGATAGGCTATATGGAATTTAGAAATATAATTTTGCAAAGGTGAATTTTGAAGATGCTTCCCATTAATTTTTACAGAAGCAGTACTGTAAACCATTATAATCTACCATAATTATAACTTGCCCCAATATTATCAGAGGTCTGTGTCTTTTGAGTGAAGTAATTAGAGCATTACACCAAGTCTTTCTATTGGGGTGAAGGGAAAGTTGGCAAAGGTTAACTTTGATTAGATTCGGCCATTACAGCATAACTCAGGTCACATACTTCCAATATATGCTTTATTATATCTATATTATAGAAGATGAAACTGAGACTTTGAAAGTGACTTGCTCAAGGTCGTGTGGCTCATAAGTAACAGAGCTGAGTCTAGAATTCAGCTCAGTTCAGAAAAACTATTATATTAAGGTTAGAACTTAATGTCCTGTAGAGGAATACAGTGTGGCTGGTTTTATGATTAAAGTACCTAGATTATTTTGCTTTAGTCAATGAGCATTTTTATAGTCTTTTGAGTCATCTTTTGCCTATTTCCTTATTGTCAGTGGGCTCACCCTAAGCAGCTCTAAAGACATCTAGACCTAAAGAATATAAAACAGCCAAATCCCTCATACTTTACAATTTGTCTTTAACTCTGTCTTTAATTGTCATGGTCATCTTACAATGCAATTTAAACAGATCTTGAATAATTTTGCTATAACCTTGAACATGTAAAATATAAATTGTCATTTTATTACTAAAATATTTTAAGTTACTATTCTGGTTTCCTTTTAAAATAAGAATTTGAGAGTATCTAGTAGGTACTCACCGGGGCACTTGCACAGATAAAGACTTTTCTGAGAAAAGGTCTGGTTCTATCTAGTGCAAAGCTTATCAAACTATCGGTGATAAAGGAAAAGCTTTTTTCTTACCTTACAATCAGTCATGGATTAATAGCTTCATAAAATAAAATAATTTTCTAGAGACATAAAAATTTAAGAATACCAATGTAAGCTCCAATTTTTTATGATTATATTTTTCAAACATAAAATTACTCAGTCAAATGGACATTAAAGTTTCTAAACACTTCTCAATTTCTGTATTTTTCTTTTTGTGGATTGGTAACAGACATTTGTTTACTAGCGTTTATCTATGGAATGCATTGGTTCCTGATTAGAGGATTCCTTTAGAAAACCCCAGCTCGGTGTTAGTGTCCCCCAGAATCCAAGTCAGATTTCACTGGCACAATAGCACTTGTTTTTCCTGAGGGTATGTTAACTATCCTCAACATCTTAACACCTACTTAATTTTGTACCAATCTAGACAGTTGGAAAGCACTGTATATGAAACACTGTATATGAAACACATCACTTTTCCTTGCTATAGTATTGCTTTTGCAGAAATATAAATGCTAGTGGCGTACTGAGTGATTCTTAAATGCCAAGTACAGTTCTAACTATGTACATGTATTGTCATTTAATCCTCTCAATATGAAACCCATACTATTTTCATTCCCACTTTACAGAAACAAAAACTGAGGTACAAGAGATTGGCTTGCCGTGATCACACAGCAAGTGAGTGGCAAAGCTGAGGTTCAAACCCAGCAGCATGGCTCCAGGGTCTGTGTCCTTAACTGCAACATCCTACTGCTGTCCATAAAAAAACAAAAAAACAACAACAAACAAAAAAACTCCACACAACTATTTGGAAAGGTCTTTGTAGTTGATCTAAAATTGACTTTCAGACACATGATTCAAAATGTTACTCAATATATATCATTTATAGAGCCATTTCTAACTAGAAGTGACAATTCAAAATTCATAGAATTATAAACACTTAATATTTTTCCTTCTTTGCTTTTGCTACTAGACACCTGAGAACTAAGGTCTGAGCTCAAATACCATGGACTTTCTCTAGTGTATGATTTTTTGTTTTTTGCTTTTGTCAGGTATTGTTTAAGTTATTACAAGTATTTTTATTAGCCACCTCAAATCCCTTTCGCTTGAGTAGATGGTATATAAGTAAGTCAATTGATGTTCTAAAGTAGTTCTTGTGTCATGTGATTTACAGCTTCCAATCTGCAATTATTGAGAATCATTTTTAAAAGACTGAATAGATATATTAGTATTCTAAGGATGCCAAAACAAATTATCATAAATTGGTTGGTCTGAAAGCAAGGTGTCAGCAGGGTCACATTTCCTCTGGAGGCTCTAGAGGAGAATTGCTTCTTTGCTTCTTTAAGCTTCCTGTGCTTGATGACGTTCTTAACTTGTGGCTGTCACTCCAGTCTCTGTCTTCATGATCACATTGCCTCCTCCTGTTCTCTGTGTCTGTCTCTTCTGCATGTCTCTTCTAAGGACACTGTCATTGGGTTTAGGACCAGTCCAGATAATCCAGGGTGATCTCATCTCAAGATCCTTTACTTAATTACATCTGCAAACACCCTTTTTCCAAATAAGGTCACATTCATAGGTTCTGGGATTAGGACACGGACATATCCTTTTAGGGCGACCATTCAAGCTCCTGTAATAGGTAGTGGTAGTTGGAGGTGTCTTTCTGTAAGTAACTGCATTAGGCTTTAATAGGGCTTTGTGACTGAAATGTTATATGTAAAAAAGCCTTTTCTTTTTTGCCTATTTCCTGGCTCTTCACTTTGTTCTGAATGGTTAAGTTTGCCAGGGACCTGGATTTGACTCAGGTAGAGTTGACAGATGCATAGTATTTTAAAGTTTCTTTGTCTAATTTTTGTCTCAAAGGTTTCTATAAAGAAATCTTCCACATTACCCTCCATATTCATGTTCCTGAGGGCAGGATAAAATGGTTCTTAAAAGCATAGACTGTGAAAAGTTTACCTGGATTCAAATCCTGACTCACTCCTACTAACTACATTACCTTAAGCAATTTTCTTCATCTCTATGTGCCTTTATCATAGGGTTAGCTAATGATTTTACACACACACACACACACACACACACACACACACACACACTGCTACACAATAGTTAAAACAGTGCCTAGACTGTGAGAAACAGTGTAGTGTTGTTACTAGCTATTTACTCTGAAGAACAGCTATCATCTGCTTTCATTATAAGCTCAGCTATCTGACCCTTAGAAATTTTGTGCCTAAAAAGGTTTGCAAATTTTTCAAATAGCAGTAATTGAGAAGTACTGAAAATTTCAGACATAAAATAATCATTAGAGATAACATAAAGGTAAAAAGGAAGCCTGTAACTTTGAGTGAAATAAAAATGACCACTTGGCTTGGGTAGGTTTGAGACAAAGGGAAATTATGTAAGTGCTAATGGAGAGGACCAGATGTCCAGAGAATTTGTCATAAAAGTTAGAGCCTTTCACCTTTAGGTCACTGATTCTCATCTAACTCGGAAAATCATTATCATCTAAAAACGATTAAGTACCACCTCTGGAAAAAGTTGTGTGCCCCACTCTGGTTTCCATGTGGTAACAGTCATCATCACACTGAACACTCACCATTTGGCCACCTAAGTAGAGAGGTGAGAAGACAGAATGACAGTCTCTTCCTCCAGGTCCTCTGAGAGGCTTGGCAGGTGGTAGAGGGGAAGTCTGGCTGGCACCTCTGATGAATTTAATCCAGAAATAAGTGGATGTCAGTTTGGAGACTGGGATACCAACTCTTGTCAGCCATCAGACCCACCTCTTTAATAGAGATTCTAAGTTGCAATCTCATGTTAAGAAAAATTGTAAAACTAGCTTTATAAGGTATAATTTATACAACATAAAATTCAGCTATTTTAAATGTATAATTCAGTGATTTAGGTAAGTTGATAGAATTGTGAAATGATTGCCTCCTCCAGTTTTAGAACATTTTAATGGAGAATTTAAAGCCAATTTATATATGGCTTTAAATATATATATATATATATATAAAATAAGAATATATATATATATATATACTTATT